>NC_081418.1:28111419-28486419 GCF_949786415.1 Peromyscus eremicus | reverse complement strand
CTTTCTAAGCAACAAACCCATGGTTGCACAATCAGGAGGTCTAGTGTGTGTTTTCCAAGGTGCATTGTAGAACATGGCTTAAACCTGTAAAGAAGTCAACCCTCCCTTGTACTCCTGCTTCTCAATATTTGGTCTTTCTTTCTACAAAGTATGGAAATAGTTACAAATAGACACTAACACATAAAGGGTCATCTTTCTCATGAGTTCAGAGAATTGGACTGTGGGTAAAGTTTTAGATTAGCACACTGGAAGTGGTTGGTCCTTATGAAAGTATGATGTCTTTTTGCATAGGAGAAAAGAAAGCCATGCCTACTACAAACAGGTCGATTCAAAGCAAAACAGTTCTAAAAGGGCTAGTTCAGGCTTGTTCATGGCTGTATAACACTTCCCCTGGAGCAGTAAGGAAGAAAATGTTCTTACTAATACTACACACTGCCCCTGGGCTGAAAAGTAGATCCTCTTTCTCCCTATAGAAATATGAAAATTGGGCTCATCTTAACAATGATTTGGTGAGTTTGAAAGACAAGCATGATTTTATTAAAAATAGAATAAAGAGAATTTGGGATAGATATTCCAAATAGGAAACTAAGACTTCAAAGATTATAGCCTAGGATAGGAGCTGAAAAATGGAGGAAGAGGGGTCCAATGAGGATAGAGGGGTCAGGAGATCCTCAGATTCCCATTCCATCACTCTACACTCTGAGTAATGTGCTTCTACAGCATGGTGTAGGATGAAATTACTTTGTTTTCTTATCTTATACAAGGAACAAGAAGTTCTAATATCTAAAGTTCAAGTTGAAATAGTCTGCTCTGTGTGATGAAGAAATTTCCAAGAATTTAAAGCAAATTTAAAATCCAGACTATAAAGCAAGGGTTAAAGAGGTGGGTGAAAAACCACCTTCCATCATAATGTGCTTTTCAAACTGAGGGACTCAGCTTGGTTTACAAAGCTCCACAATGTCTTCCTGGAATAGGCAATTGACTGTGGTAGGAGAATGGGGATGGACTAGAGCTCATACGTCCTAGCAGTTATATTTCTCTTAAGAAACGAGGAAAGAAAACAGTAACACAAATGATTGTACAAGTTGGGCAGGCTGTCTTCCACACAAACACCCAAGCAAAAGAGCATGCAGGGGGATCTCAAGTCACCTTCACACCATGCTACTTCCATCCTAACATCAGGTTACAGCCAAGCAGACAGCTTACCCATTTCTTACTTGTTCAAAAGGTGCATGTGGCTCACAGTTGACTTTTATCAAATTTCAGCAACCTGTACTGTAATAACTGTGGGAGGATTGACTGGTTCTAGACCAACCTTTCATTAAAATAATTACATCAACTATAGATCATTTTCATCTAGGCTTCACCATGAAGTTCTGTTAGGTAAAACATTGCTGGGATGAAACAGTTTAATTCATTACACTCTACCTAAGATGAATACAGCTTGATTCCACTACTAAAGGATATCACAAACTAGCCTATCAGACGTGGTAAACACAAGTCACAAACTAGTGGAAAGAGCAATGGAGGTATACCTGGACAGTACATCACCTGCCTAGAAGGTGAAAAGCTCTGTATTCGGTATTGAGCAACATAGAAAGAGAAACAGTGAGGAACAAGAAGAGAGATGGAAGGAAGGAGGAAGAAAAGTATGAGGGATGGGGAATGGGAGAGGAGACACAGACACTGGAGTAGAAAGTGGGGGCTGAGGTAGGAAGGAAGGAAGGAGGGAGTGAGGGAGAAAAAGAGGGGAGGAAAGAAGGAAAGAGAGAGAGAAGAGATGGGGAGGGGCAGACAAGCTGTGAGAGAAATGTAGTTTAAAATCTTCCCTAAGATTGTTTCCTCTGACAGAGGAGAGAATAATATTTAAGCAGGTGTTGAAAGCTGGACAGAACTTAAACAGCAGAGGAGAAAACACCAAGCGGCACACACATCTGGGGGGTGGGCGCGAGGGGTCAGCAGGCATGGGGAGCCAAAACATTGGGGGCTTTCAGGGAGACTAGAGACATTTCAAGTAGAATGAGCAAACTCAGTCAACATTGGTCCAGAAAGACATGGAGGAGATCAGGAAGACTTCCTGCAACCCAGTCTTGCCCAGCCCAGCTTCTTTAACTAGGATAGCCACGTCATAGAATCAGCTGAATGCGAGATTGGTGAAAAGCTTGGCAACAGTAAAAAGTTTCTTAACACACATAATTAAAATTTAAACACATAATGAGTTCAAGGTATTTCTGGAGTAGCTCACTCATGTTGCAGTGTGAGCTTCACTGTCACCTTGACTCTGATGTACAACACATGAACTTCCCGTTGGGCCACATGCTACTACACACTGCAACACACAACTGAAACACCTCACCTCAGATTCCCCAACCAGGGCATATTATAAATGTCCATATTTGTGTTCTATGTACAAAGTTTTCTGATTTTTATAGAAACACAATTGTAACCAGAAGCTTTTCTTTGTCCCACCTTGTCCTGCAGCTGCTTTGGAAATAATCATTCAGAGGCTTACATTAATTACAAACTGTTTGGTCTATGGCTCAGGCTTATTGCTAGCTAGCTATTACATCTTAAATTAACCCATTTCTATTAATCTATATTTTGCCACGTGGCTGTGGCATTACTGGTCTGCTGGCATCTTGTTCATGGGGCAGCTGGATGGCACTCTGTCCTTCTTTCTCCTTGTATCCAGTTTGGCTTTCCCACTTAGCTATATTCTGCCCTGCCATAGGCCAAAGCAGCTTTATTTATCAACTAATGAGAACAACACATGTTCACAGCATACAGAAAGACCATCCCACAGGACATAATGGTTTAATTATGGAAACAAGAACAATATTTTCCTCGGCATGTATCAAATTGGTGTATTTTAGGATTATATTGTGTTTAAATAGTTTAGTTGCAGTTTGAGCTGTTGACTTGATTTTTTTCATAAAAATGATTAAGTGAAATATAGCTTGAGGTTAGGGAAGAAATTCTAACAATCTCTGAGATGGCCCTAAAAATGCTTTTTCAGTGTGTACTATGTATTTATGCTAAGTTGCATTCTCAGCAAAGAAGACCATAAAGGATCAACTCTGAAAAACACTGAAGATGCTTAACATCCCACAGTGTCAAATATTCAGCAAGGGTTTAATTCTTCTTGTAAAAATACATCTCTCCAGATAGAGGGAAATTTATTTTTCCTTTTAATATATGATAAAGTTATATGTGAACAACATTGTTTTACAATAAATTTCTTTATGATTTACTCTGAGAAAATGTTTGGTCAGCTTGCCTGTTTTATACACAGATATATCCAGACTCACATGAAAATTTCTCAGGAAAGAGGATGTTGCAAGCCCTGCTCTACAGAAATGGTTGAGGATCTCCAGTGATCTAGTCTATTGGTTGAGCTTTACATTGATCAGATATACAAAGCTATTCCAGAAACTCAAAAGGAAAACAGCTGAAGTCACCCTTTACACATAACCTCATTTTCAAATTGGAGAACAGATGTCAGAAGAGAAGCCCAGCCCCCATCACTGTTTGAGTTTCACTTCTAGCATAGTCAATAATACCCTGACAAAAAGCAGCTTAGTAAAGAAATGGTTCCTTGGCTTATGTTCCAAGTTTCACACCATTATTGTAGGGAAGTCAAGGCAGGAAACTGAAGCATCACATCCACAGTCAAGAGCAAAGAGAGAGCAAATACATAATCCTTCCTTGCTTGCTCAATACACAGCTAGCTTTTTTCTTTCTTTTTTTTTTTTTTTTTTTTTTTTAATCTATAGAGTCCAGGACACAGACTATGAAATGGTAACATCACATTCAAGGTGCATCTTCCCTTCTCAGTTAACAACCAGGACAACACCCCACAGATATGCTCACTGGACTAACCTGCGCCAGCTAATTTCCCATTACAGCGCTCTTCTCAGGTGCTTCTGGGTTGTGTAAAACAGTTAAAAATAACTAGCATGATTATATAACGAGGAAATGGAAGAGCAGGGCTAAAGCAAAGGCTTTAGGTCTTCTTTTCTTCCTCCTCATTACAGAAGGCTAACATCTTAAGGATATCTGTCATAGTATAGTGAAATATTTGAGCTACAGAGTGATCAAGTTGCATTTCCTGGAATACAGACAGACTTATGATAATAGAAAGTAAAAAGGAATTGTATCTAAAGCTAACTATAGGAATCCTCCCTTCTAGTCATTGGTCAGGAGAGTTGAAGAGACTCACAAAATAATATAAACTGCTGCCATTGTCACTGGTTGCCTCCCAAGAACTTAAAGGTAAGTGCTCATTGCTATAGACACCTAACCTAGAAGCCTCCATCCTCAGGACTGGCTCTCATAGTGTCCTAAGGTACCTTGCAAATTGTCCCAAATGATACATGTACAACACAGCCCCTGCACATAAAGCTCAGAAACTACCATGGTAGATGAGATAGAATGATTGTATGAGCCAGAGGACTAGGACTCCAGCTCTGAGATAGTGTCTTGTTTATAATTCAGGCAATTGCACCTATGGAATCCAAACAATATGATTGATTAAAAAAGACCCGAACAATGTCAACAGCAGCTGACTGGGTAGGATGGATGGGGAGAATCTTTCAAGGCCCTACCCCTACTCTAAGACCTAAAGGCAAGTAATAGCTAACGAGAGAGGAGGGTAAGTCAGTCTTCTCTGGGATGAATGCCCTGATAGGTTATTCAATCCCAAGAAGAACCCTAAACCCAAACACATATAGACTATGCTAAACAGACTCAGCAGGCTGTATCTGCATGTGTGTGTGTGTGCGTGTGTGTGTGTGTGTGTGTGTGTGTGTGTGTGTGTGTGTGTGTGTACATGCTAGAGAGTGTGCATTTGTGTGTTTGCATATACATATAAATAATTAAAGAAAGCATGAAGTTGGAAGGGAATAGGGGTGGGGACACAGAAGTAATGGGAGAAAGGAAGAAAAGGAGCAAAAATGATTTAAATACAGTATTAGTACATAAATTTCAAAACAATCGAACTTAATTAAAAAAACTAATGCACAAATTTTTAAGATAAAGGAGTAAGTAGCTGCATTAGGTATTATTGACTTCTAGAACATATATTGTTATTCTGTCTAGAAACAGAGGCAAATGGATAGAATATTTTAAGAAACATTCTGTTATAATGAATTTGGAAAAGAAGTTTGTTGACAAATTTTGGAATTTCTTTAATGTCATTTAGAGTGTTGAAATGTAATTTATTGGTAAATAACTATAAACTTTAAATTTAAACACCCAAATAAAATTTTTAGACCCAATACATATTTTAAATTTATTTAATTTAGTATTTCTCCTCTCTCTCTCTCTCTCTCTCTCTCTCTCTCTCTCTCTCTCTCTCTCTCTCTCTCTCCGTGACCTCAGTGAACACATGTAGTCAGAAGACAACTTGCAGGATCAGGATTTGATTCTCTCCTTCCACCATTTAGCACCACGGGATGGAACCCAGATTGTAAGGCTTGGAAGCAAACACCTTTGCCCATTGTCTCTCAATTTGTATTTACATTTAATTGACTTATTTTAACATCCCTATTGTTTGCTCTAAGTATAATAGTAAGATTCTCTTAATTTTGTTCTAGCACTGAAGTATTGGCCTCATGGACATAGTCTGTTCCGTCATTCAGGATGACTTTCCAGCAACGGATGTTTTCAACTTTATTAAAAAATTCCCAATTCCTGTCTCTTTTATTTTTCAAATGCCATATCTTTTGTGGTGCTTTCTTATTCATGCTATTGTTTTAAAATGAGGCCCAGAGACTCCTGATCTCAGCAAATATCTTGGTGAATACACTTTTGCTTTGGGGCAACTACAGCTTAATATTCATAAGCCTTGGGATTGCAGAAGCAGAAAGTGCAAAGAATCATTGCGGTTCCCAAGCTTCAGGTACTGGGGCTAAATAGCTGATGTGAACAACTTATCAAGGGATTGGCAACATTATTAAAGTATCATGTAAAAGCCAAGATTGCTTCAAGTTTCAAAAATTCAAGGGAAGGAAAACTCTAGTACTAGCTGACGTTTCAATAAAATATGGCTAAGAAGAAAATGCTTTGAATCAGGAGATCTCGGTGGGCTAACTCCGAGAAAAACAATAAAACAAAAACAAATCTGTAAAATGAAAAGCTACTCCAGTGATAGTGGGTAATATCAGATATCAGTTTGGGACATTTTGAAGAAATACATAATTAAACAATTAATTTCATGAGGTGTTTCAATGAGAATCATGTCAATAAAGTACCTGGATGTGTTAGCGTCCCTCCTCACAGAGCTTGATTGTTAGCTGTAATGCTCACCCAAATCACGCAAAGCATGGACAAATTATCCAAATTTGGTTTTTCTATTTCACGAAAATATTATATAGTATACAGCACAAGTACATAGGGATGTGGGTTTGGGGTTTTATTTTTGTTGTTTGGGGTTGTTTGTTTTTTGACAAGGCATAAATTATCTCTTTAAAGTCATAACAATGAAAAAAATAAGAACCAAAATATATCAATCAGAGTTGGACAGTTCACAGTCACTTAGTCTCTGCATTTGGACTAATTGTGGATCTCTGAAACGGTCTCCATTTGCTGCAGAAAGAAGCTTCCTTCATTAGGGTTGAGAGCTATACCCATGTCACCCAAACACATGTGTATTTCTCTCGCTGCTCATTTACCATCTGTTCTACTTATTTAATAAATAAAGTCACTTACCATTTGTAAATTTACATAGAGAAAACATAGAAAATATATTCACTTATGCTAGGAAATTGAAATAGGTTTTACTGTGTATAAAGAAAAAGGATAACTTTGAAATTTCAAGGATGGGTGGAGAAACTAATCAGTGGGTGAAGTGCTTGTCCAAGCATGAGGACTTGAGTTTGGTCCCCAGCACCCACAATAAAGCCAGGTAAGATGACACATGTCTATAACCTTACTACTGGGGAAGCAAGGATAGGCAGCTCCCCACAACTAGTCTGTTAGTTGCTTTAACCAAAATAATGAGCTTCTTATTAGCTACACTGTATGGAAAAATTAAGAAGTCTAATAGAGTTACTTGAGTGAGCATGCAAAAAAATTAATGTCATGGAAACTAGAAAAATGACACAAAAGAACAAACAAATAAAAAACTTTACTCTGGAAAGAATAATATCACAGGAAAATTCCCCATGAAAACTTTGAATTCACTTCTATAGGAGCTGACCCAAACATTAAATTTAATGAAACAAAAGCATTAAGAAAAATATATAAACAAAAGATTGAATGAGTGTTAAATAACAGAACTAAGGAATCAAATTTTATACTAATTATCTGCTTATTACAGAACTAATTACATTTTACTAGGCTATAGCTCTAAGACCTAGTAAGAATGTTAGACACTTAGAAACAGGAATGTTTGAGTGATTGAACAAGGAAAGACATTGAGACTATAAGGACTAAGAGCAATGATAGGTAGGAACAACCAGTTTTTAAACAATTTAAAAACCCAGCAAAGAAAAAGATTATAGCTAAATTAGGACAGACAACAGAGGGAAGATTTTAAAATGAAGAATTGAATTTCAGGCCCAAAAGGAACATCCAAAAAACTTGTATCAACTTGTGCCAGGAAAAAAAAACCAAAAACTTATGAGGGTGATCTCAATTGGTCAATGGGTAAATGTATTTGCCTTCAAGCCTGACACCCTGAATTCCATCCCCAGGACTCACATGAGATAGATTATAGGAGAGATCTATTACCATAACTCGTCCTCTGACCTTTACACAGTTCACACACACACACACATATACATACACACACACACACATGCACACACACTCATGCATGCACACATCCTCACAGGCACACACACACTTTTTTTCTGATTAAAACTAATCTTTCTTAGCCTCCAAATTTAAAATTTAATCAGCATTAAGATTTTTAATCACATTGATTATTTATTTATTTATTTATTTTGTGGATGTGTGAATAAACAATGAAGCAAGAAACAATTGACTGGTCTCAAACTTCTACTAAACCCATACATAACAGAAGATATCACAAGACAAGGGACAGAATGTCAGCAACATCCAATACATCAGAGTAACTAAAGATGACTACACACAACCAAGTCATTAAGCAAGTGTTAGTGAAACAGGTAGACATTTTTATTAACAAAAACTAAGAACAAGCAAACAAATCTTCAGGGAATGTACATGAGAGGTAAAATGCTGAGGTAAAGTTGAATACCATGTGTCAACACTGAAGGATGATTGGCCCAGTAGCGACAATACAATAAGGTAGAGAAGGCAAGGGTACATAGTATGCCCTCACACTTTTACCACTCAGGACAAAAATGTGTTCTCATTCATGACAGATACACAACAGGCAGGACAACCAGAGGAAAACAAAAGGTTGAATCAATTGGGTAAAACAAGCAAATATCAAACCAACAACTTAATGAAACCCTGTTCCCAGAACCCAGAATCAAGGATAAAAAAAAAAAAAAAAAAAAAAAAAAAATTGATAACATGTTTTGGTTCCACTATAATAAAAAGATAAAAATGCACAAATAAAAGAAAATCCAGAAGCCTGGGCCGGTGGGTGGTAGGCCTTTAATCCCAGCACTCAAGAGGGAAAGGCAGGCAGATCTCTGTAAATTACAGGCCAGCCTGATCTACAAGGGGAAAAAAAGAAATGGAGCAGGCCTGGATGGGCCACAAACATACTATTTAGAGTTTAGTTAGGAGAGAGACAACCAGAAAAAGGCACAGTATGTGATCATGTGATCAAAAAGGAATCCAGAATGGAAAGTCTTTCAAGGATGAGGGGGGGGCAGCCTTGTTGAAATTGTCCTGGTCACGTGTCTCTGGAGACAAACAAACAACAATAACAACTTAAATCATATATTGTTTTAGGGAAATAATTTTCTGGCTAATTAAAAAACAACATAAGACTAATTTCAAGAGCCAGCCTAAGATGGGAAAGTTAGCACTCCAGGTAGGGAAACAGATTTCTGACTGTGGTTGAATACCTAATCAAGACATGGAATTACTATGGGGCTGAAGAGATTATTTGGTGATTAAGAACATGTACTGAGCCGGGTGGCGGTGGCACACACCACTAATTCCAGCACTCGGAAGGCAGAGCCAGGCATATCTCTGTGAGTTCGAGGCCAGCCTGGTCTACAGAGTGAGATCCAGGACAGGCACCAAAACTACACAGAGAAATTCTGTCTCAAAAAACAAACAAACAAAACAAACAAACAAAAGAACATGTACTATTCTCAAGTTCTCAAGGATCTGAGTTCATTTCTAGACACCCATGCCAGACAGCTCACAATCACTTGTAACTTCAGCTCCAAGAAATCCAATTCCTGTGGTCCCTGAAGGCAACAGTACTCACATGCACATATACCCAATGGCATATACATACACATAATTTAACATTTTACATTGTTATTAATTTGAAGGAAGAGCAGACATTTCACTTGTGACATAACTAGTAGTTTCCAGAGTTAGGCATAAAGATAGAAGATATATCTATGGTTAAATCAGGATTATGAATATGATTTACACAGTTAAGTATAAAATGAAAGAATATGAGTTTTCTCAGTCTGTGTTTATAATAATGTAGAGAAAATTAATACAGAATTTGGTGTGGGCATGAGACAGACACACAGTAAGTCAGTTACTGTCAGCCCAGCAAAGCATAGAAATGGCCACAGAAGGGCTGATGTCAAGGGTTGTGTTTGAGGGCAGAGCTATGGATGACTTCGAAGTCCAAGATGTGTCAACAGGAGTACAAAAGAAAAGAACTGCCTTAATGTATGACACATGAAAGTGTGAATAGGAAGGGAACAGAGAATACTTTCCTAAATCAGATGTTTACACCCGGAGAAGGACAATAACTGTTTGCACCAACGAGGGGCAGCTGGGACAGTTCGTATCTTGATGGTAGAAGCACCAAGGAGAGGCAGCTTGGAGAGTTCCTATCTTGATGATAGAAGCACCAAGGAGGGGCAGCTGGGAGAGTTTCTATCTTGGTGGTAGAAGCACCAAGGAGGGGCAGCTGGGAGAGTTCCTATCTTGATGGTAGAAGGACAAAATAGAAGAAATGTCAGAGGCATCAATAAAAGGAGAACACTTACGTTGTGATTGTCAACTTGATTGGATTGAGATGTGCCTACAAGAGTAGGAATCACACCTCTAGGTGTGTCTATAAGGGCTTTTCAAGAGACAATTAGATCACAATGCTGTGACTGAATGAATGGTTCAATTTATCAATGGCCTCAAAATTGGAAGAGACTATTGGGAATTTGTAGAACTGGGAAACGTACATTCCTGGATTTTTACCTTTAAAGGCTACATTGTGACTCTGAAACTTTCCTCCATTCCTCCATTTTCTTCTTAGCTGCCTAGGAGAAACATTTCTCTTCCACCTGGCTTTTCTCTCAGAAATATTCTGCCTATGTGAGGGGCCGTAACAATGCAATCACCTGACCATGAATAGGAACTTCTAAAATTGTGAGCCCAAATAAAGGTTCCTCCTTTATGTTCTTTATCTCTGGTGTCTGTAACAGCAGTTAAAAGTCTGACTGGAACAGCCTCCATTCTGAAGTCTAGGGATGAGAGAAAAAGATCTGGTCGATCTAAGAGTGCTGTATGAGAACAGTGCCTTCCACAGGAACATTCGGAGAAGGCACTGA
Source organism: Peromyscus eremicus (assembly GCF_949786415.1). Lineage (NCBI taxonomy): Eukaryota > Metazoa > Chordata > Mammalia > Rodentia > Cricetidae > Peromyscus > Peromyscus eremicus. The sequence goes on along the minus strand of NC_081418.1, from coordinate 28,475,740 downwards.
GGACATAAAGGGGGTTACTGAGCCCACATATGAATTCTGAGAGGGTACATAGTGAAGAATTCGTAGTCATTATAAGCAATATGGAACTGAACCATAGATCTCATGGGTAGCCTGGAAGGTCTAGACTTCTCTATGTGATAGTAGCCACACAGAATATAAATCTATCACACCCTGTGTACTTACCATGACGGGTTAAATTCATATTTCAAAGAGAAAGGATGATTTTGAAAAAGTGTGGCCTGTGTACCTTATGTTAGTTCACCATGTAGTAGTAATCCATCATAAAATATAGATGGGAGTTTTCCTCGGTATAGACATCAAATAAATGGGTTGATTAAATGATTGAGAATGTGAACAGAAATTGTGGATATACTCAAATTTAGTCTCTAAGATGAGCCCCATACTGTGACAATCTGGTCACTGAGATTTTCCTTTCTGTAGCAAGGACTGTGAGAGTCAGATATCCAAAGGGTCAGTGGTCTTCTTCATAATTTATATTTATGTCACTATTCTTTAAGGCTTTACTTGCTTAATACTATCTTCACAGAAAAATTCACTTACATATTACTTAAAATTAATGTCTAGTTAAAATTCCTGGATTAGAATTCAGGAGTACAGAGGACCCAAATTTAGTTCCCAGCACCTACATCAGGTGACTTGCAGATCCAAGAAGAAACTAACAGCTCTGTCTTCTGTTAACATCTGCACTTACATAAATACACACACACACACACACACACACACACACACACACACACACACACACACAATCATAACACTCCACATTAAGGGTACTTCTCTTCGCAACAGACATAGACTGTTAGAGAAAACTACAACCAATCAAAATGTAGAAGTGTGGAATCCAGTCCCAAGGGATACAATACAGTTCCCACATCTAAGACTCAAGAATTGTTGTTGAAGAAAGGGCAGAAGGTGTGTATGAGCCAGAGGAAGAGAGAGTTTGCTGTGAGACTGTGCTTCCTAGGAATATCAGAAGCTACACCCATGAAGTTTCACTAGACCTCAAACCCAGTTAAGGAATTACAGTCAACTAAGGAGTTCTGATAGTAAGATAAAGAATTTTCCACAGGGAAAAACACACCAGTTTGTTATCCAATATCAAATAGCTAGCACCGAAAACACATATATGCATGTAACACTATACGAACTGAGCAGGTTGTATTTATGTATGAAAGGGTGAATGTATGTAACAAGAAGTAAAGAAAAAGAGACCATGAATTAGAAAGAGAGCTAGAAGGGTTATATGAGAAAGTTGGTGGGATAAAGGAAAAAGGGAAATGATATAATTGTATTATAATTTCAAAAAATTAATATTTTAAAAAGAATAAATCTTTAAAACAATGCTAATTTTTTTCACTGCATATTATACCAGTTAATGTGTATAACATGATATTTTGATACATATTTGCACACACACACACACATACACACACACACACACACACACACACACACGAATAGTGAAATAATGCATAGACTTAGCAGGTTATCTGCCATCTCTATGACTCTGTCCCATATTGCTGTATAGTGACCACAAAATTTTCATATTACCTTCTCACCCAAAATGTTTCTCTGTGCTCTCTGAGATTTAACATCCAAAATAAGCAACTTATTTTATGTCCTCAGTGCCTTTACTCTTCACCTCTGCATCCTACATTATGAGGTCATTCAGTTGTGCACAAACGATTGGTTCAGAATGGGAGTGATATTTGAATTTAAAGCTTTATAATATTGTCTATTTTAAAATTATCTCTTTCTGTGTCTCCCTCTATTATGTATACAATTTTTTACATAACTTTCTACATATAGTTGAAGTGACAAATATTTCAATTTAATATTTGACTTATTGCTACTAGTAAGTAAAATAATTTTACAACTTGCAAATAGGATGCAATCCTAATAAGATTTGTTAAAATTTCTTATGGAAGACAGCAGATGATCATATCATTAATGGGATGTCACAGATATATACTTTTTCCAGCTGTCTCCCGACATTGCATCAAATTTGGTGACATGATATATTAACCTTTTACTCAACATGTTTTAAGCTTCTCCAAGGTAAAGAAAAATATATAACAATTTTCCCCTAAAGAATAAAGAACCAACACTTTGTTGTTATGGTAACCAAAGTTGTAAAACAGTCAGAGAAAAGGAGTTCTTCAAAAGTTTCCATACTCAAGCATGAACAATGCCATTTGTTTGAAATGCATTCATTGTTACATGATTATAATTGTCCCCAGATTTCTCCAAAGGATGTCTAAAAGGACTTACTCAAAGTCTTTCTGAAAATTAGAAAGCCAAGTATTTACTGCTTTATTAAGAAAATTATTCTTTTTTTTAACAATTAAAAGTGTGTTATGAAATTAGCCTCCAATTAATCGGTTTCCCGAAGATTTTTTTCATAGACCTTTAGTTTGATTAATCTACCTACTACCAAAATTACCCTGCATGGGAGGACACTGACACTTTTAGAAGACATGGGTTATTAAATAAAAATTGCAGCACAAGGAATTCCTCCCTAGGAGCTATTAATCAGGAGATACTCAGAGGTGTACAAAACAAAACAGGCTGTTGACATTGCCCTTCATTGCCTACCATAACTACATAGCACGGACCTACTGCTGAAAACATTTTTGACAGCAGGACATAGAGAAATCAATCTCAAACTGACCAGGAAATTTCCTTCCAGGTGGCTAGCTTTCATGGAGTCCCAAAGTACTATACTGTAGTATACTATACAGGCTGCTGAAATAGAAAATACATCAGTGATCTTACCTAGCACTGGACTGTGTGTTCTGTAATATTAATCTTGCAGGTAAGTTGTTCCCACTGGTGCAATAATGGCATAATTTTTGTGAGGTAATCCACTACTTTCTGATTGGATTTGAGGTCTGTACCACAGGAGAGACTTTCATGATAATATGGTCAAAGACTCATGGCTGCGAAGGTCATAGGCCCTAGGTTAGAATCTACTGTTGTTATTTTACTAAGTGGTTATGCTGTCAAATTGCCTTCAAAATATTAGTGCTTGTACCCACAGATGTAGGTTGCTCTCATCCTTGGCCATAGAAGTTTCTTTTTGCAGTGGAAAAGTCAATGGAGAGATGCATGACTGGTCAAAGTGCTGAGAATTAGAGACTGAGTGCTCATCTCTAAGTGGGATATATGTATTGACTCCACCACTGCCAGGACTTAGGGAATATTTAAGAAGAAAAGGTGGACTACCTGTAAGATCCAGAGAATGGGGAGGAATGCCATGAATTGCTGTCCTTTGGACATGACATGGCTAATTACTCTCATTCACTAATCATTTTCATGGTTCAACTAGTTAACTCTTGTCACTGTCCAGATTCAGCTCCAAGTCCCCCACCCCTGCCCAGAAGCCTTATCAGAACTCTTGCTCTAGTCCAAGGGCTCATAGTGCAGGTTAATGTAGTTTGGCATTTTCTGGAATAAAAAGCTTACAATATTTTATTAAAAGTATGTACACAGTCTGAGGAGACAGCTCAGTTGTTAAAGTGTGTGCTGCATAAACATGGTGACCAGAGTTTGGATCCAGCGTTTTTGTAAATACCAGGTGGGCATGGTGCTCCTTCTACAATTCCAGCCAAAAAGGGGACTTGTGGCACGTACTGGTCTGCTAGACTAGCTAACCTGGCAAACTCTGGGTTCACATGAGTGACCTAATTCAATATATAAGGGGATAGAGGAGAGTGATAGAAGAAGATATTCACCCCAATCTTGGATCTTTCAATGCATGTACATGTAGATCCACATCAGTCCTACACATATGTACTCTTCACAGACACACACACACACACACACACACACACACACACACACACACACACACACACACAATAACTGTGTGTGTTTTTTCCAATACAGTTCAACACAGGAGAGTGTTGTATATGTGAACCAATGTGTGGACAGAGAGAAGATGGAGAGCAGTAAGAGCGGAAGCCTCACAAGGGCTTGCAGAGGGTCTTCTGTTGTTCACTCATCCAGGTATTCATGCACAAAAATAGACCGAGTCTCCATTCTGGGCCCCATCACAGCCATGGCAAGCAAGCCACAGTGCTAATTTCAAGGAGTTTGCAGGATAGTGTCTGGGGTGTGGTAGGTACCAACCAGTTATTGAATGAGACCCAAGAAATCAAAAGCCAAGCACCCTCTGAGACATTTTAATGTTTGACTCTTTCGTATGTTTACCTTCCTCCTGTGAACATGAAGTGACCAATTTGCCACAGGCTCTGCATAAAAAAATTCATCAGCTAACAGTTTCCTGACTAAAGATTAAAGATCAAAGTAGTATGTTTAGCATCAGATGGACATGGGACTTGGAACCAACATACCTCCATTAAAAGTGAGGGGGAGGCTCAGGGGTTGGAGAAATGGCTCAGCAGTTAAGAGCACTGGTTGCTTTTCCAAAGGATCTGGGTTCAATTCCCAGCACTCCCATTACAGCTCACAACTGTCTGTAACTCCAGATCCAGGGGATCCAACACCTTCACACAGACAAAAAAAGGAAAAAAAAATGAGGATGGAACAAAGCATAGGAGGAAAAATGGCAAGGAAGTCCATAGCTGCAATTAATAGGAGGAAATAGGCCAGGGAAGCTGTGAGTGAGGAAGTAAATCACTAGCAGCTTATCTGCATGGATTCCTTGAATATTCCTAAGTAACTACAGACTAGCATGAGATAAACCTGACAGGAAAAGTGGTTGGAGTGGGGCTGAACACCAGGAGAGTGAGAGCAGTGGACATCATCAGGCTTCTCCAGGAAATACACACTGAATTCTTCCCACGTAAGATCACTGGCGAGCAAGAGCAGTGGACGTCATCAGGCTTCTCCAAGACATACACACTGAATTCTTCCCAGGTAAGATCACTGGGAAAATCACTAGTTTTATTCACTCAGAAAGATAAATCTTGTAACCTGGAGCTTTTGATTTTTTTCCCTTCTTTTGTCTTATACAGACATGTGAAGAAAGAAAGAAATGAAGCAAAAAAGAAAAAATACAAATGGGCGCGGTTAAATTTCACCTGAAGCAGTGACTGTCTAAACAGAGACTATTTTCATTTTGGGAGCTGTCCAACTCTGTGACAGCCACTGAAACAGGATTGAGGACAAATGAGTGCTTTTAGGGAGGTATTAGCAACTCCACAACAATGGCAGCTTTGGCAATCACTCTCTCCACATCCTGGGAGCTGCAGAGCACACAGCTGAGCTTCTCTGTGTTAACAGAGGATTTTCACATGTCTGTTGGTACATTTTACAGAGACAGTTCTATTTTATGTGTAATTTTTAAATTCAGGAAAATAAAAGAGTAAGGTAGCCACTGAACCTTAAGATTTAAGGTATTCTTTTGCTTTAAAAATAACCACGTAGCCAGGTTTGGTGGTGCATACCTCCAGTCCTAGCACTCAGGAGGACAAAACAAAAGGATTGCCAGTCTGAAGTCAGCACAGGTTAGGCAGTGAAAATCTGTCTCAAAAACAAACAAATAAAACCCCAAACTTGGTAGAAAAAAATTCATGCTAAGTAAAAGAAAACATGAGAAATTGATGCTTTAATTCTATTTCATTCTATTATTTAAAAACAAAACAAAACTCTTTGCAGTTTGGTGTTTATTGAGACTTGGATAAATTTTTAAAACATTGTTCTTACTAATATTGCACTGGTTACTTTTCTATTACTGTGACAAAACACAATGACCAAGGTGATATATAAAGAAAGTGTTTAATTTGGCTTACAGATCAAAGGTTTAGCATCCATGATGGTGGAGCAGGGGAACAGGTGAGATCTCACATCTTGATCTCACAACCACAGGCTCATGGAGTAGGGTGGGGATCTTAGGAATCTTTGGAATTCTCAAAGGCTACCCCCCAGTGACACACCTCCTCCAAGGTCACATCCTTATAATCCTTCTAAAAAGAATTCTACCAACTTGGTACCAAGCAATCAAATATATGAGCCCATGAAAGCCGTTCTCATTCAAATTACCACAAATAGTTTTCTATTTCAACAACTAATGATGAAGTTCGACAGAATGTGGTTGATTTACTGTTACACTGCTGCACGTTGATTAGAGATACAACTAATCCTGGGATGTGCCCCTTATACTCTGTAAACCTCACATGCCCCTGTGAATATACTGGGAGGATAATTCCACAGGACACTAGCTGTTTTCTTGTCTTGGTCCAGTTTCCTCCATTTCGTTTCAGAAAAGTTGCATATGTTTGTTTATGCCGCACTTTGAGAGAGCTTGTATCTACAAACCCCAACCAACATCTGAAATCATTGTTCTTTAAACTCTGTAGCACATATATAAAACAGTATATAATGCTGACTTTTGTAGCTTAAAAACAACATTTCTCTTATTACTCCTTTTGTTTCATTACTTGTAACCACTTTTGAAATTTTATTTATGCTGTTTATCCATTTTCCTTTTATGTTGATTTAAAAAAATAGTTTGGCAGGAACATATTTATATTGGACTTCTGCTGTGTGCATTTTTTCCAAACATTAAATTTCTTATTGGTAATTTTCCATTTCCAAAGACGTTTGAGATTTTACCATGGTTTAACATAATAAGAGCACTCATTGAATAATTTTTGTGTGTCACATTCTGTGCTAAGAACTTTAAGTACAAAATAGACAAAATTTTCACTATAATCCCATTTAAGAACTCTTACTGTGTCCACTCGGATATGAAAATCAAAGAAAAGAGGGAACAGAAGATGTGCTTAGAATTCAGAAGCCAGTGTCAGCTGGTGGAAACTAGAACCAAAGCAAGGCTTCCCCAGAAAGCTGGACACAGACAGAGGGCTACAAGTGAGAGCCACTGTCCCACAAGTGGGCAGGAGTGAGGATGGAAATGTGGCATGTGGCTCTTCCCTCCTGTCCTTTCCTCTTACTAGTATCTCTCTAGGTTTGAACCCAGCCAGAAACTAGCAGACGTGACACCTTAGAAAAGCACTGCAGAACAGAAGGGCAAGAAGAGAACATTCAAGCAAATAAGTGTGTGTGTGTGTGTGTGTGTGTGTGTGTGTGTGTGTGTGTGTGTGTCTCAGGGGTGTCAGTGCATACATACTATCCCATATTCAGTCCTGCCATATTTCATACCATTGTTGGAGGTATCCCACTTGAATAATATTAGTCATTTCACCATGTTCCTTTCTTTAATTTTAATTGTGTGTTTTGTGTGTGTCTGTAGAGAGAGAGTGTTGTGCCCAGATCTCGACCCCCAGAGAGACCACCAAAGACCAGCATGCAGGAATGCAAAAGCAAGATTTTATTTGGGATATCCAAATACAAGCCTAGGCAGAGACTTCGTCCAACAGATCCAACGCAGTGGAGGCTGGAGGAAGTGCCCACCTCTTGCAAGCTCAGTTTTTAAAGGCAAAAACCACAAGGTTACATCATTTAGGGGTGCTAGTATGGGTACAATTCTGATTGGCTCGCTTCTAGGGGCTTTCTAGAAATCATGGCTTAATCTTACTTCTAAGGGAGTGGTTACCCGCCACCATTTCTCATTGGCTGTCCTCAGGTGGGGACATTTCTGTGGTCAGTTACCCTGGAAACCAGGAAGAGAACATTCCATAGTCCGGCATTACCTTGTGACTACCTTGTGACTCTGTACTTTTACACTTCCTGGTTTCTGGAATCTGAACTGACTGGTTTTAGTAACTCATAGCCTGTACCTAAAAGGAGAAATCTCAGGCCTTAGTTTTTTTTTTTTTTTTTTTTTTTTTGGTTTTTCGAGACAGGGTTTCTCTGTGTAGCTTTGCGCCTTTCCTGGAACTCACTTGGTAGCCCAGGCTGGCCTCGAACTCACAGAAATCCACCAGCCTCTGCCTCCCGAGTGCTGGGATTAAAGGCGTGCGCCACCACCGCCCGGCTCAGGCCTTAGTTTTAGGGTGAAAGCATTTTGGTCTTATTTCTAAGATGGCTCATTTTGGTCTCACAAGGACAACCTTGGATGTCATCCTCTGAACTCCATCTCCCTCACTTGAGGCAGTCTCTGTTTTGGAAGTCAAACTCTCAGTTGGGCTAGCCTGCAGGTCAGCAAGCCTTGGACAGCCTCCTGTCTGCCTCCTTGGTGCTGGGATGACAAATGCACAGTCAGCATTTTGTGCAGGTTCCAGAGAGCAGACTTGGGTGGTCACTTATATGACCCCTGAGTTTACCCCTGAGCTGACTCCCCAGCCTACTACTTATTCTTCTAATTTTTGTTTCTATTTTCCAGTGTACTAAAATTTATAGACACATTAATATGACACTCTGAAGAATAAGATGTAATGTAAGAAAATAAGTATAGCTTCTTTATTAACCCTATCAGTAAAAGTTGTTCATTTTTCTGTATAAATGTTATAGCAATGTATATCTTATATACATATAATTTTATATAATTAATTTTAAAACTCATCATCTAACATACTTACAAAATAATTCTGAATTTACTGAGAAAAAAAACTTGAAAGATAAATAAAACAATTACTTAAATGTCAGTGCACTTGTGGTAGTTTGAATGACAATGGCCCCCACAGGCTCAAACATTTGAATGACTAGTGACCAAGGAGTGGAGCTGCTTGAAAGGATTAGAAGGATTAGGAAGGGTAGCCTTGTTGGCATAGGTGTGGCTTTGTTAGAGAAAGTATGTGACTGGAGGCATGCCAGGTCCAGTCTCTCTCTTGATCTGTAGATCAGGATGTAGTTCTCAACTACTGCTCCAGAGCCAAGATTGTCATCATGCTCCCTGCTGTGATGACAATGGACTAAACCTCTGAAACTGTAAGCAAGCCCCCAATGAAATGCTTTTTATTATAAGAATTGCCGTGGTCTTTGTGTCTCCTCACAGCAATAGATGAGTGAGTAAGACAGTATTCAAACATGTCCTAAGGTTACAATAAGAAAATGATGTCAAAAGATTTAAGTTTTTTTTCCCTAGCATTTATCATTACCATGGTAATTAGGTTGATTAATTTTAATTGCTGTGACAAATATCTGATCAAATCAATTTACTGAAGGAAAGATTTATTTTAGTTCATGGTTTTAGTCCATTGTTATTGGTTCTGAATATAGGGGACAAACATCTGCCATAGAAAAACCAGACCCATTCATACCAACTGCCTCTCTTTGTCTTGGCAGCTAGAATCTTTCATGACCATATATTTCTAGCAAAAAAGGTTTTGCTCCTGCAAATATCCAGAGTGTTTTTCTTAGAAGTGCTTGGACATGTGCCTTTAGACTACCCATCTGTAGTTGAGGTTGACTAGCTTAGCTCTAAGTCACATATTCCTTCTCTCAGATTGGGGCAGGCTGACCTTAAACTGATGAAAGTATGAATAAAAGCCATCATGTGAAATTCAGAGGCCCTGATTGCAGATACTGAGAAAGTTATTGCACATAACTAATATAACATTGTCTCTGCATGTATGCTTTTCCTCATTTTGAAGATTGACATGTTTTTCTATGTTATTGGAGGGTTTTTTCCCCCTATACTTGGATAACAATCTTTAAAATAGAAATTTCAAGTTTTTTAAAAATGAAGTTTCATGTCCACATAATGAAAACATCAAAAAGTTGTTAGTGGTTATGGCTGTGCGAGTTTGTGGATAAACTAAAACTCAATGAATTATAATTTTAAAAGATGATTTTATAATTTTTCGAAATATTTTTCATGGAAATAAATGTATATCACTTTTTCCTCTCCTTTGCTCCCACTGCTTCTCCCAGATACCCTTCCTCCAACCCCTACCATCTCCTCCACTCTTTTTTTTATTATTATATTTGCATATTTATTTTTTTTAATAATACTTTCAATCTGTCTTTCATTTTTACTTGTTTGCATCTGTCTAGCTTTCTGTCTTGAATGTTGTAAGTTACCTATCTGTTTGTATCTTTCTTTTAATCATGATAAAACAAGAGGCAATAATGGGATGGTGTAAGAACAGCTTTGCAATGACCCATCCCTAGATAAATCTAGCGCCTTATTTATTCCAACTCTGTTGCTGAACAGTTTCCAAGTGCTATGTGACACAGACTTACCAATGAAGAACAGTTTCATCAAACTCAAATAGAAGAATGACAGTTTCCTGTAAAAGATAGAAGAGTGAGTGACATCCTTATAAAAAGACATTTTAAAATTCTCTGAACTTGATCCCATTTACATTCACTAATTTAAGGGTTTTGTTTACACAATAGAAGAGAGTTTGAGAGTGAGACTAGTGGGTGCAATCAGCATACACAGTTTCTTTACTCGAATAAAAGACATATGAGTAAAATGCAGATTATTTATAGAGACACACATTGAGTTATTTAATGTTCAATTTATAAACCAGTATATGATTGTTACATTTGTCTTGTGCTGTAATGATATGTCTTTAATTAAGAGGTGCTAAGCACTCTGTAGCTGCTCCACAGAAAAGAACAAATCCCTTAATATTAAGAATAGCTACCAAGTCGGGCAGTGGTGGTGCACACCATTTAGTCCTAGCACTCAGGAGACAGAAGCAGGCAAATCTCTGTGAGTTCAAGGCCAGCCTGGTCTACAAAAGGAGTTCCAGGACAGCCAGGGCTATATAGGGAAACCCTGTCTTGAAAAAATAACAGCAACAAAAAACAACAAACAACCCCCCAAGTAGCCACCTCTGGCTAAGGATAGCCACAATGGAGAATGGAGTGAGGTCATTACTTTAGGCAGCGACTGATGTAACTATCAACAATGCTGCCCTCTGTGTCTGGCCAGAACAGTTTGTGTTGTCATGAGAATAGCAACAGGAAAGGCCTAATGCCTTACTGATGCTTTCTAAGTAATTCTCAGGTGGTTCACACTGAGCAGTTTTTTGATCATTTTTTTAAATTATATCGCCAAATGTCATCAAATCATCAAAATTGGACTTTTGTATCCTAAAAGCTTTTAATGGCAACATTGCAATCTTCTGACTAAATGTAAATAATCTTATAACTGTTTGTTCCATTGTAGTCAAGGAAGGAAAAAAAAAAAAAAAAAGCTGTTGGCCGCAGCTGGCATTGACAATGAGTAAATGAGGAAGACCGAAGATGAAAAACCTTTCACTTCCCCACACAGTCTGACTAGAGCATAAAAGAGGTTAATTTGCCAAACAGCATGACATTGACCCTGATGATGCTTCAGTACATTAATCTTGTGGCCAAGTGGCAGACTGGGAAACATGAGGACTCATGTTGCCTCATGCACCTTAGAAGAGCAATACATAAGCAAACGTGGAGTAAAATTCTGAAATTGCATCCCGTGTTCTGTGTGGCGATTAAGAACAGATCTGATGGAAACAGACATTCTGGGTTCAAGTTCTGGCCCTCGTGTAAAGTGAATCTGTGATCTTGGGTAGTGTCTTCAACTTTCTGAACATCACTTTCTGCATTTGTAGAATGGGATATCATAGAACCTACTTCTTGGTCTCAGGAACTTTAAATTAGGAAGGTTGAATGAGTTAGGTTATATAATGCTCTATCAAACATGTCTGTCCTAGAATAAGGACCGTGCTTTTGAATTTGTTTTTCTTATCCATCTTTCTATCTTTCCTTTTTTCTTGAATGGAGTCTTCAAGCTTAACTCAAGGTGACCTAGAAATTTGAATTCTCCTGCCTCAGCTTCTGAAATGCCAAGATTTCTATGTGCTCCCCCATGCCTTGCAAGTGTTTCACTTATAGTAGGGCTGCTCACATTTGACTTCTACCTTAGATTACTGTTTTGGACCCTTAAGCTACAGCCCATATTGTCTGGATGTTTAGAACAGTGAATCCTAGCCCTTGAAGGACGTCTGAACCAAAACAGCAAATAGATACCAGCGCTTCTCTGAATGGAGCTGTCCCTTTGTCTTCAGAGAAATATGTCAGAAATAACCGGCAGTGGCTTATTGCTTTCTCATTCTCTAGCAGTTCAGATCTTCTTAATCTTGCATTGCTGGCCTGGTGAATCCAAATTCCCATGTAACCAAACATATTGTATGAGTGAACATAACTTCCTGGTCCAAACCAGACTGGTGCACAAATCTATGGGGCTCTCAGAACACCTGTACTGAGGCTTGGCTTCTTCTGGTTGCTTATTGCTGAGTCCCATCACTCTGCTGTTTTCTTTCATGGCTACCCATCCTTGACTCTGCAATGCACTCTGGCTTCAAAGTCACAGAGCCAATCTGGAAAACTTTGCCTTTTTTCTTGCAGTGTGTTTAACAATTTGCCTGGGATTGCAATCCTGATGTAGATGCAGTCATGGGCTGTAGGAGGAGGAGTTTTTGTCGGGACAGCTTGTTCCCAAATAACCACACAAAGACTTATTGTTAATTATAAATGCTAGGCCAATAGCTTAGGCTGGTCTCTAACCAGCTCTTACAACTTAAATTAACCCATTTTTATTAATCTATGTGCTGCCCTAATGTGCGTTTACCTTATCTATGAACTTCCAATGTTACTTCTTCTGTGTCTGGCTCTTGATTCTCTTCTTCTCAACGTCCTCTCTGCCCCCAAAATCCTGTCTAGCTATCAACCAATCAGCTTTTTATTAACAATGAGAGCAATACATGTTTGCAGTGTACAGAGGGATTATTCCACAGCAATGATCAGACACTTCTACTGGTGAGTCTCTGACAGTAACATCGATGATTCTTCCAAGAAAATAAGCAGGAAGAGAGCCATGGAGTTTCGAACTATCCTCTCTAGACACATTTCTGTCCCCAAAGCAAGGGACTATAATGGACCCTAAAAGTATAGTTCCAGGTTAGTACTCAGAAAAACACCAAGCAAAGGAGCCACGGGGTTAAAAGGGTTGGCACATTGCCGGTGAGGAATGAAGTTCTGTAAATGAAATCAGCTGCTTTGTCATCATCATCATCCTGATTCAAGAGCTCTAGAAGGAAAAAGAAATTCTCTGCAGAGAATTTTCCAACAGCCTTAGAAGAATTAAATCTTAAGAAGAATGTATATAATCTTGACATACACAGTTAGTTCTTGCAGTGAATGAAAGAACTTCAGCAAAGTTGGCTTATATGTTTGAAAAGTAAAAATGTCACCAGCTGGTCTTTCCTGAGTTTCTCAGATTCCGTCCTCCTTTTTCTTTGATTGTCTGCTTCCGCTTTGGCTGAAGGAATTCCTCATTGGCAGTCTTTCATATTTCCAGACCGACTTGGCACAGAATCTTGACCCACACTTCTCAGTTTATTCCATTTGGACTCTAACAGGTATTCCAAGTGTCCATTTCAGGAATAGTTTCTAAAGCATACACTACCTTAACCCTGTGAATTATCTCTAGCATTGCCTCTTAAAGTCCCAAGTGGTCCTTAGAAGTCTATTGTTATCCAGAAAAGATAGCTGTAGGAAAGTACAGTGGGATCTCCATGCGGATACTGCAAACATTGAAGCAAGGATCATCAACATCTGGACAATTATAAAGTTGGTGATATCTTTACTGACTCAGAGACCATACTCTGGAAACAATGGAGCCTACTGTTATCAATTCTCTGTACAGCAGGTTTGGTATTTCAGTTAGCATCCCATTGTCCATTAGGACAAGGGTTTGTTTGAGTCTTATCAGTGTTTACTGTTCTCAAAGAGTTCTGAAAATGTATTATTTATAACAACTTCACCAGAATTTGGGTTCATAAAGTGGGAAACATACACATGCACACACACACACACACACACACACACACACACACACACTAAAATAACAGAATACTTTACCATTACCTCATAGTCCTCGAGATAACGCATACCAATAAATCAGTAACAGACTCTTCAGTTATATATGCTATTCTCTAAAGATATGTCCTACATTTTTTATTGTTATAAAATGAGACCAGAATCAACTAACATGAAATAATAACTTCTAAATTAAGGTAGCAGCCTTATTGGCAGGGGATACATGCACAGACCACTACTAGGGGCTTGAGACCATGAGTATATAAATATGATGCTTTTCTGTATATGTACAAGCTTACAGTAAAATGTTTTTGTTTTGTTTTGTTTTGTGTGTGTTTTATTAACCGAAGGAATGGAAATTTCCTGTGGAACTGTGTCTTCTAGAAATGTCAGAAGCTAGACCTTCGAAGACTCACCAACATGGCTGCCTAACCCTGAACAAAAATGACAACCAATGAGCATGCTAACATACAAGGGGAGAAGCTCATGAGGCCTCAACACTAGACAAAGAACTACAAGTAACTAAGGAAGGCTGAGAGTAGGAGAAACAATTTTCCCCAGGGAAAAGCACACCAGTTGGTTATCTAATACCAAATGGTCAGCCCTGAACACGTGTATACAAGTAAAGTTTAATTTATATATTAGGAACGGAAAGAAGTTAATAGCCACAATTAATAGTAAAACATAATTATTACAACAATATGTTATAATAAACATTACATTAATGTACATTACATTAATGTGGTCTCCATCTCATACCATTTTACTGTAATGTATTCACACTTCTGTATTTGAGATGTGATACAATACAAGGCAGTAAATGTAGATAAGTGGAGAAACGGGGGAAACCAAAGGTAAGGGGAAATTACTGAACTTCTTTCTACCCACTGTAAGGTTTTTTCATGTTGCATCAATTATTTGTCCACAGATTTCTTTTGTCATTTGTAATCTTTTTGTTAACATTTATTCTCTCCTGGCTTTTAATGTTCTTAAATTAGAGCTCATAAATTAAATGTTCAGCTTCAAATAGAGGATTTAAGTTTATACTAAGTGCTGTTGATTTAAAAATTAACCTAGCCATTTCCATCATGTTGCGTTTACAGATGAGGAAATGTGGTTTAGTTATGTTATTTGATGTAGTGAAGACAATGCTTTTGTTTAATGGCAAAAAAAAAAAAATTGAGTACTTAGCCTCCTCACTCTTAGGAGTTGTTACTTCCCTTGTATGACAATTTGATTCTTTTAGTACGTTAAAAATGTGGTTCTCAGCCTTAAGTGCACATTAGCACTACCTGAGAAAGGTTATGAAGCCCCAATACCCAGGTCACATGCTTCATCAATTATTCAGAATCAGTCTACTTCAAATTATCTAACATATTCTAAAGTGCACAAAATTGAGAACTTCTGTACATGTCTGTTCATACATATGTGAAATACAGGTATGGAAGAGAAGGTCCAGAATTTGAGCTTCAGTTAGGAGTAAGTGAAAAATCAGGCCACATTTTAGAAGGCTGATTTGCAATAGGGTGGTTTTATGCGTAGAAAGTCAACAGTGGATTGGTTGGTGGCTTGTATAGTTTATGAAATAAGAGAGGATAGAGACCCAGATGCAGGTGGCAGCAGTCACACTATTCGGGGAACATGGAGACTATCTGAGAAGCTTCTGGAAACAGTTCTACAAGACTTGGAAACACTGTATGTGAAGGCTACAGGGGAGAAAAATTCCAGAGCCTTCACAATTGTGCCTAGCCCAATTCTGGGAGTAATTTGTTGCCCACATGTGGTAAATTAACACTTTGAATGACAGTGTACCAATTTGCAAATTACTTCTTTCAGGGCATTAATGACTGCAGAGTATAATCACCATGGCATTATTTTATTGGCATTAGAATTAATAAATATTTCATGAGCCACCAAAAATTATAGTCCCAACATTTTGAAGAATAGACATTGTTCCAAAATATGAAATCCCAACTTTAAACTCTTACCAGTGACAACACTTTCTTTAAATATTTATAAATAAAATAACAATTCATTTGAGTAGCAGATTAATTGAGATGTGTTTCAATTATACTTAATGTTAAGTAGTTTTGTTTATGTAATTATGATCTGAAGGGCTTGAGGAATCAAGCAGCATGATTTTTAGAGCAATTTAATTGTAACATTAGGGGTTTCAGCGAGTCTCTTGGTCTCAGTTGCCTTATCTATAAATCAAATGAAATGCTTTATACATATGACAGCAATAGTCTGATGAAGGCATCCCACTTAAGGTTGAGTACTACAAAGTTTTACCTTTGCACATTGTTCAGGTGTGTGTCTCTTTACTAATTACTATATACTGCAATAAAAAGCTTCTCTGATAAGGAATGGGTGATATACTGAAATACAGGTATAGCAGGATATATATCAGTCATTAGGAGTCATTTTGTTGCTATGATCCTTTAGCAGAATAACAATAAATTTTTCCCCTAGGCCTATTACCTATCTAGTTTCAGGTTCTTAGTCACTTTGGCAATGTCGTGTACGGGTTCAATCTCACCAAGTGGGCCTTAAATCTAATCAATAAGTGGCTGGTTACTCCCGTAACACCAGTGCCACTGTTGCACCAATGGATCTTGCAGGCAGGTCTCTGTTGTCACAGGTTCTGTAGCTCCATGAAATTGGGATCACTTTTTTCCTCCTACAACATGCAAAGTACCTTCCAGCTCCATAAATGGTGGTCAATGGGGGTCAAGCTGTGAGTTGACTCCAAGGAAAGAGCATCTTTCAGATACAACAGCACGGATGCATATCTGAGCTCACAGAAACTGGCCCCACTCACAAGACCCATAGAGCTTCAAAACAGACGAAATCCCAGCACTGAAAAGTGGAAGTGGACACAGTGTCCCATCCACAATCAAGAAGCTATTTGCCACTGATACCTGCTAGGAACGAGAAAAGCAGTTTTCTCCAATGGACTGTCACTTAGTATATCAAGCACACTTGGTAGGCAAGCTCTATGACCTAGAAGGAGTTAGGCAACATAACTATTTTGTGTACCATTTGTGTCATTTTATTTTCACATTATTTTTGTCCTATTGATTTTTTTGTTTTCTTTGGTTTATCTGTTTTAATCTTCTTTTTTTATGTGTTTTCTTTTTGTGATTTTTTTGAGAGAGAGTGCATGAAAGTAGATGGGTAGGAAGGTGGAGAAGATCTAGGAGAATTTGGGTTTGGGGAAAGAATATAATAAAATTATATGAAAAAAATAAAAATTAGAAAAAAGTAGTCTGAATCAAATACTTTCCCATATTATGTTTGTTTGTTTGTTTTTTTTCTGTTCACTTGAACTGCTGTGATTTTACTTTTTCCTCTTTTTAAAACTGGAAATAATTTTTTCCCCTCAAACAATGTACCTTGATTATGGTTTCCCTCCCTTTACTCCTCCCTCCTTCCCCTCCCCTCATGTCCACTCCCATTCTGTCTCTCCTTAGAAAGCATGGATTTCTAAGATATAACACCAAACATGACAAAGAAAAACATAATAAGATGAAGCAAAAACTTTTATATCAAAGTTAAACTCGGCAACACAAAAGGAGGAAAGGAGTCCAGAGAACAGGCAAAAGAGTCATAGACTCACTTGTTCCCCATAGTCAGGAGTCTAATAAAAATACTAAGCTAATAGCTACAGCTATACTATATAAAAAGAGGACCTGATGTAGACCCCTGTAGGCCCTGTGATTGCTGTGTCAATCTCTGTGAGCTCATATCTCCCTCATTAGTTGACTCAGAAGGCTTTGTTCTCCTGGTGTCCTCCATCCCCTCTGATTCTTACAATCGTTCTGCATCCTCTTCTGCAGAATTTCCTGAGCTCTGAAGGGAGGAATTTGATTGAGATTTCCACTTTAGACTCCTCTCTCTCTCTCTCTCTCTCTCTCTCTCTCTCTCTCTCTCTAATATCTGGCTGTGGGTCTCTACATCTGCTTCCAGATGAAGCCCCTCTTATAATGACTTGAGAAAGTGCTGATCTATAAGTAGAGCAGACTATAATTAGGAATCATTTTATTAATTTAAAAAAAAAACAGTTGTGTTTGGTTTTACCCAAGGTCTCTGGGCTACTCAGTCTCTGGTTCTTGGTTACCCAAGCACTGTCAGATATGAGTTCCTTCTTGTGGAGTGAGCCTTATGTCAAATGAGACACTGATTGGCTCTTCCCACAAGTTCTGTATCACCATTGCCCTAGCGTATTTTGCAGGCAGGATGGATTTAGGCCCAATGTTTTGTGGCTAGGCTGTTATCCACTTTTCTCTTTCAGTAGCATGCAGAGTACCTTCATGCACTGAAGAGATTAGAACATAGTACTGGTGAAGGCTACATGTAGGCACCAGCTTGGCTTCTCCATGTTCAATGAATTGTCTGAACATTGCTGTCATTTTGGGAAGAGCAACCCTTTGTCTTAGCATCAGCCTGGGATGTTTGGGAATTTCCCCAGAACTCCCTTGGCCAACAACTCAACTGAATGCAATCCAGTTCTGCCACCAGAAGCCTTGCCTGGCTACAAGAAATGACCAGTTGAGACTACATATCTCCCATTACTAGGAGTCCTCATGGAATATAAAACTTTCAAGAAGGAATATATTACAAAGTATTAGAGAAAATCGACATATTAAATTTCCAGCAAGTTGAGAAGATTGCTGTCTGGGTTTAACAAAAAATCATAAAACTATCCTTGGGTCTTTCTTCATCCACAGTTGTATAAAAGTCCCTGAACCTTGTGGTGGCAGGTTAAACCCTTTCTCTAATATTTTTAGAGTATTCTTTGATATATATGATTTTGTTCCCATTTTCTTTTTTTTTTCTGTTTCTTTTTATTGAGAATAGATTCTTCTCTTATATAAAACATCCCAACCACAGTTACCCCTCCCTCCACTCCTCCCACCTCTCCTTTACATCTCCTCTCCCCTAGATCCATTCCCTTCTGTTTCCTTTCAGAAAAGAGCAGGCTTCCAAGAGACAACAACTAAACATGATAAACACAAGATATAGTATGACAAGAAGAAAGCCTTCATATGAGGTGGGACAAGGTAACCCAATAGGAGGAAAAGAGACCCAAGAGCAGGCAAAAGAGTCAGAGACACACCTATTCCCACTGTTAGGAGTCCCACCAAAACACCAAGCTAACAGCCATAGCATACACACTGATGACCCGGTATAGACCCACACAGGCCTTGTGCTTGCCACTTCAGTCTCTGTGAGCTCATATCAGCTCTGCTTTTCCATTTTCATATTTAGAGAGCAGACTTTCCTTTGATAGACTATTAAAGAGAATTTACGAAAGAAGTTGTATGCTTCACACAAATGTGAGGCATGCAATACAAAAAGTGGTACTTTCTTTTTGGCATTTTATTTTTCAGATATCTATTCCACAGTGGCTGTGTACGCATGTGAGTAAAATGAATGAATGATTAGGCAAGATTGGCTTGATGAAGTACAGCAATAAAGGCCAGCAGGAATGAGAGTGATTCAGCCTTTTATCTTAAGCTCCTCTGATGCTATAATACCAGAGAAACAGTCACAGTAAGAACGAGCCCACAGCCAGCACCTCTTGCCACTGGGACAGATTCTGCCAGATTTCTTAAGGAATTATGAAGTGAACCTGACAAAATAAGGCAAGCTATCACACATCAGCAAGACAAGTCTGAGTGGCCGGTGAGCACCATTTCACAGACACCTGTCATTTAGACAAGCAAGTGGGGAGACTGTGTAAGATGTAAGTGCAAATAATAAAATCCCTGTGTCATGAGCCATTAGGGGGCTTAAGAACCCTTTTTAGGGAACAAATAGATTAAAAAAAAAAACCTAGATTGTTAAAGTTATGATACTGAGGTCTGGTTTTTAAAAAATTGCAAAATTATCAGAAACAGTAAGAAAAACTCCAGTCATTTGACTTGTGGGAAATAAATTATTTGAGCCCCAATTTTCTTTGATGGAACTTACATCTTAAAACAAAAAAGGAAAACACTGTACTGTGTTGAAAAGGAATATGTGATGGAAAATGGAGAAATAAAGAGTCTAAGGTTTTAGGTTTATTGAGAGGATAAAATAGAATAGTCAGGATAAGCCTTATCTAAATGTGAGGTGTGAACCAAGACTGGGAAAATCGGAGGGCATCTGTCCAGGGAACATGGAGAGGCAGAGAGGGCAAGAGGGCCAAAGTTGTGCAAAGTCAGAATGAGTGGTTCCCTGGGAATGGCAAGGAATGTGCTGTAGAGGAAGGACTAAGAAGCACTGAGTAGAATAATGTAAGTCAACCATGAAGATCAGAATATGGCGTAGATGTAAACAAGTCACATGATCAAATCAGGACTAGAAGCCATCTTGAAGACTTCACCTTTGCCTCTCATGGTAAAGAAATTACATTATTGCCACAAAGCAGCCCAAACTTCTGTGTTAAAAATAGTCCAGAGTGGCTGGAGAAACACTCATGGATTAAGAGCTTATGTTGCTCTTGTAGAGGAGTGGAATTGGGTTCCCAGTACCCATATCAGACAGCTCACAGCTGCTTATTACTTACAGTTCCAGAAATCTGTTGCCCCTTTCTGGGCTCCTCAGGTACCTGCACTCACACCTGCCCATATCCTCCTCCCGCATATACATATAATTAAAATAAAAAAATAAATTAAAAAAATAGACTGGAAATTTAAAAGGCTAATCTTCTAGGAGGCTGTATATACTGCAGGAAGAGAAAGTAGCACCGCTATGATATAAACACAATCGTCACAGAATGTGATCTGAGCTTACTACATCTGAAGTGGGGGAGGGGTTCTGTGGTATGTTTCTTATATTCCCCCCACCCCAGGTTAATGTGTGTCCAAGAGCACATAAAATATGGTACATCTTTTGGAAGAGGAAAAAACAGTTATCCAAACTCAGAGATTGACTTCCACTCTCTTGAAGTATCTCTTTCTAAGAATCACGGTATTTTTTAATTGTTCTTTAAATTCAGGCTCTTGTTTTCCTCTCTGAATTTAAAGCCATATCAATATTACTTTATTCTAACCTGGGCTATAATTCCTTGCTTCAAAATACCTGCCAGTTTCCACTTGGTCATATGTTATTTCCTCAAATTAGTGTTTCCTATATTTAACCTGTCAACACTCAATTTAATTGTCTCAGTCAAAGAGTCCACAAGTCTGTCAGCTGCTCTGGTCTGAAATCAGAAGCCTCTTTGAGTCATAGCCCTTTATCTCATCTACCTTGGCTGTCTTTGAACGGTTTTAATAATTACTCCGAAGCATCTCTTGTATGAATTATATCTTCTGTTTTTCGGTATCTACCACCTACAACACATCTCACTCATGTGCTGCTGAGGGAACTTCCCAACAGTTACCACACCCATGTTGTTCCATCCTAACTAAAGCTAATAAACAACATTTTTGTTGACATATAAAATATTTCAATGTACACAATATAAGCTGTCATTTAGAGGGAAGAAATCAAAAGTTTGCAAATATTTAAAAGTATCAGAGAATATTATCAATACTTTTGATTTGGTGAAAACTGAAATTACGGTTTTAGAAAATGTAGATGTATAAAAATATTGACAAGCCAGAAGAATGACAATTACCCAATTTTTATATGGGTCAGAAGTTTGAAGTGATTTTCTTTGGGACAAAATTTAAATGATAATAAGACCACATCCTGTTTTGGACCCACTGAAGGAAGAATATGGTCCTTTTCCAGCTCCCTGTGACACCTATTCATTTAGCTCATGCATTCCTTCCATCTTCAAAGGCAACAATGGCCTGTATAGTCTTAGTAACATTTTCTATCCATGTACTCACTCTTTTGACCCTTTATTCCCCACATTTGATTGGTCTTTTTATTCCCCCAAGAATACAAAATTATTCCAGGATTCCAGAACAGAAACCTTATTATTTCCAGATTAACTAATTAGCAATGGTGCCTGTATCCCATTTCCTCTTAGCATGTAATATGTAACTTAGTAACATATATCACAATGTATTCATAGGTTTTAGGGATTATGATGTGGATGTATTTGGGGGCCCATTATCTTATCTACCATAATATATTTCAAATTGTTTACATATATACTCACTTTTATACATACAAAACTATTCAAAGGATAGATATCAGTACCTAATCCATAGGTTTGAATGAAACATACTTTTTTCATATAGTATTTCATATCTTCTGAATCTCAGCAATGACCATAAAGATCAGGAAAAGAAGCAGAACTATTTTAGTGACTCTAATTTTGCTGTTATATCCATCTGAACCTCTTTCCATGACTTTTAATGTTAATATTTCCCAAGTTGATAAATCAGATTTTCACTTGTGTGTTTTTGCTTCTGGTTTTCTCTTGCTGGTTTTCTTTTACATGACTTTCCTTTCATAGATGCCCAGCCATCCTTCAAAATGAAGAGTTTTAACTTCAAAGCTTCCTTAGATCAGCACAGCATCCCCTCATCTGAAGTTCTATAACACAGCTTATACCATGAAATTCAACCAAGTGCTAACCATTGAGGTTTGGAATGTAGTGTCTGGCCCTACCAATGAGATGGCAAATGTAGATGCTTGGTAATGACAAAATACCCCCAAATTGTTCTCTGAAGTGTCACTTGAAACCTGATGGAAATGTGGTACATACTTAAAAACATTTGTCAAATATGCTTCTGAGATTTTTTTTTGAGTGATGTTTTTGGATTGAAGTCATTTTGATTCATTTTTAGCTTTTGTTTTATTTTCTCAGTGAATCCCAATTTGTACACAAAAACAAATTCCATTGTCTTTATCTCTTTGCCACTAAATCCTGAAAGTCATCACACTGTCTACCTATCAAATCTCTCTTCCCTGTTTCCTGATCCCCTTTCCTGATCTGTAAATGTGATTGTCACCTGTAATTAAATAAAACTTACTGCAGCTCTGTATTCCCTTCCATTGACTTCTTTCTCTTGACCCATTAGCAGCCAAGTCCTTTAAAACCTATGTTCCTTAAATAAATAAATAAATAAATAAATAAATAAATAAATAAATAAATAAATAAACAAACCCATGTTTCCTGTTTTAATTCTCAAAGCTGCCTCTCAAATTTTCTTTAGATCTCTACCATAACACTGGCACTCCTCTGACAGGTAACCAATAATGTTTGATAGACAATGGATTGCTTGTTTGCCTTTTGCTTTGTTTATTTTGTTTACTTTGCTGTTGATTTTTTATTTTCACAGGGTCTCATAGCCCAAGCTTAAGTGGAACTCTATATAACCAGTGCTTCAACTTGTACCCTTCGTGCCCCACTCTCTCAAAGGCTAGAGTTAAAGATATGTGATATTAGGTCTTGCAAATGAACTATTTTTATTTATTTATTAAAAATTTAATATATAATTTAGAAGTATTTATTTTACTATTTTATGTGCATGGGTGTTTTGGCTTCATGTATGTCTATATGTATGTCTTTGAACCGTGTGTGTCTGGTGTCCCTGAAGTTCAGGATATCACCTGTGACTGGAATTACAGACAGCTGTGAGAAACCTTGTAGGCACTGGGAATCAAATCAGGATCTTTGCAATCGTGACAGATGCTCATAACCACTGAGCCAAATTTCAAGCCCTGTGAACTAGTTTTAGTTTCTGACTCACAAAGTTACTTAACAGAACTTGATAATGGTGACCATTATCTGCTTCTTGACACTGTTCCTTGACTTCTAAAATTTCCTAAGTGGGCTCAGGTCTTGCTCCTAAATGGTCATCTGATGAATGGTAAAAAAAAAAAAAAAAAAAAAAAAAAAAAAAAAAAAAAAAAAAAAAAAAAAAAAAAAAATGGTACTCTTTTTGATAATGGGAAGGTCTAATATTCTGACAACTAGATCCTTGTAATGTTTAGGAACATATACCGTGTATATTTAAGTGAAGAAACTGGAGTGTTGACTATATTAATTTTAACAAATTTCAGCTTAAGCAGCAGTACACGGCAGCAGCTCAGTATTAGCAATCATAGTTCTTGAGTCTTTTTTGGTCTCTTTGGGTTTCTCAAACAAACCCAAAGAGCACCTGATAGTTAAAACTATCAACACCAGGGTTTTATTTTGTGTGTTCATTTAAAATAGCAAGAGCCCACTCAATTGACAAGCTCTTTATTACAGGCATTGAACTGGTTTGAAGAGATGGTGATATTTCTTCTTTATTCTTACAAAGAGGTAGACTGAAAAAGAGGGCACCATGAGACTTGAAGTAGGTTGAGAGGACCGCTCAATGCTCAGCATATCTAACTCCCATCACCTAGAAACAATACACTTAAACCAGTTGGATAGGTCAAATATTCGGGGGCATAATCAAAGAATGAGAATTTTTAATTTTAGGTGATTGCCATGGTATCTGTGCCTTAAATTAAAAGCAGAAGTTACTTGGTCATGTTTTAAAACTTTTCTCATGCCATGGTGTTTCCATTTCTTTGATTTCATCTTACATATCACTACTTTCCTCTTTTCACTATATTTTATCCTCTTGGAGAAGTCATAATAAACTTCTTGTATTTAGGAATTCCTGTTCATTAATAGTTTATGTGCCAGATACTTGTGATGCATGTGTTCTTTTCATTTTTGTATGATTTTTATAAGGTGAAAACATCACTGACTTTTTAACAGATTAAGAATCTGAGCCTTAGTTTAAATAATTTCATTATTTTTGTTTTACCGATAATTAGTATTTCAGTAGGAAATACTAACTGTACAGGCGCAACATCAATAGATCTTCAAAATTTGATCAGATCAGAAAAACACACATAGGTAATATAGTAGACAATGCCATACATGCAAAACTTCATTAGGATTCATTTAGCAGAATTCATGTGAAGATGATTGATTGGAAAAGGAGGAGAATGGAATGTGTGAATGAAAGAAACACGAAATTTAAAATAATTACAATATGAGCTTAGTGATGGGAAAAAGAAAGAGAGACTGAGACTGAGAGAGAGAGAGAGAGAGAGAGAGAGAGAGAGAGAGAGAGAGAGAGAGAGAATCCCACTAGCATTAGACTACATTAATAAGAGCAATTGTGAACCTCTCTCTGTTGTTTTATATACAAAGCTAACACAGTTTCTGTGAAGCAGGTTACCCAACAGAAACACTGGTTGTCAAAAGTGGGCATGTCAGTGGCATCCTTAGTGTTTTCCATAATGTGCTCAGGTTACAGTAAGGAGCAGGGGCAGTAGGGACTTTTGCCAGCTCTGATTTGCTCAGTATTTATGTCTATCTGTCTACTTCATGTTTATTTTTAAGCATTGTTTCCTCATAAAACCAAAATCTATAAAAACAGAAAATAGTTTGTAGTTAATTTTCTTGGTATAGTCCTTAATTTATTCTTGTGACAAAATCATGTCTTTTTCTTTTAAATGTGTATGTCAGAGATTGTGTTCAGTTCTTTAATAAGCATAAACTCTTTCTGATGGGTATGAAGTATATGACTTTCTTAATGTCTGGTTGTTTACCATCAAAGCTTATCATGGTCCTGCTGAATTTAGTCCTGATGTCTAGAACAATCAAATATGTGTTAGCACATGAGGATCATTTCAATGATGTTAAGTTAAACCACGAAAGTTTAAACCATAGCTCTGGAAGTCAGAAAGTGAAAGAAGAATGCGCTCTGCAAGATACTTGATCTGTATCAAATTATTTTTCAATATTTTTTATCAATATTTTGCTTTTCTTGATGTTTATCTGAATTTACATTTCTCACTAAAATGACTGGCCTAAGGACAAAAGTGATATCAAGTGCAAAAAAAATTCAACATTATTTTTCTTTGTTGTTGTTGATTAAATCTGGTTCTAATACTGAGAAGAATTTCAAAATATGACCCTAGAGCAAGGCAGAAAGCAAAAGTCAACATGTTTCCCAAGGTATTAAAGCTATCAGAAGGAAGTTCTAGTATTTCCTTATATACACACAATGTAAAATGAATCAAGATATGATGTCATGCTTTATTGCAATCTTTATTTTCATTACAATTCACACAAAATGACATTAGTCTTACAAAAAAAACGTGGGATTTGAGTTACATCAATCATTTCTCACTCTTTAGAAAACAAACCATGAATTTTCACAAATTCGGGGCATAATTCTAGGGAACAGATGGTCTCAAAATTCAAACATAAGTGGCAATATTTCTCTTTTTTAAAGCTTCATTGGAAAAAGTTAACTTTTGTAGTTATGTTGAAAAAAAAAATGCAAAGACCTGGGCAGACAGTCCTTTTTTCTTTAGAAGTTGTAGAGGCCTTTTTTTCAGCAGTGTGATTCCCTGACATCCCCCCACTCTGCCATTCTACTAAATTTCCTCTCACATCTTCTATACAGCCCCCTCCCACATACACAGGACAGAAGCCGAACAAGTGGAGAAGAAAATGATGAGAGTAATACCGAGGGAAGACAGCGGCGTGGTTAACATCACAAGATCAGAGGGAGCCCAGAAGCAGAACCTAGAAAAATCCTTTCACAGCATGCAATATAGAACAAAAATCCCCAGAAAACTCAAATACTACTATTATCATGTTTCAAAACAAGAAAGCTAAGAAAGGTGACAAAAGGACCCAAGAAAGGATTGGACATACTTTCAGCCACCTGTGTGTCGGGGGAAAGTCTTCATCAGACCCCTTTCATTCTTGTCTTTGATGTATAAGCCCAATCAAGACAATAATATGTCCTTGAACCAAAATGAATCTCCTGTGATAGGCTCTTACTCTGGGTGATAAACAAAGCGTTTAAAGACATAAACTAGCTCTGTAGGTGGCCTTCACTTACTCCAAGAAAAGCTTTTGATTAAAATAAAAATGTATGTAGGCATAAAGTTGAAGGAAGTCACCCACAAAGTTTTATTTCATTTGGAAGACATAAACACGGGAACGGGACCTCTTTACCATCTCCACAAAGGTGGACAGAATGATCAAACCAGTCAGGGAGTAAAAAGGAAACAACTTCCCTTCAAGTGCCTCTGTGTTATTCAGTTTTAGGAGAGTACCATCAAGTATCCAAGAGCCTCTGCATAATTCTTTTCTGTAGTGTTCCCAAACTTGCTCGACAGCAAACAGGAGCATCTGTTCAATGGGCTTAGTAAGAAAGCTGAAAGGCAAACTTGACTTGAAGGAAGTCTGTGACTTCTGACCTAAATGCAATCTATTTTGAGGCAGCCTTCTCAGATCAAGAGATGAATACTGGGGAAAGCCAAGTGGAAGCCACCAAAGAGCAGGCAAGAGAACGAAGAACAATGGGAAGAACAGCAAAGAAATTGGGGCCAGATTTCAGCACGAAGAAGAGAAGTTCTGACGGGGAGGAATTTCTTCTCACACATACCTGTAGACAGTGCCGATAAAACCAGAATTACTTGCTGTCCAGTATGAATGAAAAATACGGAGACGCTACTTACTGTCCAATGTTTAAACAAAGCCAATATAACTGTTGTAGAGCGGACCATCTTAGACAGAGTCCCCTTAGGTCTCTGATGAAAAAAAACAAAAAACAAAAAACAAGTCTAAAAACAACTGGAGACAGAGGCACAACCACCAGCAGTACATCACTTTCTTAGATTTCTCAGCTCAACTCCTTTGGTAAGAGAAATCCAAAATTTAGGGCACTGGTACTAGACTCTCCATTTAATTTATCAGTGTGTCAGAATGTTTTGAGGAGGCATAGAACAATGTCCAACAAAAACATTCACCCAAGATCTTCTTAAACAGCTGCAAGTGAGAGGGGAGCACAAAGTTACTGAAATTTGGGTGAGAATGGTTCCTTATTATCTCCTAAGGAAAGCTCATAAAAAATGTAAACCATGAATAGACCAGCATTTTCAATCTGCCACTTTGTTTTGCAGATGGGTTTGGTGGCATGCAGGGAAAAGATGTTGCTCTAGAGTTTTATGCAATGAATTTTTTTTTTTTATAAAATGCCTTATTTTTCCTTCAAAACTTATATATTAAAATTTTGAACATCGGAAATTAAAGACACGATGAAATGCCTGGGTGTAAATTCTGTCCTCCTGTAGAATCTAAAAATTAAATATTACCTTCTCATTTAGTGTCTTGCACTGAAATAAAAATGAACATAATTAGAAAATTGAACTCAAATTCTTCTGTGATTCTAATTATCAGGCCAATCCTGCAAATTGTGTGCAATCAGAAATTAATAATTCTTTATTTGTCTTAATAATAGAGGACTAGGGTGGCAAGAATAACTTAAATCAATATGAATTACCCAAATCTATTTAAATCAATGCTTTTCATTTTTTCACTTATCAAATAATTCTTATTTAAAAAATTAAGTTTTGATAAGCACAGACACCTATAAATATGCTAACAGCCATTACTGTGTGTTTCTAAATGTTATATAAAATATACTTGAAGTGTGAAAAAAGTGTTAAGTGCTTGGAGGAAGTATCAAAGACATTTACAGTTAATTTGACCATATTAATTTAAAACTTTAAACATATTTGGCCTATAAACATTTTGGCAAGCTTTTCCTGACACAAAATATAGAAACTAGAAATACAGAAAAAAAAGCACCAACAGTATCCTATACTCACCAATTGGATAAAAAACACACTTTCGTATTAATATGTTTTTGGGAAAAAGAAACAAGGAATGAGAGAGCAAGTCAGAGGAGAGAGAGACAGGGACAGAGAGAGAGAGAAACAGAGAGACAGGGGATGACTATGGAAACAATCTCTAGTTAAGAAGAAATATTTTATGAAAATGGATATTAACCTTTTTTATAAAAAGCAATTATTTCTTATATGGACACATTTTGGTTCATAATACTTATTGTAACATATTTCCAGTTAGCCATTTTCTCAATAATTTAGTGGGTTTTGTGTGTTTTGCATTCAGCTGTTAAAGTTTTTGAGAATATAAATTATTTTTTCTTAATGATTACTTCCATTGTGTTTAAACCTAAAATATCAGTAATGATTTATATCGAAGGCACAGTTCTGTGTAGATGTGATCTTTGAAGTAATAATTCTTAAGTATTTAACTTCAAATTTTCTTTATTCTGTAAAATTATTAAGAACTCCAAAAATCTTAGAATTTTTTACACAGCATAGCTTTTAATAAGCTGAAAGATTACAAAAACAATGTTTCTGTGAGTTTTATACAAATGCCTTCAAAGTTAACTTCTTACAATTTCTTTGAATTCATCAAAACCAAAGAACCAACATTGGTACGTTGTTGTTCATCATATTCTAGACTCTGTTTGGATTTTGCCAACTTCTCCACTAAAAATTTTCCACTCAAATTAAATTCACGGTATGAATGCTGGCAGCTGAACTGGAAGTACAGCAACTGCTTTTCACCACTGAGACATCTATACTGACCTCATCATCAATTCAAAAAGCTATTATAAAGTTCCTTCATTTTCCATAAATAAACACATGAAGCTGCATTTTTTCCTTCTACACTCCAACTAAAACACCATGTTGCAACAAATTTAAACCATAGGCAGACATTAGACTGACTCCTCTATTGATCTAGACAGTTTTGTGAAACTATAAAACAGTGAAATCTTTCTTTTCTTATTAAGGAATTTTTTACTCATTTTACATACCAATCACAGATCTCCCTCTCTTCCCTCTTCCTGGCCCTCTAGCCTTGTCCCCCAACCCACTCCACATTCCCTCCCCCTGAAAAGGTAAGGCCTCCCATAGGAAGTCAGCAGAGTCTGGTACATTCAGTTGAAGCAGGTCCAAGTCCCTCCCCCTGCATCAAGGCTGGGCAAGGTGTCCACCACAGGTAATGAGCTCCAAAAAGCCAGCTCACACACCAGGGATGGATCCTGATCCTATTGCCAGGGGATCCCTTAAGCAGATCAAGCTACACAACTGTCTCATTTATGCAGAGAGGCTAGTCCAGTCCCATGGAGGCTCCACAACTGTTGGTCTAAAGTTAATGAGTTCCCACTAGCTTAGTTTGGTTGTCTCTGCAGGTTTCCCCATCATAATCTTGATGCCCTTTGCTCATAGAATCCCTCTTCCCTCTCTTTGTGCTGGACTCCTGGAGCTCAGCCTGGTGTTTGGCTGTGGGTTTCTGCATCTGCTTCTATCAGTTACTGGATGAAGGCTCTATAATGACAGTTAGGATATTCACTGATCTGATTGCTCGGGTAAGCCAGCTCAGGCACCCTCACCACTATTCCTAGTAGTCTAAGCTGAGGTCATCCTTGTGGATTCCTGGGAACTACCCTAGCACCAGTTTTCTCCCTATCCCCATAACGTCTCCCTCTATTAAGTTATCTCTTTCATTGCTCTCCCACTACATACCTGTTCCAGCTTGACCATCCTGTTCCCTTATGTTCTCATCCCCCATCCCCTACGCTCTATTGCTCTTCCTCACACCCAGTTTACTCATCTATTTCCCCTTCCCAGGGTAATTCATGTGTTCCTTCTAGGGTCCTCCTTGTTAGTTACCTTTTCTGGAGCTGTGGGTTGTAGTCTGGTTATCCTTTGCTTTACATCTAGTATCTAATTATGAGTGAGTACACACTATGTTTGTTTTTCTGAGTCTGGGTTACCTCACTCAGTATGATATTTTTCTAGTTCCATTCATTTGCCTGCAAATTTTATGATGCCATTGTTTTTTTTTTCTGCTGAGTAGTACTTCATTGTGTATATGTACCACATTTTCTTTATCCATTCTTTGATTGAGAGGCATCTACATTGTTTCCAGGTTCTGACTATTATGAACAATGCTGCTATGAACATAGTTGAGCATGTATCCTTGTGGTATGATTGAGCATTCCTTAGGTATATACCCAAGAGTGGTATTTCTGGGTTCTGAGGTAGATCAACTCCCAATTTTCTGAGAAACTGCCATACTGATCTCCAAAGTGGCTGTACAAGTTTGCACTCCCACCAACAGTGGAGGAGTGTTCCCCTTACTCCACATCCCATCTAACATAAGTTGTCATCAGTGTTTTTGATTTTAGTCATACTGACAGGTATAAGATGGTATCTCAGAGTCATTTTGATTTGCAGTGAAATCTTTTTTGAAGTGTTTTGTTTAGGATATATTGCTTGTGATCAAATAATAAGATTTCTTAGGAATTTGTTGCTATTTTGGCATGAGTCAATTAACTAGATTTTCAAAATCTGTTGTAAATATCTAATGGGGAAACTATGGAAAGTTATAACCATCAAAAATATTTTTGCCCTGGTTTACTTTGCTGAAGCCATTTAAGGATTTACACTATTTTTGAACCATCTTAACCATTTGTCTGTTTCCAGGTCTTTGCTTTTGCTTTCCCTAAGGAAGGAAAATTTTCCTCCTAGTCAGTAGAATGCATCTTTCCCTCACTTCTTTCAGGTTTACCCCACCAGAAATGCCTTCTTTGACTATTCTGAAAAGAAAGAAAGAAAGAAAGAAAGAAAGAAAGAAAGAAAGAAAGAAAGAAAGAAAGGAAGGAAGGAAGGAAGAAAGAAAGGTAATCACGGGCTGGAGAGATGGCTCAGCGGTTAAGAGCACTGGCTGCTCTTCCAGAGGTCCTGAGTTCAATTCCCAGCAACCCCATGGTGGCTCAAAACCATCCATAATGAGATCTGGTGCCCTCTTCTGACCTGCAAGCATATGTGTAGGCAGATCACTGTATTCATAATTAATAAATACATCTTTAAAAAAAAGAAAAAAAAGGTAATCACAATCTGTTCCACTATAGCAGTCTTTATTCCATTCATTATGCTTAATTAAAAATATTAATTATGTGCATTTATG
Source organism: Peromyscus eremicus (assembly GCF_949786415.1). Classification (NCBI taxonomy): domain Eukaryota; kingdom Metazoa; phylum Chordata; class Mammalia; order Rodentia; family Cricetidae; genus Peromyscus; species Peromyscus eremicus. The sequence goes on along the minus strand of NC_081418.1, from coordinate 28,444,293 downwards.
TGTGCCTGTATAGGAGTATGAACATGTTATTGCAAGTGCCCTCAGATGCCAGAACAGGGTGCTGGATCTTCTGCAGCTGGAGTTATAGGTGGCTGTGAACTGTCTGTCTTGAACACTAGGAACTGAACCCCAGTTCTCTACAAGAGTTGTATACGCTCTTAACTGCAGAGCCATCCCTTCAGCTGAGTCCTTGTTTTTGTTGATTATGCCTTTTTGTTTTCATTGTTGGACTGACTTTTGTGGTTGTTGTTATTTTTTTTACATATTTGCCATCACATGCTAATATGTCTACATGTGCATTGTTTCTTTCTCCTGGAGTATAATCCTCTAGCAACAGACTTTGATTGAAAGTATTTTATCATAACATTATATCTTTTGTAAAATTTTTATGTATGTTAAAAATCCTAATGAAGACATTAGTTGTGGTAGATTATACCTATTGTACCTTCGTTGGGACACGTAAGGATCACAAGCAATTCTTCAAACAATATTTTTTGTTATTTGATATTTATTAAAATAAGCAGGATTGTGAAAGCTGTATTTTTTTCCGAAGAAGAAAAATAGACTTAGAATGTAAAATATTAGTTGAGGTCACACAATCTCAGAAAGAAAAATACTGCATGTTCTCTCTTAAATGATGAATCTACCAATAATATATAAATATTTGTAAACAATGGCACATGTGGACACAATATAATACATAGAAAATATAACAAGAAAGGACAACTATTATGGGATGTGGAAGGACTTATGCAGGCAATGGACATGAGTTGTGAAAGAGGGCATAAAGCCAATTGTTTTTGTACTTGGAACTGTCATGGAGTTTTAATTTTGGGTGGTGGATAAGTGCATACAGAAATATGTAATAATGTAAGTGTAACAACCAATGTGGAGCTCCACAGCTTTAAAATGACTATTTTAACTGTATAGAAGGTCACTGATACTTATAGAATGTGAATCCGATTAATTTTTGTGTGTGATGTCTATTTTATTTGCAAGGTTTTTGAATAATAGAATTTTACAAAATAGTTTGAAAATACTGTGTATCTTCAAAATTATTGTGTGGAGGAGGGTAAAAGTAGTGAAAGTACACAGTATATTTGTTAAAAGTGACAATTTTACATGAGATCCAATTAATTTGGTTTTTCGAGTCAAGGTTTCTCTGTGTAGCTTTTGAGCCTGTCCTGGAACTCACTCTGTAGCCCAGGCTGGCCTCGAACTCACAGAGATCCGCCTGCCTCTGCCTCCTGAGTGCTGGGATTAAAGGCGTACGCCACCACCACCCGGCAAAAATAAATAATTTAAAAATAAATTTTGAAAATGTTTCTAGGACTGCTGGTCTGAGAAATCTAAAAGTAGAATCTTTAATATCTGAACCATAGACAGTTCTAGAAAAATAAGTTATCAGAATAGGAATGCCTTTCAAAGATTACAACCACTAACATGAGATTTATTGAAATAAAAGAGCAGCTTGAGTGGTAGGTCTTAGAAAATCTTATATTCCCATTACCTTTTGTCAAGAATCTCAGGTTGAATAGAACCTGTCCACTGACCTCATCTTCATAAGGGTGCTGTTTTTATGTGCATGATGTACACCACCAGAATGCTCTGGGAAGAGATTCTTGGCTTTTTACTTGGGGGAAAAGTTTGTTGAATGATGTATTTTTGATGTTTTTCTAATTATCCCTAACTTTCTATGTAGGTCTAATATATATAGCTTATTATAATTCACATTACAAATAAGTGACAATCTGGGAGAAAAGCACACAGTATTAGAAAAGAAAGTCCTTCAAGGTCTGATTGCATTGTCCTTCACTAATTGTGCTTAACAATTCATTCAAACTTTGAAACCTTTTTAAAAATTCTGCTTTACATCATTTACAAATAACAATAGAAAATTAAAGGCTATATGTTGTATTTTGAGTTACTGCACTCTCTTCTTAAAAGAAAATTTTCTTATAATGCTTACAATGTTATCAATGATAAAAGAATGTTTATTGGATTCTACCTGTATTATTTCTTACCTTTTAAAAGTACTATGTCTTAGATGACTTTGGTTATCTCAAATAGAAATAATATTTTACTTTTAGTATTGAAAGAGCTGAAGTACTTTAAAACTAAGCTTTCTGACTGCCTATCCCTCCTGCCTCTAATGTGTCAATCCTCCCCTTTCCTGAACCCCCTCTTGTCTCCTGCTCTAGAGAAGTTTGGATTTTGGGTAATTATGACCTATATATCAGACAACAATATTTGATACATGGCGAGAATATTCACTGAATTATTGGGGCATGAAAGAAAGTTCTGAGGTTGGCTATATAACCAATAGTGTCATAAAATCAATAAATTTGCTATCTGAACAGAAGTGAAGATCTCAGAATGAATTTCAAAATTTAGGTGTCTTGTATAGCCTTGTAGATGAATCATATTCCATATAATTTCCATGCTTATATTTAAGTTTGCTTTTATTATGAAGCCCGTGCATATTCTTTCGAGACAGGGTTTCTCTGTGTAGCTTTGCGCCTTTCCTGGGACTCATTTGGTAGCCCAGGCTGGCCTCGAACTCACAGAAATCCGCCTGCCTCTGCCTCCCGAGTGCTGGGATTAAAGGAGTGCGCCACCACCGCCCGACCGCATATTCTTAATCTAGTCTCTTAAGCTAATTATTCCTCTACTCCAAACACATAGCAATGTGGAAAACCATAAATAGAGGGAGAAGGAGGGTGCAGGTAGAAAAGAACAGAGAAAGCGATGAGGAAAGTCATTTACAAAGCTGAAGTAGGAAGGTTGTGAATTTGAGGCCAGCCTGGGTTGCGTAGTGAGTTCCAAGCCAGTAAGACTTTGTCTCAGAAAATCTGAAGCCAAACAAATTAAATCAGAGCAACAATAACAAAAACCAAGCTAAGTGACTCTGCAGAAGAAAATGGAATGAGTATACCACACTGAAAATGAATGTGAGGTTGTAGGTTCACATTCTTCTGATGCAGGCAAGCAGAGCAGAAACTTCATTTACATTTATAAAAAGAAGATTCCACATAATGTAGAGTTCTTACCAGAACCTCCTTGGTTCTTAACACAAATTTCTGGATTTTTTAAATATGCTCTGCTCCAACTGTGCACTTGGGACCACAATTGGTTCAAAGACACATACTTTGAGAGGTAGAAGGTAGCCAAGAACAAATCTTATCCAGTCATTGACTTTCCTAGACTTCATGGTATACAAGAATGTTTGCATAATGAGCATTACTGGGGAGAGATGACATCTCCTTCTGGATCACAGACCATGCTTGTTTATTCTCCAATACGTCAATTGTCTCCAGTCAGCACAGAAGTGAATTGCAGCCATAGACAACTCAACACTTAGCATACAGGAATTGCTTGTTTGTCTTTGTATGAAATCTGAGGTTAGGGAACTGGTAGAAATTCTCATACTCTAGACCAGTGGTTCTCAGCTTTCCTAATACTGATATCCTTTAATATGGTTTCCTCATGTTGTGGTGACCCCCAACCATAAAATTATTTTTGTTGTTACTTCATAGCTGTAATTTTGCTACTGTTTTAGGTGACACCTGTGACAGAGTTGTTTGTCCCCTACAGGGGTTGAGGGCCACAGGTTTGAGAACCACTGCTCTAAACAGTCCTACTATTGTTAGTAGTAACTCTTTTTGTCTATAACTCTGAGACTTTTGTCTTCTGGTAGTTTCCACGAGTAACATTTAATTGAAAATATGCTCTTACATCCTTCACAGTTGACACTGTAAAAACATTGAAGGTGAATTATAAGAATTATGTGGATAAACCTCTTATAAATATTATTATGAGAAGAACGCCTCAAAACTACATATGTATGTATGAATAACACACAAGACACTACATGTTTATATACATTCACATGTATATTTATGAATGTACACAAAGTATAGACCCATTTTGAAGCCAATATATACAAATAACCACATATATGTTCAAAGAAAGTTATGGGAGGTTATACACCAAACAATTGTAGAGAATTCTAAACTCTTTGAAAAGAAGGTGACTAAACAAGTGGGCTAGTGGTTGGGGAGCAATGAATAGGGAAGGGAAAGAATTCCTGCAGTTGGACTGAGGTTTGCTCAGACTCTGGATGAAACCACCCAGGTAAATATAAGTAAACAGTAAATAACATAAGTAAGTTGGTCAAATCTCTTTGCCAAATGGATTTCCACATCAATGAACTTGCTGGGAGAAAGGGACCTTATGCACAGAATTCCCTTAGCGGAATTATTCCCATGTGAAAGGATTCATTATTCTAAATAGATCTGAGATTTATGTGTTTGTGAGGAATTGTTCTTTGAAGAGTGCAGTATCAATTATTGAACATTCCTTGGTCTAAATGGAGATATTTTACAGTCTATGCTCTTCTTTTGCAAAGTCACTTTCAAAGTCCATATTTGGGAGCATCTAGCCAAATATTGCATCCTGATTTTTCTTAATAGTAGTACAATTTTAATAACTCCTTCAATATATCCTGAGTATCTGTTAATTAGAACTGTCATTCGATTCTGTCTACAGTTCTTTTACCTTGGAATCTATTGAGCTGCTGCTTCTTGGGTATAATGTATTTCTCTAACAAATCTTCATTTATTGAGCATTTATTGGATGGTTTGCACATTTCCTATTTTATACTCATGCCATACCACCGTGTGACACTGTCTCCTGTTCCCTACTTCCTCAGTTCATTACAGTATCCCTGTCATATAAACTAAATGCAAGTTCTTGTTTAACACTCTTCTTTGATAGCAGCATTACCCGATGCTAAAATAATCCTCAAATATTTAAAATTTGATTTTCTAGCTCTGGTCTTTCACTTACTCCCCACCCCACAACAAGCTCATACTGCATATCAAAGTAGTACTAAAGTGGCCATTCTTGCATGTGTTTAGGCTGTTATGTGCCTGTAGTAGCTAGAGGTCAACTTTGGATGTCTTCCTCTTTCTCTGTCTGTCTTTTCAGATGGGATCTTTCAATGAATGTAGGGTTCACCAGTTGCCCAGGCTGCCTGCTCACTGAGCTCTGGGGATCCACACTGCACCTAGATATTTTTATGGATGCTAGGAATTTCAACGTTGAGCCTCATGCATATGAGGCAAGCACTTTACCCACTCAACCATCTCTTCCAGCCCTATGCAGCTGGTCATTCCTAGTACTGTTTATTTTACTGATGTTCCTTGTCTTGTCTGATACCATTGTCATAAGGGAGATCTCTAAGATAAAAATAACAAGAAACAAAAATCAACTTGGGTACACTTTTGACTCTTTCAGTTTCTCTTATCAAGTCCCTTCCCTTAGACCATAACTTACCTAGGGTTTGTCTCCTCCTACCCCACAGTCACTTCCCTCTAACCCCATTCATTGTCACAGCCTTGTTAACCTCTGGTGCTAGACACTCACTTCCCTTGCTATAGTTACAGCCTTAACTGTCTCCCTAATCTCTTCCTCTTTTTTAGTATCTTCCACCCCAGTTGCATAAATGACCCCTCTACCCTCACTTCCTGCTCTAAATTATCACACTTAGAATAAAATCTGAATTATGTGTCATTAAAAACAACAACAAAATACAAGCAAAAGGAAACACTGGCCTATCTAAGCCTAATTTGTGTTTTCATTCTTTCCTTCCATCCCGCCACTCTTGTACAGCTGTTTCTCAGACAGGGCACATCCAGCATTCTCTGGTCTTACGACATCCTGTGATCTCTGCCATGTCACAGATTTGTAAATGCCATTACTTCTGTCTGAACGACAGTCTTTCCTCTCTTGTTTCATCTCAAATCATTTGAAGACTCACTTAGATGGCATATCCATCCCAATTTTTGTTTTATCCAACCCTCAGCTTGCTGCAGTCATAAACAGTTTTCAAGTTCCTCCAAGTAATCTCACCAAATCTCTTAAAGATGTATTCATGTGTGCTGGAGAGATGGCTCAGAGGTTAAGAATACTTGTTGTAACCTTATCAATATCTAATGTTACATAGAATGTATAAATATGTTTACTTGCTTGCCAGATATGAGGGAGTAACCTGTCTCAATAAAATAAGGTGAATATTATTGGTGAATATAAAAAAATAAATGCACCAAAATTTCACCTGCGATAAGATCTTGGCATGTGGATTCCATTTGTTAGTTCCTTGTTTGATATGAACAGAGAAGGCTGAAGCACAACACAGGTTGAGTGGGTGGGGTATAGCCTATAGGTTAGATATGGCTTAGCTAAAATAAAACCAGTCGGACATGGACACTGGTCTCCCATTCTGGATGTGAGTGCTGATCCAAGCCTGGAGTTTGTAGGTAGATCTTGAATATGGGGAGGGTGTAAGGAGGGGAGGGTCATGTGAACTTACCCAGGTAATCCCTTAAAGAAGATGTGTCAGATATAGCTAGGAAAAGAGACTCAACATGGAATTTCTTTATTGTTAATCACTTGAAATTAAGTATGTTAAACTGTAAAACACTATTTCATAAAGAATAAAATTAAGATAAGAATCTCTAAGAGGAAAAAAAAAGAACACTTGCTGTTCTTGCAGAAGACCCGTTGAATTCCCAGTACCCACCTGGTGGTTGACAGCCACCCATAACTCTGATTAGAGGATCTGATGTCCTCTTCAGACTTTTGTGGGCACCAAGCACACATATGGTCAAAATATGCATATGAAATAAAATGAATAAATCTAATGCAAACTTCAAAAAGATTTATTCACCATTTATTTTCTTCAGTCTACAGTGTCTTAAGTGCCAGAGCCAAGTGTAACTTTTCTTGTCTCCCAAATGACTTGAAGGTAATAGCCTCTTAAAAGATGTGTGTCAAACTGAATTGAGGTGTCCTGAGGATGTCCAGGTAGTAGATGCTGGACACAAATGTAGAAAAGGCAGCAATGGAGTGAGGAGATCATATTTAGGTAATTTTGGAGAAGTAAAAAGAGATTTGTGAAAATATGTCTTTAAGAAAGAAGAAAAGCCAGAGGTTATGAAAGAAAAATGTCCATGGACAGAATGAAAAGGAAGAGCTAGCCCAGAAGACACAGGGCCAAGTTCAGACATGTCACTAGAGTGAAAAGACAAAATGTCCCATGAGCGACTGGTGCTAAATTTCCCAAGAACCAACATGGTTAGACCATTGTATTTTCAAAATTAATTTAGTTCACCATTCTAATCTATTCTCTCAGAATTATTGAACACATAAAAGTAACAAGTACCTATGAATGTCAGGTAACTTACATGTCACTCTCTTTTAGAAATGTTTTATGAACTGTCACTCCTCTTGGAGAACCTTGGTGCTCTGGGTTTGTTACTCAAGAAAGCTGTTGAGCATTGGGATTTTTAGCCTCTCATATTTTACCTGATTGGAAAGCCAGAATTCCATGAGTAGTGGTATTAAGCTGACAAAAGTCTTGGAACCTTTCACAAATAAGAAAATCAACATGCTCCCTCACTCAGGCATCTTCAGAGGGAACAGTTTTGATTTAAACTGCTAATTCCTTTTGCCAGACAGTAGTAGGCAAAAGGAGATGAATTGAATTCCTTCCTCATCTTAATAAAGAGGATATGTTGGAAAGATAGAAGATTGTTATGGGTTTATGAATTCCTAAGAAAAGGGATCTGTTAAGACTCTAATTAATAAGAGTCTGTTTTTCTCCTGAGTGTAGTGTATTTTCGCTGTTGCCTCACAGTACTTGCTAGTATATTGTTACAATTTGTTGTTCTGTGTATTTCTTTTCCCCTAATACACTACCAATGGCCTCTAACTATGCTTGCTGAGCACAGTATAAACATTTTTAATTTATTTTTCATCTGTTCATGTTCTATGTATAACTGAGCTGTTTTAACATAGATTTCATGGCTTGAGAAGAAAGAACAAGATTTCTCATGCCAATATTATACTCACATATTTCAACGGAAATATCAGCAAACTTTCTTCATATCTGTTATCCAAGGAGGGTCCTGGGTGATATAGGTGATTACAATGAAACAAAGATATACACATAGATGTGTACACATACACTGTTAGCTCACCTGAGAGTGAGGGAATTTTGCCTACTTACACGGAAAGAAGATTCAAAATTCAAGTTAGAAAATGTTAGAAGCATAACTTTTAAAGCATGTGAATAATATTGACATATTGCAAACATAAACTTGGATAGCATGCTTTTTATTCTTCTCTCTTGATGAAGTTTAGTGTAAGATATTAATATTTCATATTTATATGTATATGCTCACACATATACAAGTTTCTCCCATTACCTTGTAGGAATTCCTGAACCATAAACTATCCCTGAGAATTGATTCCACACTCCCTCAAATATGACTTTTCATAAGCCAACTCCTTTAAAAATATAACATTTCATATATTTCCCAGACTACCCGTCAAATCTGTTGCATGCAAACATAATACTTTTACTACTTTCTTAACACATGGTGTTGAGAGGGAAAATTTTAATATATCTGTGTGATATCTACATTAATGCAATGGTGGAATATTGAAACCACTTTTATCTGCCATGTTTCTCAAATGAAAGTGGCAGCTAATTTTTATGGTAGTTAAACTGTGAACTGGCTCACAATCTTGCCTCTATGGTTGTGCCCCTATGGTATTATTAAGGGCGTCGTCTTTATTCTTCATCTTAGACTTTCAAAGTTGCTATGGATATAGGAAGCCTATCATGTGGCCATGTCTGTACCGGAAAATGTGTGCAGCAAATTCTTAATAGAATTCACAGGCCTTTCAAGAGATCGCAGTAAAATGTCCTGGCATTTCCAAGGCATGCTATAGTGAGTTTGCCACTCTACCTGTTGCGTGTCTGGCTTGCCGTCCATTTTATACCTTCATACTTCACATATCCATGTGTGAATTTGCTTGTGGTGAGTAAAGGCTGTCATTCAAATTTTGAGGTAAACATGGCAACTGTTAGCAGCAGTAACTTTCTATGAAAAAGGCTCTGCTGATAAGCAAACTTCTCTCGTGAATGCTTGAGTGGCTTGGAAAGAGATCATGCTCAAATATCCTTATGCTTTTATGTGAAATGAGCATGCCAGATTCCTTGCTGCAATGCTGATAAACTCTTGTAGCACTCCCACTCAACAATATCTTTTCTTTAGCTGTCCTGATTCAATGAGTGACATTCAATGTTGGTAAATCCCCCTCAGAGTAACTCGAGCTTACATGTGCCACGCCACAATGCCAGTAATGACAAGATCCTGAGGGGATTTGAAACCCTACCTCAACAAATTTATTTCTGTTTTTCAACATATATTCAAAGCAACACTTTGGCATTGTAATGTGATTCTTGACAGGGTAAGGTAAATTCATCATGCTAAACTGAAATGTTTCTGGCAGATGTCTACCCTGTAACAATCAAATTGAGTATACTGTAATATATGACAACCAGAGTGCTACCTTTAGTTGTAAAACTTACAAGTATAATACTTTATTAATGCAAACCTGGAATGCAATTACACAATGCATTATCCCAACATGTTTTTTCATTTAGAAAACTTTTTGCAGACAGCGTGCCAACTTACAAACAAGGAAAAATTTTTAAATGGATATAGGGCGGAAAGAAACTGTAACCTTTACATTTCAAAGATATTCAGGCATTTTGATACATTTCAAAATCACATGCCTGCTGAAATTTAAGAAAGCATAAAAGTGAAATGTTTTCTCTTATTAAAAATTAACTTCTGCTCTCCATGGAAAAAGTCATTTGTCCCAGAAGAATGCTCTTCTTTAGAGAAGGAGTGATTAAAATGCCAACAGTAAGCAGTGAACTCTTAAAAGTGGATAGTTTTTGCAATAACCTAAATACGGACACCATCTACATACTTTAACATAATTGATCGCATTTTTGCTCCAAGCACCTAAAACATATTTTGTTTGAAAGAAGTTGTCATCCAAATGAATGGTACCCTTTTGACTTCCTAATAAATTCAAAAGCTCTGCATGTGACTTCTGGTCTATGGCATATTTTCTCAAAACAAAAGCACTCACAGGATCAAAACACAAAACCTTTTAAGTGTCTGCCACATATAGCTTTCCATGTTACAGTTTTCAAATAGCAACAACTCCTGTTGCCCTGCTGCCTATACTTTCCAAAAATATTTCAAAATATGTATTTGCATGAACAGATAAGCTACCAGCTCCTATTTGATGACCCAGGTGCCAGAGATAAATTGAGTTTCTGCCAGGGGATCTGCATTCTGACTCTCTTTAAGTATCTGTCTCTCTCAGTAGAAACAACTCTTGACACGCTCCTCCCTCAAAGACTCCAAGTGGCATTCTCTTGCTCTGGTATCTCTCTGTCTTTTGCCCTCATTATTTGTGTTCTTCAAAGACTTCCTTGGAAGTTCTTAGATATTTGCAACTCAAATTTAGATATTTACATTGGAAGTTAATTATTAAAAAGAAAGCACAGCGATTCAGTCAATGCCTCTTTTATTCTTTAGTGTGAAAATTGAATAGATAAGACAGGTTTGGTCATTTCATTAGAATTATGGAAAAATAAGATATGACACCTAGAACTCAAGGCAAGCTAGGTAACCTCTCCAGGGCAGTAAACAGCCCCTCAGAACAACACAAAATTGGAACATCTCCAATTGGGAATTGGAGTCAGGTGGTGTAAAAAGACAAAATTGGCAAGAATATAGCTTCCGAAACTTTACTCACTAATTTTACTGCTGCTGGAGGCCAAGCAGAGATTTGAGTCATCGAGTCTAAGACTGGTCCCTGGGACTGGACCTACTCAATGCACTAGTTACAGAATTTTTCACTTAGTCAACTGATCAGTTACCAGTAAATGAATGGTTAGTGACTGGCTAATTTAGTTTTCAAAGGTCAGGCTAGAAGTGTGAATAATGCAGTAGAGATCTGTTCTGTTAATATGCATCCCTCTTGTTGCTTAGTCTGTGTCTGATTTTGAACATTTAAGTTTCCACAGTGTACGCCTAAACACCAAGAGCAGATACTTGAGCATCTCTTCTCCGGCAGGCCCTCTGGATGTCTTAGTCCATGTCATCTGCTCATTTTCTGCCTTTCATTTCTCTCACATTCACCCCATCTCTACGCATCTCACCCAGAATTCACCCTATCCCTAAACTCCCCCACCCCTGCATTTTGTCTTACAGGGAACATACTAGACAAGAGAATTGGGACATTTCATTCCAATTTGTCTCTTAAGATCAACCACCAGACCACCACTTATACAGCCATGGTTACCATTCAAACCTATAGGAATTTTGGTAAAAGTTCCTAATATTGGTGAGGCTGCTTTAAGCAACTTCAAATCCAACATCGTGTTGAGGGAAACATGTCTTGTTTTCATGTCTTGAAACATAAATGTTCTTCCAAACTTTGATGAACTTGACTTTATTTCATATTCATACAGTTCATATGAGAATACAGGACATACTTAAATCCACTTACCTAGGTCATGCTTTCAGTTATCATGATTTTCAAATGGGCTTAATTAAAGTCCCTATGTCTTGCACACATCACTACAAAGTCTTGGTACATGTCTGCACTATCATTTGGATAAGTGAAGCAATGCACAAAGCTTTCCAAGTTATGCTTCATCACCTCCAGTGCACTGCCCATATTGCTTCCTTGATATAATACAGCAAAATATGAATTGGATCTCATCTTGGCCTCATTTTTTACCCTCAGAAGCTTCATATGCCCTGGAGGAAGGAATCTATACATTTCCAAACAGCATTCCCAGTATTGTCTAGTGTGGCGCAGCTCTGTTTCTCACCTCTACTCCTTCTCCATCCTGACCATTACAATTTCAGAATGCACTGATGACTGTGAACTTTCTCCAAATCTTCAAAGAATTATCTCCACTTTGGCAAAAGATCTAGGTTATCAGAAGGAGCTTATCACTCTCATCCCTCTGCTCTCCTGGACATTCTGCCCATCTCTATATTAATGTTCATTCACTACCTCTAAACTCAGAACTTGTTGACAAACATCATAATCACAGGGTTGTGTGTGCATTTGTGTATGGAGGCAGAGGACAAACTCTTCTATCATTTCTCAAGCCCAATCCACAGTGTTTTTGAGACAGGGTCTCTTATTGGCATAGAACTTGACAAATAGGCTAGATTTGGTAGGCAATGACTCAGGGAGTCACCTGCCTCTGCCTCCCCAGCACAAATGTTTGGTGCCATCATGTCACTTTTTGCTTCAAAGGGACTTACAAAGATGATCACACTAACTTTTTTAATAATTGAGATGGCAATCAACCTGTTAAGTTTACCTGTCTAGGAGTGAACTGATACCTAAGCCTGATACTGGACCTATTTAGTTTTTTTAGTTCAAAAGTGATATAATCACCGAAGGTAAACACATATAAATTGTTTTATTATCATTGGTAAGTTTATTTAAATACTCTCAAAAGTATACTTCTGGTATGATTCATTTCTAGACTAGAATTTCTGCTATAAATTTGCTTACATGTGCTGATGCAGAATGATTTCAGATTGCAGGGGAAAGTAAAACTCCAAACTTGGGATCTTACAACTTTCTTTGTAAACACAGATGTAAACTGGGACATTCTGAGTAGTGATGTTCTCTTTTTTGTTTTTCTTAACAAATTTTAATAGTGTCAAGTGATAGTGTGAAAGATGGATTATGATTAAAACAACATTGTTGAGGAGCTATCTGTCCAGTGCCACACTTGTTCTAGAATATTTGACTAGCTGTCCATGATAAAGGACACACAAACACCCAAGGGATTCTCAGTATTTATGTTTTGAAAGAAATTTAGAAATACACGATAAAATGACTGGATTCAGACATGTGCTTTTGCACACACACAAACTTACAACCTCATTAGTCAGGACCCTGGCGGGAAATAGATGGCTCACTCAGAGGGCTTCAGCAAAGGGAGTTTTGTAAAAGAATGTTTGCAGAAGAACAATCAGTTGTAAGAACATGAGCAAGGGGACCAGATTGTTAGAAACCAACCAATCAGAAATTATTTGTTCCAAGGCCTGGAGAGGGAGGATGAGGTATCAGGAGTCCACAGAAGGAGAAGGCCTGGGCAGAAGGCTTATGTATGGGGGAGGTCAATTCACTGCCTATCAGAAAGGAGCCAAAATGCAGGATGGGAGTTAATAACAATGCCTTTTTGTCCCCTTTCTACCAGTGTCAAGCATCCACAGATGCCCACGAAGCACATCAAAGAGGCAGAGGTGTTAAAGAGGTCCAGAAGGGTAAATAGAAGATGAATGACGTGAGTGACACTTGACTAAGATAAAAGATATCGATAATAAGCACCAGTCAGTAATCTCTGTCAGGCTGACTGACTCAGCTAAGGGTGAGTACATGCAATGACAGTTAAGTACTCTAAATGGCTGATTTTATATGTTGTCGAGCATCTAAGCAGTTTCATCATTCAAGTTAGGAGAGATGGGAGATAAGAAACACGACAGGTAAGATTTCATGTCTTCATTCCAGGTTGAGACAGAACAGTGGTGATCAAATCTGTTTATTCTACTAAACAACGTGTGAGATTTCATAAGACATATAAAGACATGATCCAGGAATACAAATTAAGTTTCCTAGGTTTATAAGTAAAGTAAGTGTTACTTTGGGAAGAAAAGTCTAGTTATATGTCCCAGTTTTTTCATCTGTAAAATGGAGGTAAAAATGTATATCCTGGAAGAACTGTAGTGTTGAGAAGATCAAATAAGAAAATGGATTTGGTTTCCTTTTGAAAAGCTTAACAAGCCCTACAAATGTCAGGCCCTATCACTTCTGGATGCTATCTCACAAAGCTGGTCCTTAGGTATGTGCTTGCCAATCATCACGTCCTGTCTTTGGACTATCTTTGCTTAACACATGGAGCACTTCACTCAACTCCAACTGAAACATCACACACAAAGGAAAGATAATCAGTGAGAAAATCCAAATGTGTTGGCAATACCACTGCATGTTAAAAAGAAAGAATGAGATTCACGTTGAACTTCGTTTCTGCCATGCATAACTCCTCTTTCCATAGGTTCTATTAACTTCAAAGGGAGCTCCGTGCATGTAAATGATTATATTTATTGGATGCGCCGACTCCTTCTTATCCTCTGGGCACAATTAGAAATATCCTAGAAAATGAGTGTTAGAGACTTGGATCCATATTTGATATTCTATGGGAAATTTCCCATCGTTACAGATGTTAAAAATCCTGCCCAACAGTCCAGCTATGAATTTGTAGTATTCACCCTTTTATATCCTTGGAGAAATTTTTTTCTATGGTTTTAGAATGTTCTTCTTACAATAAAGGAAACTTATTCTCTCTCTCTCTCTCTCTCTCTCTCTCTCTCTCTCTCTCTCTCTCTCTCTCTCTCATATAAATATATATATATTTGAGAGGGGGGGATGATAGGATTTTGGCTGATGTCTAATAAACTTAAAACTTGGTCTAATAATACAAATTTAGACCACATAGGCCTTGTCTCGAGGAACTGTTAGTGCCTCCCTAACTAGACTACACTGTGATTTCAGGGTTCATTGCAAATGCAGGCATTATCAATATTCTTGTTAGTGAGATTTCTCTGGGAGGAATCTCTTGAATCAATGAAAACCCCTTGGTGTGCACAGAGCCTCGTGCCTTTTATAGCAATTTGTTGTTTATTCACTCTGTATTCAGGAGTCTTTCAGCTTATAATGGAAGTATCTCCAAGACTGACTGTGACAAATAACTTAATGTCCTCATTATGTTCTATCAGTAAATATAAAGATCCTATAAATGCTACAGACATCTGGCCTCAGCAATACTGTGAGTATGTTTGTGTGTTTATAAATTCAGCTAAGACGACAAGTTAATATTCAACTGTACACTCTTTTAAAGTGTCACATAGAAAAATGAGCCTTTCAAATGAAATATATTAAATCATTATCAGAGAATGTTGTAATTGCATGATGAAAATATCTGTACTGAAACATACCCATATATAATTGGTGAACTGAAAGATACAAATAATGCTTTGATAAGCAACTAGTTATGAAGATTCTTTTCAGTCCACCTTGTAGACCAACAAATAAAACTACATCAAAGTAACTTAGATCAGTCTTGAATTATTCTTAATAAATAAATAAGAAGGGGCTAACTTTAGTAAATATTTATAAGCAAAATAACCTCAAGTCTATATCGCAATCAGATTTCTAGTGAAAATATGTGTAAGTGGGTTTATTTTGAAAGGAAAAGTCCTACTCCCAGTGTCATAACCAATTAAATTCTCCAGGTAATGACCCCATTTGCATAGTGAGCGGAACCCACAAGTGGGAATTTTAATGGGTACACCACCTGAGTGCAGTAATCGAGAGTGACACATCTTGAACTAGTTTTGTGCTTACCTCACTGAAAATTCTACTCAGATTATTTTGAATGTCAAGCTACAAGTCAAATTCCAAGATGATGGATTTGTTCTTTTTTAAGCACCAAGTTTGAATAAAAGAAATGTATTGCATATCTTTGCTTTAACTAATCTGTGTTTCTGTTTCTCCCCATTGCTTCATTTTCTTCAGTGATTGGAATTTAATTTTATTCATTAATTTGTGAATAATTAGATAAAAAGAAATAACATCCTCAGCAGCTAAATTGCTTTTGGATTGCAATTTAATGTACTTTTACCAGAATATATATCCTATAGTTAAACTCACATAACAGTTTACTAAAAGGTAATTGTGTAAATATGCCCAATTATTCTTTCTGATGATCTAACGAAATCTAATGTAGTGAGTATTCTGGGATATTTCACTTGTCCCTTACCCTGATGCTGATAAAACACACTTTCTGCAGAGCTGATCAGAGATGACTTGTCACCTGAAAGTGTTACTTCTAAGATATTCTCTGTATCTCTCGGGCACTATTCATGTCCTTGAAAGAACTGTGCACTCTGATTGAGGGATTATATGACGGCCACATTAAATTATATAACAAAGGAGATTTTAAAACTCTAAGAGTCAGACACATGATGAACTGTGCTTTCTAGGTTTTGAGGTGACATTTCAAAACCTCCTTTGTTTTACTCTAAGATTGCCTTCAGTACTGTTTGTAGGTGTTTGACACTACTCAGCCACATCTGTAATTGGCATAGCATCCAGCAGACAGGCTCTGTACATCTTTACACTGCAACCTACCAAGTTAAGAAATGTATTGGTTCAATATAAAACAGCAGGCTGTTTTTAGACATAGTTACTAGTGCACAAGCTTTAATATGGCTTGGCTTCATCCTATAATGAGATCTTTTGGTTCCCTGCTCAACAGACTTTTATTCCTTTGGAAAAGGCTATGAACTATGTCAAGTGGCTCAGGTGCTTTTGTCCACCCTCTTTCTTGGCTTTGGAATGTAATTCCTTTGCTTCTACCCTTTTATGCATCAGACAGAACTTAAGAACCATTTTGATTTTTCAAGTTAAACTTGGAATTTTTTTGTTTGAATTTGGTTTTTGCTTTTTTTTTTTTTTAAAGAATGATTACTTTCTCAACTAAATTTTACCAAAGAGGTTGCCTGGAAGTAAATACCTAATTGTAGAGCTATGTTTTGTCTTTGTCTTCAACAGATGTATCTTTAGCTCCAGATGGCTAATGTATCAAAGGATGAGTTTCCTAAAATGGTTTCTCCACAGCCAGATAAATGATTCTGGTCTTGTATTTATTAAACAAAATAAGGGGAGCATCCCAGACAGAAATAATGCACAAACAACAGAAATGCGAGTTACTGCCCAACTGGGAGACACGGGACTACTTATTTGACAATTGGCTGCTTCTGAGCTTTAGCTGTGGCCTTTGTGGAAAATATGCTCTGTCCCAGTATAGTAAAAATAGTGCGGGACAGGTCTCCCCCATGAAGGATTCTGGTTTTTAGCTAGGATCTGCTCGACTTTGAGCTTCATCTCCAGATTAGCTGATATCATTAAAATTTGATCTTATAAGTAGTATTCTGAGACATCATCCTTTGTTTTTAAAGATTATTATTTATTTATTCATTTATTTACTATTTATATGTGTATATGAGGGTGAGAGGCTACATAAGTTTCCATGCACTATGTACATGCAGATACCAAGGGAGGCCAGAAGAGAATGTCATATTCCCTGAAACTGGAGTTATAAAGGTAGTTCTAAGTACCCTGATATGGGCGCCAGTAACCAAACCTAGATCCTTTTGAACATGGGTGCTCTGAAAAAGCAGTAACTGCTGTTAGCATTAAGCCATTTCTCCAGTCCCAGAGACACAGATTTTTAAAGTAAAAGGTGCTGACACTATTCTCTGGGAATTTTGCAATGGGAAGTGACTTTTTTGCTAAACCAATTTCCATATTAGGGCTGTACCACAATGCCATTGTTTCCATAACTTTTTTTTTCTATTTTAAACCAAACCTCTAATAATAGTCTTAGATAGTTAAGCAACAATGGAATCCTCAGTGGTGGAGTTAACAATGTCTTCCTTAGAGATGTCAATCTTCTTCCTTGGGTTGAAACTTCCTGAGCATCATGTCATTTCCTTAGGGTACCTAGTATCTCATCAAGCACATAGAAAACAATCACAGAGATGAACACTGTAACTAGTCCCCTGCAATAAGAAACACTTGGTCAAAAATGTAAGTAGATGCAGAGGAAACCCTAGCAATAAATTAACGTTCTTTCAAAAAAGGTGGTATGCTACTGCGTTAGTGTAAGAGGAGGAGAAAAATAGCATTTGATGAAATCTTATTGTTTCTCAGATTAGATGAAGCAGTCCTATGGAACTATAAATCACAAGTAATTGAAAGGGAGGAAGGTTTTAAATAGTGTTAAATTAAAAATAATCAATAATCTTAACAGTGGGATTAATATACTGCTAAATACTAATTTTATATTAGTAATATTAGTAAATGATTGATTAGGAATATGAATAAACCTAAGCATTAAATAGTACTGCATAAGGCAAGCTAGGCAGTTCCTTGGCGGGAGCCTTGTTTGTTAGGCAGTGATGTCTGGTGTACAGAACTTTAGAATCTAGAGCATGGCGTTTTTATGGATAGAGAATGGCAAATTATTACACAGGCTGTCTTGGCTACTCTTTGGTCTGTTCAGACAACACCTACTGTTCCAGTGAGGAAAATGGCTACAGTAACCCACTGTGGAGACACAAAGTTATTTTGGGGGAGAGTATTGATAGGAGGGGAGGGTGAGGAGATTGTTGTCCAGAAGTATTGTATGAGAGAAGAATAAAAAAATGTAAAAACAAAACAAGACTTCTCATGAATAGTTCTACTACTGTTTTTGTTAAATCCCAACTCCAAAACATCTTCAAATATTTGTCTTAGCTGTATTAGATAGAAAGACTTCTGACAATGGAGTTTTATGTAAAATTCATTAAAGGTGATACCCAATTTTACAACTTGGAATACTTGTGCTTGCTATTCAGTGTCAGCATATATAAAATAATTTCTTTAGTTTTGTAAATTAAAACAAATTCCTTAGGTAAACAAGTGAAATCAATCTACGGAAAATGTGAATAGTAGTGGATTGTTCATGACGAATTCCAGCACTTGGGAGGCTGAGGAGGGGGACCGGTGTGAGGCTAAAGTTACCATGGGCTATATTGTAGTGGGTAGCCATTCCAGTTTTGATCTGGAAGTTCCAACCCCCATTGAGGTTTTGGTAACTGTCACGCCTACAAGGCGGGGCCAAGAGAGGACCCTGAAGACCGGAGATCCGGATGCACTGACTCTCTTGGTTCTGGGACCCTGGACGCTGGAGGTAGAACAAGCAGAGTTCTCCAGAGAACACCGATGGACTGAGCTACATCTCTCCCAGACCCTGCAACCTACCTATCCCTTCATTTGTAAGTTACGCTACTAAATAAACCTCCCTTTTAACTACGTGGAGTGGCCTTAATAATTTCACCAATACTATATAGTGAAGTGCAAGCTAGCCCTGGTTACTGTATGAAATCTTATCTTTAAAAAGAAAGAAAGAAGAAAACAGAGAGGGAAGGATGGGAAGAGGAAGAGAGGAAAGGAGTAGGGGGAAAGAAAGAAGGGAGATGATAAGGAAGGGAGAGGGAGGGTGGGAGGAATGAAGGAAGGAAGAGCAGGAAAAAGGAAGCTTATCTTTTCCATGCTGTGAATATTCAAAAGAACACTGTATTTTGATAACATAGGGCAGCAATGGCTTGTAGATAAAATATTCCAAATATTTCTCTGTTCATTAGTTGTCACGAGGCTTGTCATCTACATAGAAAGACTGGGAAAGGGAGACTAGGAAATTTTTCAGGAAGAGGTATAAAAGGGTAAAGAAATCCTTCAGGTTTTACATTATCATCAAAATAATTTAAATATAGAGCCACTAATATATTAATTAGATATAAAAGGATCTTAAAGCACAATAAAGAGTTCATTTTTTTAATTTTAAAATATCCAGGATAATACAGCTCCAGTTTGAAAATATGGCACATTTAAGAAGAGACTGAATGTCTAACTGTAAACCATAGCAATTAATCCTGACAGCCATAGGATTCAACAACACACTACATATCAATATTCTAAAATATATTGAAACTGTTTTCACATTTGCCTATTTTTCTTTTGAATTATACAAGATGCCTTAAGGAATGGCTTGCCTGGAGTACAGAGCTGAAGAAAAGTCCTACATGTACAAGTATGGAAATTAACTTCTGGTATTCACTAATGTTCTCTATTACAGAAAAACATTTCAAATGCACTATCATTTTCATTACAAATCATAGCGGGATATATTCGAGCATCAGACAAACCTATTGGTTAAACAGTCTTACAGGATATTGAGTCAAATATCCCAACAATCATAAAGAGGCTTATCAATAAACGGATGCTCTTCTCCATCCTATGACATAAGCACAAGTTAACGTTGGGTATATGGAAATATTAAGGTTCCCATTATATTTGACATAACAAATGAAGAAGGCAGTTGTACATTAGCGTTGTATTTAAGCCAACATTTTAAAGTGTATGCATGCATAAATTGCATTAGAAGGGAGATTCACTTGCTTTTCTTTATCAAATAATATTTAAAATAATAATTTAATTATAAGATAGGCTTACTCTCAAAGAAAAAACATTGGAGACATTCTCATTCTTCATGTAAAAAAACAAAAACAAACAAAAAAAAATCACTCAGGTCTCCTAAAATCTAGTTTGGCTAAAGGCTTCCTAAAATGCATTTTTTTAAAAAAATCTGATATTCATCTGCAACTGTAAAGAACCACTAAATTACCAAATATACTTTCAAGAGCCTGCAAAGAATTAGTCAATGCAACCAAATTTTAAATCTGAAGAGAAAAAAAAAAAAATCATGTGGGAGGATGTGTGTAAAACCAAACGCTCCCTTTCATAAGAGCCGACTCCATCACTATATAGTCTTGTCACAGACATATATCGTTATACTTTTAGTATCTTTATAACCTGGCACATTGGCATAATTTAACATACAATTGGAATGCTGTTATCTGGTGATGGTGTTAGACATCTGAGCTCCTCCTGTAGTGGATGCAAGACACATGTGCTTGTGAAATACAAGACTGGCTACAAGCCAACCAAAATAAATAGACCCCCCCCCAACAGCCCCACATAAAAAACCAAATCTTTCAAATATAAGTGAGCTTTGGAAAAACCCCAAAATCAGAACACTAGGGTTTTTTTAATCTTGAAAAAAAAAACTCATTTAAATGAAAGTTGTTAAAACGTGTTCTACATTTTTGGTAAAATATAGTTATGTTAACAAGGTATTATGTTTTCATTAAAATTTATAACACTTAAATTATGTGTAGGAAAGTGCATATTTGCATTAGTTCTGATTTTATAGTCTTAAGAAAGCTGTGTTGTTGAAATGTGCAGTGGAGGCACATTTTTTTCACTTGTTCAGAACACAGACAGTTCAGGCCACCCACCTTAAACTTTTTCCTAAATTTAAATAGCTCATCCTAAGGCATCCGAAATGCCACATTCTCCTTCAAGCATTCCTCAATAACCTGTTTTTTGCTTCTGTGTCTTCCTATGCCCTCTTTCCTTTCCAGTCCTGACACCAGCATGCCTTGGGATCTGGTTCATTCTCTACGGCTCCCACCCTGCCCTCCTCCACTACATTGCACACTGCTCTGAATGACAGCAGCATGATATTCCTCAGTGCCCTCTGGGTAGAACATTGGAGGTGAGAGCACACAGAGCAGACCAACATGGAGAGTCCCACATCTGTCTGCGGCTCTGCCCAGTATGTGTGCTTACTTAGAATAATGAATGTTCACTTTTAACCTCTAATAGATAAACATCAAAGATAAATGATCTGGTTTAAATACCTATTGAGCAATGTTGTGTTTAGAGCCATGAGCTGCTGAGAATTATTAGGAGAAACACATATGTCAACAGAAAGAAGACAGACAACATTTTTGGGTGTGTGTGTGTGTATCAAAATGTCTTCCAATTATTAACGTCTACAAAGAAGCTTCAAAAACCAGTTAGTCAAAACTTCACATATTAAACCATATAGATTTAGTGAAAGAAAAAGAATTTCAGAGATTACTTAAGCATAATGAGTTAACAGTGCAAACACTGAGTTGCTTCATGAGAATCTTACCATGTGCTTTTCTTTCCCCTACAAGAAATATTGTAAAATATCTCCAGTTTTAATACAAACAAAAGATAAATCTTTATGATGGAAAACAGATGCCACAGCACTCCATACAGATTTCTAAACAGTCTGAGGATTCACAACAGGCATCCATGATGCCACAGTCCATGTCACAAGGGCAGTTGCAGTCATCACCCATCTCGTCACCACAGCAGCAGCAGCAGGCTTCGGAGGTGCAGATGCCACATGAAGCTTGTCCCAGGACAATATTGCAGAGGGTCAGGAATTCACAGAACAAGCACGCCAGGATACAGTGGACACAACAGTCTTCATTCACAGGCCAGAGGAGACCACATAGTGGAGAAAAAGGGGACAAAAAATACATGTCATCCAGAGAATAGGTAAAAACTGGTCCAAGTTACAGCTCAAATGATACCCAGCCCTAGACTTCTGTTGTTGATTGTGAGCCAGATGTCCAAAAAGGAGCTTGGGCTAAATTCTAGATGAGTGACCTCTAGATGCAGATACTGGACTGGAAAAGTGATCTGTGGTTGTGTGCATGACTGTGCATGTGTGTTGGATTATTACTGTAACCCACTGTGTCATAGCTCTTGATCCCAGGTACCACTTTCTTGTGTGTCTTACCCATTGTTCCTACAGCCTACTGCTCTCAGTAACATTGAGCTGAAATAAATTTATTAAATAGAAAGTTTATTCACTTGTTCCACACATAGGCTTCAAAATTGGAAAGAAAAATAGGAAATATTAGACATATTAATCATTAATTCAGACCTTAAAGTAGCATGCATTAAACCATGATCTACATGTTTTCTTTTCCAATTAACTCACTTTCATTTTTTTTTTTGTTACAAAAACATCTTAAGAGAAACAGTGTGACTTTCTAGTTGAGTCCAACTATAATAACTAGTTCATGTCCTTCTGACAAAGGGGATAGCAAATACCAAAAATGACAAAGTGGCTTTACCACTTTCTCTGGTGGCAAAGCAGCTCAATCTCTACCATTTCTTGACGCCTTCCTAAATAACACCATGTTTCACAAACTGATAGAAAAAAAAAAAACCTAGCCATCTAATACATTTATTATGCATACTGCAAAATGCTTTCTTTTAAATTTGGGACAAATGGGAGGGTTAACTGGTGGAAATGCTTATTTATCTATTATTTAACACATGTAATAGAACAATATGACTAATATTTGAGACATTTGCCCAAGGTCAGGGATATTCATACTTTTTACATATACATTTTGGGTTACTTTATGAATTTTGGGCTTGTTAGTTTGTATACATATTTTGTACAATGTAAGTTGTACTGTACTGGGGTTCAAACCCACAACTTCATGATTGCTGCGTAAGTGCTCTACCACTGAGCTACACCAAAACCCTTCAGCAGCATTTCAGCCAATGGTGTGAAAACCCAAGGACAGAGGGAACCTCCAGATACAAAGAGGGTGCTGAACAGTTGGTCTTGTTGTCTTAGACAAAAGCACTGATGCTCTGCAATGGTGTTACTCTGCAGGGAGCTCTGACCTGACAGAACCTTCCCATCACTACTGTCACAAGTGTCTCTGCTGAGGAAGAGCAAACAGGAACACTTCGCTTCCCAAACCTATCACTCTCCTCCCATCACCAGTTTCCCAGACCCTAGAACATGTCAGTTTCTCTGCAGTGGAGAACTTGGAGGGCACCTGAAATAAAGGTTGAAACACAAAGTCCTTTTCCATGCACCGAAAATCATAAAGGGGAAGGGGTCAGAACACTCAGAAGGTCAACTCCAGAGCTGTCTATGGCACTAAAGACTAACAACACATCTCTTTCCTTTTTCAACTTTTAAAATGCCAAACCCACTCACACACAATGTTCATGCAGAAACTGAAAATAGACTAGAGTGGTGAGAATTTAGATCTCCTCCATCTTTCCATAACATACAGAATTTTTTGTAATATCTAAACATTTCAAAAAAAATTTGTTGTTACAAAACCTTTGAAGAAAAGAACTCAATGTGAGTGATTCAACTACGTGAGTCTGAAGTTCCTGGCCTTATAAAGCTCCTGGTTTATAGAGTGTCTTTGAGTAGGTTCTTCTGCCAATACTTCTTCTACATCTCCATCCCAGTTTCCATTTCATAGTTCTTTGTCCTTTTGTATTTTTCTCAGGGAAGATATTATCATCACAATGAGAAAGGAAATTTATAAACAGGATACATTTCACTGAATATTCGTAAATACTAGAACACTGCTTGGGCATGTAGATTCCTTATATATGAATCATAAAATATGTCACACATATTTGTGTATGATAAATCTATCAAATATAAGGAGGGAAAGAATCTTTGTCCCATTGTACATTATAACTAGAGGGTTATGTCAAACATGATGGGGCTCATACCCGCAATCCTAGTAGGTAGAAGACTGAAGTAGGCGGATGGCAATGAGTTCCAGGCCAGCATGGGCTACAAAATGAGGCCCATTCTCAAATAGAAGGCAAAATGAAACAAAAGAAAACCACTGACCCCCCTGAAACAATCAAGGGTCATGATATCAACCTGGACACATTCTATTAGAATTGATGTCATCCTGTATGATCTCCAAAGAGCAGCCTGTTTTTTTCAGAGCATTTGAAACTTATCCACCTTGATTCATATGGCTTCTTTTCCTGCTGTGCAGCATCTTATTTATGAAAACACATCTGATTTACCTTTGGAAATCTGTAACTATTTTCTTTGCTCCTATAGCTCTGCTCAACTAAACATTGCTTTTGGAGAAAACTGCCTGCAAGTTCTTCAGAACACACATACTAAATAAGTAGCTGGAGAATATTGGGGTTATGGGATTATATATATTCAATAATATTGGGAAATGGAACGGAACAATTTTTCCTCTAAGCAACTGCTCCATTGTTTATTCCCACTAACAAAGCAAGAGATCATCCACATTTTCATCAATTGTTGAAACTATCTCAGTTTACCATATGACAAGTGGTTGAGTTTGATATAGCTCCCCCAAAGAAAATTATTTTGCTTTTGCTAAGGAATATAGACGGTTTTCATTTCTGTTGGCTATTCAAGTTTCTTCTTCATGGAAATGCATTTTCAACAGGTTCATGCTACTCCTCACTTTTGCACTTTTTTTTTCCTCATTGGTGAGTATACATGTTTTATACATTCAGTCTACAAGTCCATTGTAAAATGGTATTAACCGCTCAGTGTATGACATGCTTTGTTTAAAATAAAGCAACAAAATGGAGAGCTGACCTAATCTCTAGACTGTGAGAGTTTGAGGTGCTGAGAGCAAATGTCAATCAAATCCCAGAGTAGCTAGAGATACAGGATTATATGGTCATGGTGGTGAAGTACATCTGACAAAATGGGAAAATAAAGAATGAACAGATGAATAGGAATCATTACCAAGATGTGTTAGAAGAATGAAATGATAAGTTTCAGTGTTTCTGCTTTACTAAAGCCCCAGTGAGTACATGGGCAACACAAAATGGACTCGTGTTTTTGTTTTTTGTTTTCTCCTTCTTTTTGGGGGGATCACAAGTGTGGGGACAGACCTGGGAGGACAGTGAAATGAGTATGATCAGGGTGAATGATGTGAAATTTCTAAATACTCAAAAATATTATGTTGAAAAAAAAAGAGCTGACAGTCAAGGTGAACTGTAGCATGAATCTTAAAAGTTCTTATTAATAAAAACAAATCTGAGGCCAGTTATTGAGGTGATACTGGAAGATCAGAGAGATAGAACAAGCCACAGCTATCTCATCTTGCCAGTTCCTCAGTTGGTCCTGTTTCCTCAGACTGGAAGCTTCTGTGTCCTCATCCAGAATGAATCTCAGCTGAACTGTGCTCAAAACCTAAAAGCTTAACCAGCCAAATGCCTCCTAACCAGCCAAATGCTTCTAGTTTCTGGTCCTCACGCCTTATAAACCTTTCTGCTTTCTACCACCACTCCCTGGGATTAAAGGCTGCTTTCTGGGATTAAAGGCATGAGTCACCATCCCTGGCTGTTTCCAATGTGACCTTGAACTCACAGAGATCCAGAGGGATTTCTGTCTCTGGAATGCTAGGATTAAAGGCGTGTGCTAACATTTTCTAGCCTAAGTATCTTGTGGCTTTTCTGTTCTCTGACCCCAGGTAAGTTTATTAAAGTACCCAATATTTTGGGGAACACAATACCACCACAGTGAACCTTCAAGTCACAGTGAGCTGGAGGACTGATAAACTGCTAGCCACATCATTGAAACAAATGTAAGAGTGGGCATCCTAGAGATGATGCCTCACTTAAAGAAATGAATCTGCAAATCCAAAAGCATTGAAATTCATGTCCACTTCTATAAAGAAGAGCAGAGGCGTTAGGAAAGAACTGACAAAGACAGGCACCTCAGAAGATGAAGTTCTTTACAGGAAAATTCAAATTCACAAGAACTCATCATCATCTAAAAGACATGGATCCTACATAGTTTACAAGACAGCCATCAGAACTAAGAAAACAAACTAAAACCCAAATACCCCTAAGCACTTTGAATACCTCTAAAGCACAAAGAAAACCAGTGCACTAACAAGCACGTAAGGAAGCCACAAACCAAAACTTGTAATGATTGCAGTGATATCAGGTAAGATATCCACATAAGTGCATTCATCTTCTACATTCCATAGAGAAATAAAAGAATGGATCCCTAAATTCCATCACATCAACTACACAGTCCTATTTATTACTTGACAAAAGAGTTTTTGTTTTTCCAGAATTATGATTCAGCATAATGAAAAAGCTCACAGAAACTGAGCACCAACCGTTGTATCAGTTTTGAATGGCTGGAGGAGTCAAAGGCCACACAAGACATTAACATGGTGGGGAATGATGGAGCAAAAAATGGGTGGTGAGAATTATCATTGCAGTGTGGTAGAGCACACCAGAAAGCACCATGTCTGGGAGGAAAGATCCGGAGTTCCAGAGCCACCGTGGCTTGAGGAGAACAGTGCTTCAAAACAACAAACAAAACTGACAGCAAAAGAAGAAGAAAACGTCAGGTGAGGTAGCGGACATTATAATGCCAAGGTAGGGGTATCATGAATTTGAGGCCAGCCTGGGCTACATAGAGAGGCTCTATCTAAAAAAAACCAAAATAGACAAATAAATCAAATTCAGGAAGATGAGTAGAGAAACAAAGTTTAAAAAAGATGGGGTTTCTGCCTACATGTGATTCACTGTCAAAAAAAAAAAAAATTCCTTTTCCCTGCCTGGGTCCTTGAGGTTTTCAGTTTTTATGGTTTTATTCAGTCATGATTTGCAGTTTTTGCCAAAAACTGTTTAACCTTTGAGAAGCCAACTGGGTTCTGGGAAGTTTGCCTATCCGGAACTGGGCCAAGCAAGAATTGCACAATTCAGTGTACTGAGAGGAGGACTCAGCACAAGACTGACAGCTACTGTAAATTTAGCAAAAACAAAGGAACCCAGCAGCAGCCAAGGCACCGAGAAGAAAGCATAAAAGGAGATCTTTAGCAGGACTTTTGACTTAAAAAGCATCAGCAAATAAAACAAAAACACACTGTTATGAATTACTGCTGTCACAGTCCCAAGCCAAGGTCACCCCTGGTAAGCCTGTGCAGCTGCCCATCTGCAGGGCTTCCAGCCCCACACCACCCTTAAGGTAACAACCAAAACCATAAACAGCCCCTTCGCTACTGGGGGAAATTGTCTGTGACTGATCTCAGGAGCTCTGTTTTGTTGAAAAGGAAACTGGAGACGCTGCTCGGGAGAACAGCCAGTTCATAATGAAAGTATTACAGATTGATTTATCTGACCATATTTGGCCAAATACACTAGGAAATATGGATATCAGGGAGGCAGTTTGTTAGAGCAAACAGTTGATCAAGAGCCATCAAAAATCAATTTGGATGAGAAGGATGGTAAACTTGGGTCTATAGACAAGTCTTTCTTTCTCTCTTTATTTCTTTCTTTCTTCCTTTCTTTTTCATTTCTTCCACATAAGATGTGGTATGACAGGTACTCTTAATTTCTTGGAACAAAGACACCCAGCAGCGGAAGTAGAATACAGGGGCTAGAAGAAAGCTGAGAATTCTCAGAATCACCCACAACCCATTTTTGAGCGAAGGAAGATTTCTATGTGTCTTATCTTGATTAATCTGTAACAAAGTTTCCTGTGACTTAAAGTGCTTGAAAGTATTTTCCTTTCTGGGTAACTGACACGTAAGCCAGATGCCCAGAAACAAGAGGTGGATCAGCATTCTGCAAGCCAAGGAGGCAATGCTGGATCAGAACCTTCAGAGTGATACGTCATTAGTGATTGAGAAAACTGCCTGTTTGAGATCAGGCCTGACCCGAGTTTTGCCATCTAAGGAACAGAGCACCCTGAATTGTTCCCCATCTGTCTGCTGAGTGGTGGTGCAAACCGCACAGGGGCTGGGTCCTGACTGACTGAGGGCATTCCTGGTCCCAGATATTGCATCACCGTTCCTGGATATTGCATCACTCTTCCCAGATATTACATCCCTATGTTTGTTGTTTCTTCATAGAGAATGAAAAAGCAGGCTGGAAACAGGCTCGGATTATCCCATGTCACAGTCACGATGGCTGAGTGTCTAGCCTTTGCAAAAACCCAGCTGGTAGGGCACAGACACAAGCATCTCCAGGGAGTTCTGTTTTTCAAGTGTGTGTGGTATGTGTGGGTGGGGCGTATTTACCAGTTCTGCACAGTAGCTCAGCTGTAAGCAAATGCTTGACTCAAGACCAGGGCTGGGCAGTATACCTGGCCCCCAGCCCTAGGCTGACCACCTGCCTGAGTAAACAGGCCTGGAGTGCACCGCCTACACACAGCCCTCTGGCACATGGCAGTCCCTAGGGCTCTGGGCCATGGCTAGAACACAGAGGCAACATTTTCCTAATGGAGAGGAAAGTGAGCTAGGTCAAGAGGTTTTTAAAAAGAAAGTCAGGGAAGAGTTTTATTTTCCATGCAGAGTCCACTTTGGGGAAATGAACAATGGTCTTTATTATCATCTTTCTCCTAAACAAATTCAGAAGAATATTAGAGAAAAACCAGCCTGTCCTCCTGCACCCCACCAAGACACTCCTCCAAAGTGTCCCTATCGACATCCAAATACCGGAATACACCCAGTCTAAGGGAGAGGTTACCATGGGGTACAGGCACATGGCCTGGCTCTGTAGTTTTTTTGTCTCTCTGTCCTTTATTCTTCTGCCAGCATTGTACACAGCTAATGCACTAAGCATTCCAAACTCTCTGAGATTTGATCCAGAACTTGGTCTCCACTATAGCACTAGTCCAAGAAGTCTGTCTACAGCGTCGTTTTATAGTCAGGAAGATAATATTCGTATTGGAGGAATTATTGTTTCTCAGAAGTTTAACACAGAACTCTGAAGAGGAATGGAGCTTTGGGTATTAGACATGAGTATTTAAGAATTATTACATTTTCTCCAGGCAGTGGTGGAGCACACCTTTAATCCCAGCACTCAGGAGGCAGAGGCAGGCAGATCTCTGTGAATTTGAGGCCAGCCTGGGCTACAAAGTGAGTTCCAGGATAGTCAGAGCTATTACACAGAGAAATCCTATCTCAAAACAACAACAACAACAAAAATTGCATTTTTATTATTCATTTATTATATGTATCTATATATAATGTCTATGTGAGTGCAGGCTCTTGTTTGCCAGATCATATATGGGGGTCAGAGGACAACTTACTGCAATCATTCTCTCCTTTTACCATGAGGGTCCTGGGGTATTAAACTCGCGTCACCAGGCTTGGAGGCAACCACCTTTACCTCCTGAGCCGTCTTGCTGGGTCAGAGGTACCTGTCTAGCACATTTTACATATAAAGTTAAGCCAGGATCTGAGTGCAGCGTGGTTAAATGATGGAAATGGTAGCACGTGTTTACTGAATTAACAGGCGGGCACTTGGTAAGCACTAGCAGTGTGACAGCTTTGATGATGGCAGCCATTGCGGTGGCGGTGGTGGTGGTGGCAGTGGCGGTGGCGTCAGAATCCTGACGCTAGGAAGACTACAACTTTCCCCATGTCCAGCCAGCCTCAGTACTATACCAACGTGGGCCCATGCTCCTGAAATCCAAGAAGGCTTGGGGAAAACTTTGCTCATAGTTTCGACCCAGAGGCGGAGAAAGCACCGAAAAGTAATTCTAAGAGACAGACACCACAGAAGAGTGAAACAGAAACCTAGCCAAAAAATTAGTAATCTGTGTCTGGCTTCAGCAGAAGATTTAAAAATAATAGTCTAGTTTTCCATATTTCAATCATTATCTATTTTCTTCAGAAGCTAGAAAGCAGGGAGAAAAGGGTAATAGTATGCTGTGCTTGAATGCATTCAGTGCTATTTTTAAGTTGGCCAGTTGAAATATATCTAATGGAAGACTGAGTATAATTTTTGGATAAGAAAATCTATAATACTTTCTTTAATCACAAAAAGCAGTTTGAAGGCTGGCTAAATGGTTCCGAAGGTAAAAGGTCCTTGCCACCAAGGTGGCTGACCTAAGTGTGACTCCCAGGACCCCAGACAGGACTGATTCTCCTAAGTTGTCCTCTGACCTACACTCTGCATGTCATAATAGGAGTGTTCGCGGGCATACACACACACACACACACACACACACACACACATAAACGTAAGTATAGTAATTATTAAGAAAGCATTGCTTTTCTTGAAGGCGCAGCGTCCAGCAGTCTTCTCAAAGTGGTAATAATTAATGCCTTTTATGGATAAGACATAACAAATGAAAGTGAGTCCCCTAGCTTTAATGAAAATAAGTATTTGAATAAAGAGGATGGAAAAGTTCTTTCCAGATGCATATTTTCCTCAATTTTATTTTCCAAACTGTATTTATTTCATAGCTAAAATTTTGGCTTGCTTCTTGTCACTTACATCTTTGCTTTAAAAATTCTGCAAGGCACATTTTGAAAGAAACCATTTTTTTTTTAAATGGCAAAAGGCTCACGCCCATGTGCCCATTACACCGTAACTGTGAAGTAATGATGAGAATAAGTAAATTAACACCAGGCAGTGAAATCAGTCTACTACAGAGACCCATGGGTTTGGCCAGGTTGCCTATATCCAAACTCTCCATGGCAGAGGGAAGTGCACAAACAGGATGAGAGAAGGCTGGAGTCACTTAGACTAAGGATTCCACAGGGCAGGGATCAGACACACTTCTCTGGGCACTTGCCTGCCCAGGGCTCAGCAGGAATACAAAGGGCACCTTTGCCATCCACATTGCATGAACATCCCAAACAAGGCTGTTGCTGCAGCCTGGCCCTCTCTTGTAGAGGCAGGACACCTTGTCCAGCAGGAGGCACTATGTCCTACAGGCAGGCAATGTCTGGTCTAGGGAGGGCCCATCATGTGTTCCCTAGCCTTGACTGAAGGGACAAGCCCCAACCAAAGAGTCACAGCAGTCTAACACACACACCAGGCAAGATGAAGAGGCAGGCAGAGTGAGAAGTTACCATGGGAAAAGACACCAAAGCATAATTCAAAGCGGTGCACAGGAGGTAAATCCTATTATTTATGGAATTAATTTGTGAATCAAGCATGGTTGCTAGTCTTTCCGCACCACTCTGTCTCATCTATTAATGTGATGTGATGTTTTTTCAAAGGCACGATCACCAGCCTCTGATGAACAAGACAGCATGACACAAAAATTATAAGGTATACATATCTCCATCTGAATTTAGTACCCTGAGAATTCTGAAGCCAAAATAACCTACAGACATGTTTGCAAGTGTCCTAAATGTGGTAGAAGCCTTGGGACCTGGCCTGCTAAACAAGACATATTGTAGGCGTGTCGATTACTTTAAATTGTGGAAGAGAAGATAAAAATAAAAAAGCTCTCAGTGAGCTGCTTCCCAGTCCCCTCCACACTCAATCCCCACCACCCCCCAACAGAGCCTTCCCTCAGTCACAGCTCATTACTTGCTACTGCCATTCACACAACAAAAGGAAATGCTGCAAGTTTCCAGGTGGTGAGGGCTGTTTGTGTTTGTTTGAACAAGACTTTTAGCACAACAGGAAAAAAAAAAAAAAAATACTTGGGGGCACAGAGACAAAAGGATGCCAGTGAGTAATCATCCTTCTGCCCTCACCAAGTGGCACAGTTAGGAAATGTCATGCTATTTAGGAGGACTGTGATGTTAGGGAGCTAAGACTGGCTTTCCTGTCTAGCTCTCTCACTAATGGTTTAAGACCTCTTGAGCAAGCAGCTTGACTCTGTCAATAGGCATACAGTGGAGGACGACAACTGCCAAGCTCTTCTGCAGTGCTGAGATCCCAGCACCACGTTTTCTACAAGAACAGGTTTGTAAATGGAGCTTGGGGTCTTTAGCGATATTATTATGCTTATTGCAATATTCAATTCTCTTTTTTAAAAAGGATTTATTTTTATTTATGAGAGAGAGAGAGAATATGCCACAAGTGTGTAAGTACTCCAGAAGTTCACGAAAGTGCCAGATTCCCCAGGGCTAGACTTACAGATGGTTGAGAGGCCCCTGATGGGGATGCTCAGAACTAAACTCAGTTCCTCTGGAGGAGAAAGTATTCTGAACCTCTGAGCTATGTCTCCATCCAGTCTCCAATATTCTGTGTGTGTGTGTGTGTGTGTGTGTGTGTGTGTGTGTGTGTGTGTGTGTGTCTGTGTCTGTGTGTGTGTGTGTACACAAATGTGCAGCTGTAGGTGTCCTGTGTGTATGTATACAAATGTGTAGCTGTGGGTGCCCATGAGTGCATGCAGAAGCCAGAGTGGGAGGGACATCAGGTGTCCTACAACTCTGCTCTCCACTTTACACCCTCAAGACAGAATCTCTCACTGAACTTGAGTTTTTGAGCTGGTCAGGCTGCTCAGAAAGTGCTGTTGAGCCTCTTATCCCAACACCTAAAGTGCTGGTGTTACAGGTATATGCATTCACCACACTCAGATTTTATATGCGTGCTAGTGACTCAAGCTCAAGTCTCACGTTTGTCCAGCAAGCACTGATCCATGTTCCCAGACTCTTACCCACTAATCTCTGTCCCTGCTCTTACTGACCTAGGTAAAGCTCAATGGAAAGTTAATTAATGCTGAATAAAAGCAGACTAAACTCCGAATCAGCCTGAGGACTGAATAGCCACACCGTGCATGTGTGTGCATGCACCGTGACGTACCAGAGACTTCAGGCAGAGGATGTAGGCTTCATAAAAATGTTGGGCAATGGTCAACATACAAACTATATTTTCTTGTCCATAGAGGACATACACATCAGATAATATTAGCCAGAGAAGACTTCTGAAACTGGCAAGATAGAAGGAAATGGGGAGAAAAATGAATGACACAATGTTGTCGTAATTCTTTCTCAGCAGAGGAATCCAGAAACAAGGCCTTCATGGTCAAATTCAACAAAAACCTACTGAGCCCTGGATTATGAGACAGACACCGCTCTAAGTACACAGACACACCTCAGCAACTCCATGTTAAAGAGGGCATAGTGGCAATGTAGAATGACAACTTTAAGTCCAGATAGAGCCATCGCGCTATGGATGTACTGACAAAGCAGGAGGCCACGCTGCCGACACACCATGCTTCATATTTTCCAGGCACTGCTAGAAGGGGTTTACAAATGCATCTTCATTAAACACAAAATTGTATAAGATAGTTGTTATGATTATCCTTAAAAGAGAAATGAGTAGGAGATTCACTGTCAATTCAGATTTGTAAGACAGAGCTGTGAAGGATGAGAGCAGTGAGTATGGGGTTGACGGGGGAAATCGGAGGGATGCATGAGCTGTGCTTTGAAGAAGAGCATGCTAGTTGAGACAAAAATAAGGAAAGGTTCCATCTAGTGGGAAAGTTATTCAAAGGAATACAACAAGGGTATGCTGTTTGCAAATAACATGATGGCTCAATTTGGTTGGAGCTGGGTTAATCAGGAAGAAACCCTTCAATTTTCTATGTCAGAAGCAAGAACTCACAGAGGACACACTGTCACAATCATAGGATCAGTGGGGTCCAACAGTTGACTTTTAAGAGATATAAGGCATTAGAATGATAGAACTTGCCGTGACACTGGTTGAGGAAACAATGAAAAGAGAATAGTCATATGTCATTTTCTGGCCTCTGGAGCCATTCACCAAGGAAGAAATCTAGATTTGGTATAAAATTGATTTGCAGTATGACATGTCATAGACATGAGACACGTTAAGTCTGAAGATACTCAAATGGGAACATTCAAGAGGAGATGATGCCTGATCTTGAGCCCGGGGAGCTGAAAGATCTTTAGAGTGTGGAAGGTGCTATGATTTTACAGGGAATGGCTTTGCACAGTTTCCCAGGAAAAAGTACAGGGTGACAAGAGAAGAGATGGAAGACAGCAAAAGAGTTGGAGAGGAGAGCAGAGGAAGAGCTGAGCTAGCAGAGATGGGGAGTGGCTGTGAAATGCTGTCCACTCATGTTGGCATGGCTGTTCACGACTTAAAATCCGAGCAGCCATGATTACCCATGTGAAACCCTCACAAGACTAAGCCCACTAACATTCCCTTGCTGAAAGGAGCTGAATGAGACAGCTCTGGCAGGGCCACAAACAGTTAATATTTGGGAGAGGGCTCTTCCTAGATGTAGCCACCTATAAGCTGCCCATAATCCTCCCTGGTGGTCCCGTAAGCAGCCCCAACGAAACTCACTGTTCACCAAGGCAACTTGAATGGAATCATGCCTTTGATCTGTCATGGTGCCCTATCTGCAATGAACAGACATTTGTTTAAGTCTCCCCAGGAAAACTCACACAATAGGAGTTAACAAAGAATGAAAACCTGGGGAAGGGAGGAACCATGAAAGGAAGAGGAAGAAAAAAAAAATGTTTGAAGAGGTATGTCAGGTACTCTGGCTGGAGAAATTCCAGGGATACGGTAGGAATGTAGGTGAATAGCTGAGAGCTAGGGAGTGACTGAAAAGGGACAAAGAGGCCACAAAGGTAAGAAATCTATCTACCTAGAGAACCAGAAATGCACAAGAATGAGTAGCCCAGAAAAGATCATAAACACACCCATGCTCACATGGATGCACACACATATAACACACAACACACATGCTCAAATGCACACACACACACAGAGACACACACACACACACACACACACACACACACACACACAGACACACACACACACACACTTCTAGGCAAAGACGTGTACAGAAAACCCTGTACTGACAAGAAGTAAACTGCCACAGGAAGCCAGGCAACTCCTCCTTTGAAGTAGAGGTAATAAGCTGAGACTGAGGTTTAGGTGAGCCTGAAGGGGATGGGAGTAGAGAGACCTTGAGGAAAAGCTGGTGGCCTTTTCTGTCCTTAAAAAGTGACAGAATGAGATAGCCACTGTGCGAAATGGGAGCAGACAGGTCTGTTTGTCTTCCTAGTTCACTGTTAGGAACACTGGACTCCAAAGAACAAGTACTGAAAAATGATGTGTTAGATGAGTTTGGGGCACACACCCTCTGCCAAGAGACTCTAAGAATCCTGTTCAGACTGAAGACCACATGAGTACAATGAGACGAATTTTAAGGTCGTCAAGATTTCTTCAGTAGTGTTACTTCCTGGAATAGTCAGAAGTTGAAAGCACAATATGGATTTCTGGTTCAGAAAGTAGGTATACCAGGTAATGTCTGTCAGGGTCACACGTAAGATTGGAATTTCACAAGACAGACAATGTGAACAAGGAACACAAAGCATGTAGGAGAACAGTGTTAGGTAGGTAGGTGGCCAGGTCAGTGTATGATTGATAGGTAGGTGAGAGATGACAGAAATGATGATGACAGACAGACAGGATGACAGGTATATGGATGATGGATGATATTAGATACCCAGATAATGATGCTAGATGCTGGACAAATAGGTGATAGATTTTTATTTTCATAGATAATTGTGCTTCAAGAGCCAAGCTTCAGATTTATATGTTTAGGATTTAGTTCTTATTTTTATTTTTATTTAAGTGTATATGTGTGTCTTTGTACTAGTGCATGCAGGTATGCAAGGATGCCCTTGGAAACCGGAAGGTGTCAGATACCCTTGAGCTGGAGTTACAGATGGTTGAATACTACCCTACATGAGTAATGGCATTTGAATTCCTGTCCTCTGCAAGAACAAGGAGTGTAAGAGTGTCCTTTTTTTTGTTTCTTTGTTTTGTTTGAGACAGAATTTATAAGTGTAACAGTCCTGGCTGTCCTGGAACTGGCTTTGTAGACCAGGCTGGCCTCAAACTCAGAAAGATCTGCCTGCATCTGCTTCCCGAGTGTTGGGATTAAAGGTGTGTGCCACCACCGCCCAGCTAGGAAGTGTTCTTAATCACTGAACCATTCCTCCTGCCCTCAGATGTATTTCTAAAAGCACTTGATTAAAGAAACAGATTGGGGACTTTCCCTCCAGTCTGGCACACAGGCTGACCTTTGGTAAGTACCGGTGACTCTATGCCAGTCACCTGAGTGGCCTACAGTGAAGATGGCTTGTAGTGTCAGTGGAACAACTCTTGACGATTCACAAACACCTGCCCACGGGGGTTATCTACCTCAGACAGTGACATGTTCTTTCTAAAATAACCACTCTTTTGTCACTCCAAAATGCAATTTCCGCATCACTCACTGAGCATAATTATTAGAAAAAAAAATAAACTTCAACTTCTTGTGTCAAGTTTAAATGATGCTATGCTATGGGGATATTATTCCCCAGGAGGTCCACTTGCTCTAGATTGATTTCCCCAGAGAAGTCACAAAAGAAACTTAGGCAGGCTTAATATGTCTCTGGAAAACTGTGTATTAATCCATTTTATTCTTTTCTTTCAATTATCTTCATATTTCCCCAAACCCTTGAGTTTTCAGTCTTCTAAGCAGCAACTACTATTTACTTGTCTCTTTTTCTTCTCCTTCCAAATGTGGAGCAGGATTAACTCCCCCAAGCACACCGTTTTCTAATTATTCTACCTCGCGCCTCCGATTGCCTCCCATGCCCACTTGATCGGCTGCTGCTGATCACCTTCTCTATGTCCCTTCAGTGAACTCTAGGAGAGGAAAGGACACCAATACCAACTCTCCCGTGCTCTGCAGGGACCTGAGGCCACACTCACTACACTTCAGTTGGAAATCATATGTGAAGATTTGCCTAAAAGGCCCAAAATAAATGTGTCGCCAGGTTGTGGTTGACTAGAAGTTTTTCTTCTGTTTTCTCTTGTACTTATCTAGAGATTTAAATAACAATAACTCAAAGTATGTCATATAAAAGTCTCATACTCAGTTTCTCCATTCTGCTATAATATGTCATTGCTGAGTATGTGTTAGTAAAAATATGGCTTGGAATAAGCATTAAAATAACACTTAGAACTGTAGAGTTTTGCTTTGTTTTGTTTTGTTTGTTTTTTTGTTTTTTGGTTTTTGGTTTTTTTGTGTGTGCGTGTGTGTGTTTACATGGTTTTTCTGTGGTGTGGCTCAGGCTGTCCTGGAACTTGCTGTGTTGACCAGGCTGGCCTCAGAGATTCATCTGCCTCTGCTTCCCGAGTGCTGGGAATAAAGGCATGTGCTGGGATTAAAGGCCCACTACTATAGATATTTTTAAGGTAACCATCTGCATATGTCCTTTAGTAACACTTCAATTTACTGGGAATCCTCTCAAAAGCTATTTGAAAAGTCTTTTTTTTTTTTCCTGCAGTGTGAAAAAATAAAGTTCATACAAATTTACAATACATGCATGTTATAAAACAAATTATTTCATTACAAGGAATGGTTAGGCCATTAAGGGAGCAAGAGCAAGTATCTCTATATTGTTTCTTGGTTTGCTTTTTGTTTTTAATGTGCCATGGGTAAAATTTTAAATATGTGAATTAAAATACACAGAATTTTAGAGACAATCAATGATGTCAAATCACTTATACTATTAAAAGTTAAGGTAAAATAAATATGTGTTTCTTTGTACATATACTAGGAAATCTGATAGCAATCAGCTACTGTAATTCTGGAGTAATTAAAATAAGCAGTATTCATGATTTCTACAACTGTAGTCCAAAATGAAAACTTGAGTGCATTTACAATAATTAAGAAAACACACTACTGATTGTGCCTAGAAGGATGTTTCCAGAAAGGTTTGACTGAAGACAAAAGACTGACAGTGAATGGAGACAGTGGGCTGAATACAAGGAGAAGCCTAGCTGAACACAGGCATGAATCCCTTCGCTTGCAGATTGAAGATGCAATGTGCCCACTACCACAGATTCCTGTCATCATATTTCTGTCCTAAAAAAAATAACTATTCTATTGCAATGATCCAAAATCTGATAGGTATTAGCACACACACACACACACACACACACACACACACACACACACACACAAGAATGCAACACAGTACTGTGTCATGAATTTCCTCGCCTCTCACTCACTCAGCCTCATCGTTATGCATCATCATAGACGCTACACCCTTGAACTGTGAGCCAAAATAAACACTTCCTTAATTGCTTTCATCGTGTATTTTGTCTTAGCAATAAGAAGAGCAACTGATAACAACTGCCCGTCAAAGATCTCCATGAGTAAATCTCATTTATCTTATTGAACTTTTAGTTGCATGTGACATGTAAACACTCATTCTATTTTAAAATGCTTTCTTCATTTGGTTTCCCAGATGGCTCTCTATTCCTTTTTGATGAACATCTATCAACCTGTATGTTTCCCCAGTTTTTCCATTTGTTGTCTTCTACACAATGAAGTAGTGGCTCAGGGCTCCATTCTTGAGACATTTCTGCACTTTCTTGGCCATAGTTCTTAACCCTGAATCCGTATTAGAATTATATGGAAAGTGTCCAAAGGATGTCGGTTCCTTGGACACACTCTATTCCCAATGAATCATAGCAAAACCCACACTTAGACTTTATTTCCTGTTCCCCTTGTCCTGGACTATGATGACTCAGCCATTATATATATACCACACTCCAGTGTCCCATAGAAAATATCTCATACTGCAGGCTCCAGCTCCCCATCCTTCCACACATTGCAAACCAACAGTCATATAAACTACAGCACATCATATCCAACAAAATCAAACTTGCCTTTAACCCAAGGACCAAGTTTCTTCTATCTCTAGTGTCACATATTAGTTAGTGGCAACTCCATTCTTCCTCTGGCCAAAATGCTGGGAGTCATCCTTAATCCTTCCATCTCTTGTGCTGAAAGCATGTTCTTTACCAAAGTGTATTTCACAATGAGTGCATATCCATAGTAACAACATTTCATGGCCTCCAGCAATGCCACACTGATGCTAACCCACCACTTAACCTCTGAATCAAGGCAAGAGCTCTTACAAAGAGCCTTTCTTTGGCTGTTCTGTACTGGTAACCTACTCTCAGCAAATAAGGTAATGTTTAAAATCACTAAATCAGATCATGTCAGCACAGTTTGCTCAATACCTGCAGCAGGGATTCTGTCTCAAAATTAAAACCTGCCACCATGGTTCATTAAGTCCCATCATCAGTTCAGTTCTTAGAAACATTCGATTTTTAAATAAGATATCTGCATATATCTAATCTCTTTATTTAGCCCAAGAATACCACAGAGCTAACAAGATTTTATTATCTGTCTTTAAATCTTAGAAGAAAAAGAATAAATTTTATCAGATTCTCAAATTAATCCATTAAACCGAACATGGTCAGTTACTGTGTGAGACACAATCAAAATTATTCACAGTTCACAATTACAGTTTAAATATCAATTGTTTCGACCAGGCGGTGGTGGCCCATGCATTTAATCCCAGCACTTGGGAGGCAGAGCCAGGCAGATCTCTGTGAGTTCGAGGCCAGCCTGGTCTCCAAAGTGAGTTCCAGGAAAGGTGCAAAACTACACAGAGAAACCCTGTCTCAAAAAACCAAAAACAAACAAACAAAAAAAAAATCAATTGTTTCAAGTCTCTGCTATGATACTAATTTAATGAAGAGTAGACCATACTAAAGCACACCTTGCTTTTATTGTATAACTGTTTCTCCAAAAGTAAAACACCCACACTTCAAGGAAGATTCTAAAACTCAGGAAATACAGAACTCAATAGCTGCAGGAAGTCTCTAAAACCGACCAGATTCACTAGGGCCCTCCTTCCCAAACCTATATAAGCTGTAGGGATTGCTGAGAACACTCTCAAGACAAGCTGAGCCGCCTGGAAGAAGCCGAGCCAAGTGGAAAAGGCAAAGACCCAACTGAGCTGCCGAGAAAGGACATTCTGACCTGTTGAGCTGTTTGTGCATTATGACATTTTCTCTAAGCTTCCATCTTTGTGAGCTGTCACCGTTGCTGGGATGGGCTTTGGTGACACAGCTGCTTTTGAAGTATTTCTGCTCCTATAAGTAACCCTTCACACATATACCTATAAGTAACCTCAATGAAACGTACTGGTTCGCTAAGTTGGACTTTGGTGGTATGCATACTTTGGTTTGCCATTGATTTGTAATCTGGTGTGAGTTAACATTTGTTCACATCTCCCCAGGCATAGTGTCATATAGCATCTTTACATATGTTACCATCAACATTTTGTCTTATATTTGTCTGAATTGCCAGTGGTTTCCTGACTCATCTTTCCTAAACACATGTCCTAATGCTGCAAACATTTGTTCACCACTTTATGTCTTGTTTTATTGCTATTCTTTGTGTAAAAACTGATTAAATTCTACTCAGGGCCTTGTGAACATCAGTTATAAGAAGCTATCAAGTCCCAGGAAGTTGTGGACCAAGACACAAAAATCAGAAACATGAGATTCAGGATCATGACTCTCTTAATTCCTTCCATTCAAATGGGATTGGTACTCTTACAATAGAATCAGAATGGGGCCTTGAGAAGAGGGATGTTTTAATCAGCAAAGCTTCATACCATGTCATTCCATAGAAGTTACTCAGAGTCTTCTAAGATTAACCAAGCATACATCACATACAGAGCAGAGCTCCTGAGGTCAGTGACTCATCAAATGCTTCTATAGTTGCTTAATTCTCTTGCTTTGATACTGTTTGTACATTCATTTAGTCTAGTGTACTAAACTTAAGATCTAAACTCCAAGGAAACTATGTGCTGGCTTGTGAAAAAGGCATGCTAATTACCTTCTTGTATCTTCAATCTTTTTCTCTCCCATGGATCTTTTCTATTCAAATGTGAACATACTCAAATATTTACCATCTTGAATGGTAAACAATACAAAAGAATACAAACCTGAGAAAACCAGTCCCTGGTTCTATACTTCAGGCCAGGACTTTGTTTTTTGTTTTTTTATTTTATTTTATTTTATTTTTTTAACAAGGATTCTACTGATGTGTTTCCTCATACCATTGATCCACAACATTCTGGCTGCTACATGAAAATGGTTCTTAGATGACCATCAAATAATATACAAGCTATTAAACCCAATAGGATTATTTCAGAGCTAATCTTACTTCACCTGCCAACAAAACTTGGTATAATTGGGTATGGTCCCCTTCATGTTCTTAGAGCCTTTGTTCCTTGTACTTTGGATAATAGGCTATCTAGTTCATCTGTCTTCTCACCTTTCTTATTTCCTCCCAACCAAGTGGTCCTCCAATTCTCTGACTCTGAATTCTTCCAGGTTGCCCTGTCAGTATGGCATTACTCAGACTTGCTTTCCATCTGATTTTTGTTTCTAGAGAAAACATTGCTGTGTGTTTGTCTCCACGGCTCCAGCACTCCTGTGCACCAAAATGGCCAGCCTCCAGGGATCTAACATATTCTAATCTCAGGCTCCTGACCTTCACTTGGAAATCTCTACTTAAGAACAGACTTTTCACAGTTTCAAATAACTGCTCTGTGAGAACAAATATAATGATAAGCATTCTAAACTTTCTCTCAAGCCTCATGAGTATGTTTCCAAATGTGCTTTGGAACTTTCCACTTGAATTATTTCAGATTGACCAGATATAAGACCAGCCACAATCAGCTGCCAACTACATTCAGCTATTCCTCTTGACTTTGTAATTTCTAGTCATTTCCCCAATGATTGGAACTAGGAAAGTAATGGCAGTCCTGCTTGGAATGAGCATGTTACTTCTGTTGCTTTTCTACTTAGAATTACCCCTGGACCAAGACCTGTCCATCTATCTAGAACCCATGCGATGACCTTCAGGGCTTCTATTGTCCACACATGGCACAACTTGGGTCTGAGAACAAATCTTCCCCTATACTTGCCTACTATGCTTGTAGAGTAGAAATTTGTCTCAAAACAAAAGAAAGCAAAAAGCAAAAAACTAGCATTTTTACATTGTACTAAAAATTACACTAAAAAGTGTGGTGTGCAAATGAGGCCATAGGTTTCCTCAGCTCTTTCCATTTCACTTGGCTCTGAATGCTCTCCACTCCCAAATACCCCACCCCCTAAAGCTTCCTGGCTGATCTATCTGTATCTCCATTGTTTGATTTCCTCCCCACCCATCTCCTGAGTGGATGCTGAGCTAATTTCAATGGTTAGATCAGTTGCCTGAGAGAAATTGACTACAAAACCAAAAGCCAGAAATTCCAATGATGGCGTTCATGCACAGCTGGCAGCTTTTAA
Source organism: Peromyscus eremicus (assembly GCF_949786415.1). NCBI lineage: Eukaryota > Metazoa > Chordata > Mammalia > Rodentia > Cricetidae > Peromyscus > Peromyscus eremicus. The sequence continues at coordinate 28,402,083 of NC_081418.1, read as the reverse complement.
CACTATTCCAGATAGCCTGCAAAGATGTTGATTATTATAACAAAGGATGGGTGGGGGAACTCTGAGAATTGAGGCATATTTTCAATATCTTTTTTTTTCTTTTTGTTTTTTTTTTTTTTTTGAGACAAAGTTTCTCTGTGTAGCTTTGACACCATTCCTGGAACTCACTCTGTAGCCTAGGCTGGCCTGGAACTCACAGAGATCCACCTGTCTCTGACTCCCGAGTGCCGGGATTAAAGGTGTGCACCACTGTTGCCTGGCTTATTTTCAATATCTTTGTGTTGGTGTGTGTGTGTGTGTGTGTGTGTGTGGTGTGCTTTGAAGTTACAGAACATTGTATAATCTTTTCCATTTTTCCTAAACTCTAAATAAAGTTATTTAGATATTTATTTTGGCTGTACAGTAATACTTCTTGTAAAGTTTCTGATAAATGTTATAATTTCTTAAACATTTAAATATTTCAAGTAAATAAAAAAATAATGACTTGCCTTATACACACACACACACACACAGAGAGAGAGAGAGAGAGAGAGAGAGAGAGAGAGAGAGAGAGAGAGAGAGAGAGAGAGAGAACTTGTTCCACTTAGTGTACTGAATGAGCAGTGAAACTGGTTGAACTCCTATTCTCCAAAGCCAGCAAATACTGCACTGGAAAACACAATCCTAAACCCTTCACCCTGAGTGTTGCTCTGACATGCACTAGAAAACAGAACACAACCAACAAAACATCATCCAGGCAAATCAAGTACTTTGAGGATGCCATGACGTATCTTTTCCAAGTCACAACGGTTCTTTCTCTGGACACTCTGACTATAGCACTGTGCTGATACCATAAAACCTTTATTATTATCCATCCACACTAAAATACTGGTCTGCTACTTCTACAATTATAGGTAATGCCTTTTGTATGGGGAAAAGCAAAGATTTTAAAGTGTTACAAAACTCAGAATGAGTAACTTAACCTAAATTTGGACACTTTCCTCCAGGTTTTAAAACTTTGGAAGGTGTAAGTTGTGTAAAACTATATGGACTATAATAATAATAATAATAACTGATGAGGTTGGCAGCAGTTTCCTGGAGGACTTGCTATCAGCAAGAGGATGTCCAACATTCTAGTATATTATGAAAACCTGTCACAATATGAATGTCCAGAGAAATGCACAAAAAAGAAGGAAGAGAAGAAGCCTAAAAAGAAGCAAAAACAAGATCCTAGAGTCAGAATCTCAGAGAACAGTATAAAGAAGGGCAGAAGAAGCCAAAACCACAGAGATTGGGCTTCAATCCACCCACCGGTCCAGACACCTCCACTGGAACATGTTAGCTTCTGAAATTCCACAAGTCTCAAACCACTTATTATTTGACTTACAGTAATGGGTCATCACTAAAGCACAGGAGGGCTGTAAGAGAATCAAAGTGAAGACCACCGCACATACTGCAGTGTGTGCTCCAGGCCTATACAAGTATAACCAAGGGAGTTCTAAATGATGGAATGAAAATACAACATGAAACAATGTAGCCTACACAATGATGCCTTTCAGCAAGTCATACAGCATGGGGTTACATCTTCAGAACAGACATCTTGGCTGCCAGTGCAATGACCCTTTCCTATTCACTTCAGCAACATCTCTGCTACATCCACAAGATCAAATTGTTGAGGCAACATGACCACAATGTCAATTCATAAACTTCTTGCACCTTTAGATCCTTCTATTAATGGATAGTTTTAATTCTTAGCTTGACACAGTACAAAATCACCTGAGAAGAGAGTCTTAATGAGGAAATGTTTAGATCAGATTGGCCAGTAGGAACATTTGTTGGAGATAGTCTTGAATACATTAGTAGATGTAATCATGGCAACCACATACCCTGGGTTTGCATTCTAAATCATACAGTTGTAGAGAAAGCAGACTGAGCAGTGAGCATGTGTGCCTGCATGCTTACATTCATTTCTCTTTGGCACTGACTGTTGATGTGATGTGACTTTTTTAAAGTTCTGGTTGCCTTGACGTCCTTGCTATGATGGACTCTCGTTGAAATTGTGAGCTAAACTAAAGCCTTTCCCCCCTATATTGCATTTTGTCAGGGTATTTTATCACATCAACAGACAGTCTACTGTCAACTCTCTAACTCAACTCTACCTTATCTTTCTAGTCCCTATCTAGCACCCTTGCCAGGAAGCATATCTTCCTGCCTCCCACCCCCATACACCTAAGTAATGATGACAACAAAGCAGCTAAGGTTTATTAAGTACTTATAACAATCCTATGACGTAGGTATGTATAATATACGAATTTTCGGTACATACCTAAACAAAGAATTCCCAACAGAAGAATCCTGAATGGCCAAAATACACTTAAAGAATTGTTCAACATCCTTAGTCATCAGAGAAATGCAAATCAAAATGACTCTGAGATACCATCTTACACCTGTCAGAATGATTAAGATCAAAAATACTGACGACAGCTTACGCTGGAGAGGATGTAAAGGCAACACTCCTTCACTGTTGGTGGAAGTGCAAACTTGTACAGCCACTTTGGAAATCAATATGGTGGTTTCTCAGAAAAATGGGAATCAATCTACCTCAAGACCCAACTATACCAATCTTGGGCATATACTGAAAGAATGCTCAATCATACCACAAGGACACTTGCTCAACATTGTTCATAGCAGTATTATTTGTAAAATTAAGAAACTGGAAAACAACCTAGATGCCCCTCAACAGGAGAATGGATAAGGAAAATCTGGTACATTTACACAGTATTACTCAGCTGTTAAAAAAAAAAAAAAAAAAAAAAAAAAAAAAAAAAAGATCTCATGAAATTTGCAGGCAAATGGATGGAACCAGAAAAAATCATTCTGAGTGAGGTAACCCAGAGCCATAAAGGCAAACATGGTATGTACTCACTCATAAGTGGATATAAGGAGTAAAATACAGGATAACCAACCTACAATCCACAGCCCCAGTAAGGCTAGATAACAAAGAGGGCTCAAAGAGGATGCATGGATTTCCCTGGGAAGGGGAAACAGAAGACCTCTCCTGGGTAAATTGGGGACAGGAGGGGAGTATGGGGTGTGGGGAAGCAGGCTGGGCAGGCTGGGCAGGCTGGGCACCAGAGGTGGTTTTGGGGTGGGATGGAGGGGGAGAGTGAAAAAAGAGGTGTGATAATGGGTTGGGGGGCATTTCAGGGATAGGCAGAAACCAGATTCCTAGGGAAACTCCCAGGAATCCACAAGGATGACCCCAGCTAAGACTCCTAGTAGATGCCTGCATTGGCCATCTAATGTAATTGGATCGATGACTACCGTAACTGTCAGCAAAGAGCCTTTACTCAGTAACTGATGGAAGCAGATGCAGAGATCCACAGCCAAGCACTAGGCCGAGCTCTGGAAGTCTGCCTAAAGAAAGAGAGGAGGGATTGTACCAGCAAGGAAGGTCAAGGTCATGATGGAAAACCCCACAGAGACAGCAGGCCTGAGTTCCATGGGAGCACATGGACTCTGGACCAACAGTTAAGAAGCCTGCCTGGGACCAACCTAGGCCCTCTGCATGTGTGTGACAGTTGTGTAGCTTTTTCTGTTCGGAAAGCTCCTAGCAGTGAGATCAAGACATGTCGCTGGGGCTTAGCTGGCTTTGGGGACCTGTTCCCCATGCTAGATTACCTAGCCCAGTCTTGATGCAGGGGATGAGCTCTGTCCTACCTCGCTTGATGTGCCATGCTTTCTTTGTTCAAGCCCATGGGAGGCCTGCTCCTGAATGGAGACTGGGGAGGAGTGAACTGGAAGAGAGTTAGATGGGAGTCTGAGTTGGGAGGAGGGAACAGGAGAAGAAGGAGGGATAACTGTGGTCAGTATGTAAAATAAATGAAAAAAATGGTAATTAAGTAAAATAAGATAAAGAAATGTTAAAATGAAAGAGAAAAAACAAAACAAACAAACAAAAATAACATATGCATTTTTTAGAAAAGATACTGCAACACAAACAGGCTAATAACTCACCCCCAGACAGACATATCACAGTCAAATCAAGGGTAGAGCTGATGAGCAAATCCAGGTAGAGGAGCTCCATAACCTGTGTTCTAAACATTGGGCCACACCACATCTGTATGATTAAAATTCAGATTCACCCAGTTACTGCTGTATATCCAATACTTTAACACTGTCTTTCCAAGAAGCCACGTTCAATGAGATGCTGAAATTCAATGTGTTCCTCTTACAAATACTGACTCTATAGTATCAAGTATGGAATACAAATAAATTAGCAAACATCCCTGAAAAGAAAAGAAAAACCTCTTTAACAATATTTTTGTTGAAACCTAATTTTTATAAAAAAAATATAGCTATAACTGGCACACCTAAGACATATTAGCATTTACCATCCCTATGTTAAGAAAAGTGTCTTCAAAACTAATGAAAACCCTTGGCAATTTGAATATTAGATGATACTAAATTATACTATAATTATTTCAAAGGTCAAGAATCTTACACATTTAGTCTTAAAACTCTCCACCTAGGTGATGCAATCAGAAAATTTAAGTATGTATGAAAATATTTAATTATACAAAACAGGAAGAAATCTACTAATTTAATAACCTTTAAGTAAAATGTGCTATCTTCCCACATAAGTATTTTTCCCTGTGCTGCAAAAATGAACATTTTAGAAGAATATATGAGCTGTGTTAGTCTCAAGGAAGAGTGGGACATCATGGTATGACATAAATCAACACATCATGTATGCATACTTAACTGTAAGGCTACAGGGCACTGTTGAAAACACTCAATGCTCTTAACTATCGAACCACCTCTCCTGCCCCTTGATTAGATCATTTTAAAAGAAGATTTGCCTTTAAGATTTGGATTCCTTTTTTATAGCTAAGTTACCTCACACTCAGGACAGTCCTTTCTTCGTGAAATGTGGAGAAAACTAAGGTATTCCCAGAGGAATAGGGCCACAGTGGAAATGGTTTTTCTCTGCTAGAATTGCCCCTGGCTGCAGAAGGCCTATATTACATGCTGGACCAGTGGGTCTTGAACTGATTTGGTGTGTTGTGTGAATAAACATGGATGGAATTTGTTTTTTTAAGCAATTGCAATGGAATGTTTTAATGGACAGACTTTAAAAAACTGCTTCTGCTTCTTTGTTTGGAGATATTTGTTTTTTTTTATTTTGGCAGACAAGGCCTTATTACCATGTAGCCCTGGCTTGTCCAAAATTGGCTTTGTGGATGCATTTGACATCAGATTTGTGATGCTTGTGTACATTACAGGTGTGCAATCTTTTGTTTCTGTTTCTTATTTTCTTAAGCCTTCATCATGTATGATTACTTTACATGCAGCAAACTAAGAACAAAGTACAAGATAATATTATCTGAAGCCTTCACAAAAGCTATCCATGTCCATGTGCTCCCTTTTTGGATGTGATTTTTATATTGAACCTTGAAGATAAATAATATTGACAACTTGAGAGACATCTTTCTGGCTCAACTGACAAAACTAATCTTTAGTTAATTCATGGTGACTCATCATGAAGATGAAGGGCCTCCACTGACCAAATACGGGAAATACTTTCAGAGTTGGGAGGTGTTGTCTGTTCTCAGGGGAGGACTGGACTTCAGCAGGGCTGGGTGTGTGGAATGCTGAGACAGGGCTGACTGCCAATGGAAGCCACTTCATCAGACTCTTTGGGCTGTGTCGTCTCGTCTAGGTAACGAGTGCCTCCTATGTACCAGAAACTGTCCACCTGCTTTGTTCATGGCGGCTCCTATTTTGTCCAGCCACACTACTGTTCTGTGAATTGCATGCAATTATCAAAATGTAAATGAGGAAACAGGTACAGAGGAGTTCAGAGAAGCCACCACAGTCAACAGGTTCAAGGTAAAACTGAACTTCCAAAACAGATGTCCCATATCCACAGCTTGACTACTATATGCGATTTGCCTTTTTAAAGTTCTTGGAGGTCAAAGGAGGAGGCACATTCTGTAATCCTGAGGCAAACATTAAAGGAACAACCTTAAACAAGAGCGAATTTCATGGAGATATGTAACTTTGAGAATGTACAAAATAGGACAATGAAATTTTAATCTAGATTCCGAATAAAGATTGTAAAGTATGCAACTGCCTTAATTCTAGAAGCTAAAAGTGAAGATATGCACAGGACTCTGCGACGTGCTTTGATGCTTTTCTTTGTGTTTCATACTCTTCATGCACCCAAGTTGATCTTAAGGGCTATTTTGTGATAACTGTAGCCTACAGGGGACTCCCTGTATCCAAATATTTGTGGTCAGTCCTAAGTAGAGTTTGGGGGGCAGAGAAGATGAAGACAAAATAAAGAAACGGAGGAGAAAAAGACAGGAGAGAGGCAATATGTTTCATGTACACACTGCTTCCTTTTCTCCTCCATGTTACTTCTTCCAAAGCTGCAATCTTACATTGAAAATACATTCAAACACAATTAAAAGCAAGAACTATTTGAAAACCTCCACAAGCTATTTCAAGTTAGGCTGATATGCCAGTGTTACCACTTTTTAATATTAAAGTAAGTAAATATCAAATGGAAAACAAAAGCTGAAGAACATAATAAGTAAATTCATGTGTATAAAACAAGTAGATTTCAGTTGCATTCAATTATTTCAGCCAATCACCTCGAACAGAAGATCCTCTAAAGAAAATTGCATTGCCTTCCCAACTCCTTGGAGAGCCAGTTTAGTTAACAGCCTACCTACACTTCAGAGATGACCATGCAGCTTACATGTCAAACTCATTTTCAAATGTCAATCATGTCCTTTTCAATCTAATTAGTTTGGAAAGTAGTGTCACTGACCTGGAACTATGCAGACCATTTATTATCATATCATTTGATCAACCTAACACTTTGCCTCAGTTGAGTTTAAGACACCTGTAGCCAAAATGTAATATCCTTTCTCCTACTCATTACTGGTAACTCTCAATACAATTCCCTATTTACAGCTCAATTTATCACTGTGAGTACGCATGACCAACTTTACAGAGGCATTCCACAGAATCTTCCTGAAGGTTTCAGGGCAGTTAAAGCAAAAAGGTAAAAGAATATACACAGATTGCGACTATATACATATATATGCATTATAGTTTTATTAGAACCAAATATATACAGCAGGTTCAGGATTTGAGATAAAGAATTGCAGATGGGAAAAGGAGGAAGAACGAAGGCCATGCACAGGCTGGGAGGAATTTACAACATGAACTACACAGATTGGGTTTTTGTTTCCTTTAATATGGCACAACGAACCACATAAGGAGACTCTGCAGGTTGTCATCACGTTGGGTTTATTTTGTAATAAAGAAAAACTGCTCTGGATTCATAGTCTCTAACCCGACTTTAACTCGGCAAGGTGTAGATGAGGTAGCACTGAAAAAGAAATAATAACTAGCTGCCCAGAGGTCAGAGAGCCTTGGCAAGTGTATCAGAGAGGAGCAAAAGGGCTGGGCGGGGCTAGTGTGCTAGTGAAGGCAGCAAGGGAGCTCGAAGATGGCTCACAGAGGAGACACCCCTCGCCTGGTCCATTCTCCAGCAAGACCAGGGAAATTACATGATCTTTTTCCTATTTCAGCTTTGCATATTAAGAATGAATTTGCAAGACAAAAATGCAAGCAGGTAATCTTATCTCGACTGCACAGCATAACACATTGCACCAAGGAGGGAAAGAATACAGGCACTCTGATATGCCCCAAAATGTTATATTCATATTTTTAACTGTGGCATTTTTTTTTTTAAAAGCGCACCTGTTATATTTAAAGTAATGACTAGTCACTCTAGGATGGTAATCTAAAAGCAGAATGCTGGCTGCCAGATCTTCCTTTCTTATCTTGGACTTTTATTGGAGGAAGTTAAGTGGATTTTACCAAAATTTATGATTGTCTGATGGAAAGGCGAGAATGTTACTCATGTTTTCTGGATCAATTTACTACTACTGAATAATTTTACATGAGGTTAAAAAAAATGCACATCTATCTCACACTTACCTTCTGGTGAGGAAGCAGTCTTTTGGGAAAAGACAGCGTGTACTTTACTCTTCTTATGGATATCATTGTTTACAGATAAGCTGGACTGAAGTTTTCTATGCATTTTCTGAGAAACAGGAGCTGAAATTTTGTGATTATCTGTGGGTGCTTGTTTAGCTCCATGAGGAATTCCATTCCCATTGCTCAGACTCTTGTGGCCCCCATTCTTTATCTTGCCTGTTTCCTCCTTGCTGGGCTCCTGTGTTGATGTCTGCAGCCGAGGCAGGCGCTGAGGTTGGGCTGAGTTAAAAAACAAAACAAAACAAACAAAAAAGAAGTTCATCTAGTTAAGCATGAGAAGCTATTATTTTACAATAATGAAATTCAATTTTGAAACAAATTCAAAAATAGAGACTAGAGGTCTAACCCATGATAATAAAACTGAAGAGACGGAGAGTTATAGAAGAAAGGAAGAAGGAAAAGGTGAAAAAGGAAGAAGAGGAATGTTCTAGAAGGAAGGAAGGGAGGAAGAAATGGAGGGAAGGAGGGAGGGTCTAGAAAGTAAAATAAAAGTAGGTTCAAAACATCACTATACAAAGACAAAAAAATTAGAGGATTTTTTTTGTTAATTTAAAATAATACTTAAATTAAAAGGTCTGTTTAAAGAAAAGGTAATTCAAGACTGGTTCAGTGAAGGCTGCTCTTGCTGGTTGGTCTCCTGAGCACTACACACACAATACCATGATCTCAGTACTAAACTCACCAATTACATTTTGGAGTGAAGGGAACAATGAATTCAGACATTCAAAGCTGGAAAATAACCAAACATAGTTTTCTTCCAAGCAATTCTAAATCTGGATGGAAGTCTCTTCTGTGCTTATTCCTTTAACTTCATTTTAAAGAAAAAAAAAAAGGTTCCATCTGGTACAGTACAGCTGCCGAAAGCAAATGTAAGGACTTCAGGAGAACTAACATCTGAGTCTGGACCAAGCAAAGGAGCCACCTTCATTCCTCCTAGTCAACGCTACACCAGAAGTCCTAACAGAAGACGTGAGTGAGGAAAAGAACGTCAGAGTTTTAGAAAGGAGAAACACAAACTTGTGGAATGCTGCACACTTACAAATGAATGAATAATCTAAGCTCTGAAAGGTTAAGAATTCAGAAAAATGTCTTTAGAATAAACTGTACAAAATAAATAGTATTCCAATATGCAATGCCAGTGGTAACCAATTCACAAGCAGACAAGAGAAGAATTAGCTTTTCATCATAGGGAGAAAAACAAAATCCCAAACCCACCCCTTGAAAACACTAATAAAGATACAGAATCAAAGCAACAGGAATGGGTAGACACGGTTACAGGGATCAACAAAATGACAAAACATTATTGAAAAGCATGGAGGTGTCCAAATTGTGGGCATAAGCATGTTCATTCTATTAGTTTGGTAATTCTTTCATATTTTAGTTAGTGTAGTTCCCACTAACATTTCTTTTGGGCTTTTTTTTTTTTTTAAATGATACATAGAAGCGGATCCCAAAATAAGGAAGAGGAACACATACTACCAAAGAAATTTTAGGGAAGAAAATTGAGGGTTGGTAGAACTTTAATTAGATGTGAAATTGCACCATCAAATTCCAATAGCTCTAGCACTGTGCCATTTGGCCATACATAGACAAAAACCAGTGGAACAGCAGACTCCCAGGCATGTAGATGCATGCACAGACATACACATGTCTATGACATATAAATAAGACCATCCACATGTCTATGTATGAAAAGAAACACTTTTTTTTAGTTTAAAGTGGAAAGAGAGACTATTTTAATAGCATGATACTGAGAAGGCTAATGAATTTAATTCTTTGGGCACTGCATCATTGAACAATTGAGTGAATCATGACAATTTGTGTTGACCAGAATTACCCAACAGCTCCTTATGACCTCAAGACAAATATCTACAACCCAGTATCTTATACAGGAGATTGGTTTCTTAGGAACATGCAATCATTTGATTTAGAGACCAACCAGAATGACATCCTAATGACTGCCATTGAACCCACAGCTAGTTATTCATATGCATTTCAAAAGATGCCAAATTTAGTGTTCTTTACAGAGCACTTTCTAGCAATCTCTCCAAATAAATGGAATGTTTGAGCAACTTCCTCTCTAAAACTAATAATTCAAGCAATCTGAGAGCTTGGTTAAGTTGAAATGTCATTGACCAATGCAGGGCAACTCCTCATCAATCAGTCAAAAATGACTTCTCATACTCCAGTCCAAGGTAACCCAAGAATTGTAATAGTAATGTAATGTAATAGTTAAACAGTCTCATTAAATAAAAAATTCAAGTGGCAAAAGAGGAGTGTGTCCTGTCTCCAAATTCTAAACAATGATAGATTTGACCTTTTTTTTTTTCTTTCTACTAACAGAACTGAATCTACAACTTATGAGTTACAGCTGGAGTTTTAGTTTAATACATCCTTAACGATTTATCTACATTTCAGTCTTCAAACCATATCTATTTCTGGGGCAGTTAAATGATAGCACTTTTATATTTTATTTCACTGTCACCAATTATTTTTCTGAGGTTTTTGAATTACAGTTAAGCAACCAAATATTGCCTCTGCACTTCAGTTTTGTTTAAAACACTAAAACATTTTTTAGTTGAATGATTTTGCTGTATGTGTGCAGTACATCAAATCAAAACTGGATAAGCTTTATCTTAGTCATCTCAATAGACAGGAAATGTAGCTTCATTGATCATTTCTCAAGGGTATGATTTTAATCTTATGGTCAAGTTGCAATTAAAACTAAACAGGAAACATGATTTTATTTTCAAATGAAGAACGAAACCGCCTGCCTGATTAAACCGCAACTATTTGGTTTCAAAAAGATTTCTTCTTATTGTGTACAAATCACGGATAGCTCTAAAGAAGCATGCTAATATGGGGGTGACACAATGCTTCTTAAAACACAGGCAACGCCTGGGGACCCTCACTCCTGCTTTAATGATGCACTGTTCTCATTCAGCTGTCTTTCTTTTCTCCAATCTTTACATATGTGACAGCTCTCAAAAGTAGACCATAGACCATCTGGCATTTTCCGAGGTGGAACTTGTGCAAGTTCAGCTCTATTGGGAGTGCACTGCTATCTTCTGCCTGTGGTATAAAGGGACAATAGAATGTAGAACTTAAGGGTTGTTTTGAATTATTCATTTTTTTGCCTGTATATTCAAGAAATTTTTACAAACTCTGCATTTTGTACTACATAATCACATGCGTTAAAGGTACAAAGAAACTTTTTGACACCTCTTTTCTACAGGAGCCTGGCATTTTGTTTGATATGTGAACATTCAGCATCTGCTATATCACTCCAAACAGGACGGGGGCTGCTACAAAAGACCCCATTTTAAATTTACTCTCTATGAGCGAAAAATGTATTCTCAATATTCAAGAATGAATGCAATACTTGTCAAAATTTCAAATACCAGATATTAGGACATTCAGCATCTTCAAACCTGGATAGCATTGGTCACCTGATCAGCATATGTGTAGAGACTTTTTTTTTTAAACCACAGCTCACACAATGCAGCATGATTGTAATTTTAATATCCATGATGAATAGTTACAAATGTCTTAAGAAATACTGTTCTTTCTAGGTTCAAATGTTTTCAATCAGGGAGGATTAGGTCTAACAGTTTTCAATGGGAATAATAAACATGGGAACAAATGAGTCAATGGCATGAACTTCTTTTGATAATTAAAAAAAAAAACAGGTGATACTGTAACTAGTAATAAGTACATGTGAAACTGCAGCTGCTGGCATAGCCACAGAAAGCCACGTTTTACCCCAGCATATAATCTATTAGTGGGAGCAGATCATCTGCATGGCTGGTGACCACACAAATCATATTCAATAAAATTACAAGAATTCTCATGCATGTAGTTAATTTAAATGGTTGATGTACACATAAAAATCACACTAAATCCTGTTACTTTTCACAGGGATAATTATAAGGTTCTTTTTTAAAAAACAATTATAAGGTTCTTACTGGGTATGCAGTACCACATGGTCACTATAGGACACACACACACACACACACACAACTGCATATGAATATGAATATATGAACAATTTAGCAAATTAAATGTTATTAAAAGATATCTGTGATCTTGACACTTTATATACAAGAGTGTCCTTAAATGGCAGATGAGATGTTTTTCAATATGACTCATGATAAATGTATATTTTTTTTTATTGGCTGCATAGTGTGAATTTAGGTAAAATCACTTAGAATCAAGGTGAAAGTCTTCTCTTTTTTTATCATCCAGTGCCAAGACTTTCTCTTTGTGCAAAGTCTGGGTGCACATGCCCCTAAATCCTGCCCAGCTGGAGACTCCTGGTATACTCTATACTGTTTTTCGTCATCCTCCTCAAAGGCTTTTGGAAATGCCTTATTTACTTCTTGAGTTTCTAGACTCTTTTGGTCACATATCCTATTTTCTATCTTCACTGAATCTAACGTACATATTTATCATATGAAATTGTATATTGAAATTGTTATTTTTATTTTTTTGAACATTCATGAATTTGCAATCCCAGTCAGCCACTGTGGTTCTCCCGATGTGAGTTTACAACATGGAGACTATTCTGGCACACTGTATTTTATTTTAAAAAATTAATTCAAATTGTAATTATTGTGAAATAAATTATTAGATGACAATGGGAAGTACTACTATTCAAAATTTGAAAAAAGACAAAATGTTAAAAGTTGTTTGGGAAAGCAACTGATCTATTGCTATTGCGTTTCATAAAGAACATTTAGAATATAATTCAACATATTTAACCCCCAGAGGAGACCGATAGCTTCCTGAAAATCCACGTCTTTGTTGTCCAAGGCAGATATTTACTCCTGTGTTCCAACCTTCCCTTGCAGGTAGATTCAGCATTCTCAGAGATGGGCTTGTTTCTGCATGCTCCTTCCAGGCCTGGCCCTGAGGGGCTGGGTGTGCCCACTTTTTAATGTAGCTGGCACCTACCAAGCTTTGGTCACAGCTGAGGAGCACACTTCAGGGATTTTGAAGGAACCAAGCCCTGGGAATCTTCATGGAATCAGGGAAAACTGACTTCCCAGTCTCTGCCTGTGTTTGTTCCTTCCCATTACCTCACCTACACAGTTTCCCCACATTTTAAAACTGTTCTGCTTGCCTTCATTTTGAAATTCTGTGAAAGTGCTAATAATTATTTCTTTTCCTAATAACCATTGAAAAACCTGTATCAAATAACTATGCAAGCATGATCTTGTGTTTTCTAGATAAAAATGCAATAAATTCAAAATAAGAATTTTAAGAACCATAAAGCACATTTTCACTTAAGATGTATACACACACACACACACACATATACACACTTATGTGTGTATATATTATATATTTGGTCCTCAAACCATAAATCAATGAAGAACAAAATCCCACTACTTTTTTCTCTCTAGGCATAGTTTCATATCTACTACTTGATTTTATACTCAAATGAATGGCAAGTTTGGCCTTTTATCTTATTATGCCTCATAGTTTCTAGTTAACTTGTCTGTGGAAAGAGTCTCCCATTTGTGAATTTGAAAAGTTTAAATTGCCAGGTTTGGTTATAGGGTGTCAATTACAAGCTTTATGAGTGCGTTTAAACTATTACTCTTCCTGGATAATCTCATAGCATTATGGTATTTGCTATGGTATCTCTTTTGCTTTCTGACCTAATAGATACTTCTGTCACTGAGTCAATGATAAGATTGACTGCTACCTATAATTATTATATATTATTAATAATTATATTGTGGATATACCTAAGAAAATAAATGCACATGCATTTATACATCACCTGCAGAAAAGGAATTATACAAATACTGCTTTATAGTATCAAAACAATAACGCAATAAAACAATTACCATAGAGATATGAACTTTCTAAAAGGCATTTTTAAACACTGAAAGTTGAATAAGATGACAGACAGCTTTATGAGGAGCAATGTATTCACTTCTCTGAAGTAGACATCCCTGAGTTTTCTAAGAGGCAATAATGGGCACATTCGGGATCAATATACCTGTGATGTTCTTCAGGTGTAAGACACATTTCTTTTATGTTTTAAAAAGAATCAATTAATGGGCAGCTAGAAGTGTGAAAAGCCCTGCTGTTGCTTGCGTTCTGTTTCACCAGACAGAATCTTGACTAAGAAATCTCAAAACAACAGCAAGGTAGTAACTACAGGAAGACTACTACTTAGCACTTTGACCACGATTATAAATCAAGCATTTCTTCACTTTTGTTCATCTTTCTCCACAAAGGGTTCAGAGAAATGTTTTTTAAATTATTATTTGAAGGGTTTTTTTTTTTTTTTTAAATATGATCATTTGAAAGGCATCTTGTGGTCTATACAAGGTGCCTTGTATAGACCTTGTATATGGTTTCTATACAAGGCATAGAATAAGAAATAGAATATTTTTCAATATAGTCTTCTTAAATTAACTCTTTGGAACCACATCACTTAGCCAAGTTTCACGTCTACAAACATGTAATGCGTGCTACAGTGAAATTAGAGTGAATAATAATGATAATTAGTGGGTGATCATAAGGCACAAACCCAACTAACTAAAACCTCAGAATTCACCTAGAGTCTCTCCACACTAACGAAAACATCCAGGGACCACAAAGCATATAAAAGAAGTCTAAAGCACTCCAGGCTTCATCCTAACAGACACACAAAGATTTGGCAGATGCAGAACTGATCTGTCTTACAGGCCCTAGACCCAAGCTCTGTCTCTGGGTCATTTAGCCTTTTTTGTGTCTTGCAGACATGTAGAGAAGGAGTGAACGAAAATCCAAAAGCTTTAAACTAAGAGTTCTGATCCAGAGTAAACACTTGCATGAGGGGTCAGATTGACTTGTTGACAGATGAAGCTAGCTAAGTAGAGGTAAGCCCGGGGAAAAGGAACCCACTCATCCTTGCTAAAACTAAGCAGTCAGTAATACATATTAATGAAGGGTAAGTTGCACAAGTTTCCATCAGCTCTTGGGATGCAAGGCTTAGAATGGTTAAGGCTGGAGTATTATGACATTCGTTATGAAACTTCTTCTGGACAGAGGCAGTAGTACAGAACATAATGGATACCGGCATCTGGACTCTGGGCCTTCCGTAGTTAAAAACTGAAATGATCTGGTGATATGAATGCCTACCAGAAATAGCAGGCAGCTTTACTAAAAGATGATTTTCTTGTAAGTGATACGGCCATTGCTAGCAATATGTAAATAAATTGGCCACTACATAAATCTAAAATGGTGTGCCCCTCTATACAGACAAATTTCAAACAGCCACTGACCCAGACGTCAAGCCTGGGTGAGTAAATGAAAGGTTGGTGTTCAACCTCCATGTACCTTTTGGCCATCCCTAGATATAAGATTGCAAGGAACGGCCTGGATAGCCAGTGATCTACACCCACTGAGGTTCAGAGAAGCATATGTGCTAGCAAAGTTGCAATAGGCAAATTATTTGTTGTTGTTTCTATCTAGTGTTCTAATTCAAATACTGTGGAACAGCAGTGGAAGCCAGAAGTGTCAGACCAGGGCAAATACCTCATGTTCCCTGCCTAGGAGTACTACAGAGATGGAGATTCTCCAGTGTAGACAGACTGAGGTATAGGGGCAGGGAGCAAGTCTCACTACTACCAGAGGTAAGCCTGGTGACAAGAAGCTGTTAAATGGTACCTACAGATCAGAGTAGGCCACGTCTCAAAAACAAATATGACAAGGTACCATAGAAATGAGATCCTGCACAAGGAAAAGAAAAGAAAGAAGAGGGAGGGAGGGAGAAGAGAGAGAGAGAGACAGAGACAGAGAGACAGAGACAGAGACAGAGACAGAGACAGAGAGAATGAGAATTAGACTGCTACAAAAAAAAAAAAAAAAAACCCTTGGGACTTTTAGGCTCTGAAGTAATCCCTGAATCTAAATATTTGTTAGCAACTGGAAAAGAACTTCGAAGCCTCCTCCAAAGGAATCTTCTCTGAAATGGCTATGACGGATACCAAACAAGGAAATCTTAGCAGAGTCTTCCAGTAAACAAACTCACTGCACACAGAACATAGGCCTAAGTCAGGGAAGAAACTACAGCAGAATGCTGGGTATAGCTCTGTTCAGACCACCCTGCATTCCATAGAGCTGCCCTGTTCTTTATCTGTACACGGGCTCCCCTTGATCACTGTGTCTTAATCCACATACAGGATCAAAACAAGTTCTATCAAATTTGATCTAGGGTGGTCTTCCAAATCACTTCAGAGGAGGGATACGCATCACCCAGAGGTCTAAAGAAGACTGTGCACTGGGTCTAGATGTACCATCTGCAGGTCTAACTTCTCATGAGGAAAGATGAAGTGCATGGATGTTTAGGAGAAGGGGCAATTGGGTCTCATTAAGTAAAAACAATATGAAATTACGTGAACAGAACAAAAAGGATCTGCCTGTAGACCCAAGCATAACTGTAGGCTGCTGAGCTAAGGTCACCATAGCAGACATCTGTGTTTGTCTGTTGGGCATCACCACTGCTGTCCTGGCGACAATATAGATAATAATGAGAATGGGACCTAAATGTACTGATATTGCAGTAACTTCTGCCACCGTGCAGTGTTTTTAGTTCCCGGCATCTGTACACAGAACTTGACAATCCTGGATCTTCACTGACTCGCATTGACAGCAGAGCGTTCCTTAAGGACAAGATCCCATATTCCTTGAATTCCATCAACCTTATCAGGCACATACATGCTGACAAAGAGCCTTGTATGATGTTCAGCACCCAGTGGACACCCAGTGAAAATTAACTGATGATGATGAATTAGACTAGCTTTTAAGCTGTCACTTGATCCCGGAATATAATAACCTTCCTGAATAAATCAAGCAACAGTTTGGTATTCAGTACCATTATAAACTTCATCCTTCACCTTCCTGAGCCTAGGGAATTGCTGTAAAAGCATAATATAAGGATGGTAGAACTGTAGCAAGAATTCAAGAAACTCTCTCTGTTATAACAAGGGAATTAAAGATTCAGTTACAGATATCATAGGGTGTGTGGGGAAATGCATCAAAAATGCTCACAAAGTAACATTTCTGAAAAGTGCATTAAAAAAGTCACTGCCAAATTATATATCTGAAAGATCCTTTCCATAATAAAAGCAAACTCAACTTAGTCTGCAAATAAAGCACAGAGCGATGGAAGTACAAATAAAGTCACAGCTAGAAGATACCTAGTTAGGTAGAAGAACCTAAGATGCTAAGCAATTCAATATTTAAGAAGGAAAACAAATTCCTTAATGGCTTACATGAAGAAACCAAAAGAAAAACAAATCTGAAAAGAAACACCAGCTTTAATGAAGCTCATAATCCCCAAGTTCACTGGTGAACAATGGCAAGAACTTTAAGGATTCCCTTAAAATGTGGCCTGAGACTAGGAATCCTCTGTGCACTTGTTATGAATGATGCTTCTGCTGAAATAATTTGAAAATTCAAGACTGAGAGCAAAGTTCTAAGAATTGGCTCAAAGATCAACCAGGTCCTAATGATCATGTCAGACTCCTACAGAGGACCCTGGCAACATTCCTGTATAAGAAACTACTGCATAACCTGCTATCCTATAGAACTGCCAATGATATTCAAAATAATGATACAAAGAAGTTTTTCCAGGTTGCGCAAGTCCATTCTCATATGCACAATTAAGTATGTGTAGTTATAGAGCAGATTCTAGCAGATACATAATAGGAAAAATAATTATGCAAATGAATAAGGAAACAAAATACTGTTTTCTCATTCTCATCTCCAAGGTTAAAATCTTAATTCCTCTATTATAAGGTTGCTTTCACTTTTTGGATCCTGATTTAGATTATTGTATCCATCAAATTGCAATATTACTGGACAGAATAAAATATTACTTAAAGCATAAGCATCAACAAGTGGGACATCAACGTATAGAGGGACAAAACCATTAACCATGCTTGAAGAGTCACAGATTAAGACCATTTACATAAATTGTTCCTCTCCTAATTTCTCCATTAAAATATACTAAATCTGTCAAGGTCACTTTGGCTGCAAAATGGCTGAAATAAGTCATTATAAAATATTTGTTATGTACTATTCTAGGGACAAGGGACCTTACAGGGAACAAATTTACAAAGAACTCATTCAATGTAGAGCTTATGGATATTTATGACCTCAAGTAACAATAAATTCAGAGGACATCCCTAGTAGTGTTAATTTCACATCTTAATGTCATTAGAGGCAAGTATTCAAATGTAGGGAAAATAACGAACAAAATGACATCACAGCTTTCCCATCTGCCAGACATCAGGGTGAACAATGGGCGGTACCCTCTAGCTAACTGCAATTCGTTCAATGGTCACTTTACCTACATTTCTACTGTCCTGTGCTCAAGGACACATTAGCTTCACTTGTACAGCAAGTTGAGTTTGCTTTTGTTATGGGAAGGAAACAAAAATCAAAAGAACACTTTCAGATATACAATTTGGCACATTCTCCTGGGAGATGGCATCTTTTGCAAGTGTGTGTATAAACACACTTCAGAAGCACACTGCGCCAGACACGCATTATTTTATTTGCATGTAATATGTTTAAATCATGGTGTTCTTGAAAAGGAAAAACAAAGACAAAACTGCGATACAATGTCAGAAAACAAGGATAAAATAGCAGAAAAGCGAAACAATAAAGGACAATACAAGAGGATGGGAGATGAAAGAGGATGAGAGAGAGAAAAACAGAGTGATGAAAGTGAGCTTGAGGGACGAGACCAGCATGTCTGCAAGGCATCACAATCACACAAACAGGCTTCCCTGAGGATCTGGACCACTTGCCCCAGAGATGAGTCTTGCACACAACACCTGTGCTTAGCATTCCTCCTTCTGCCTTGGCAGCCAGCAGTTAAAATTGTTGTCATTTCTAACCTAAGTCATCAAAGCCTCCTAATCAGAGCTCTCTAGCTCTGGCCTACTTTCATATCACTGACAAACCAGAACCAACCCAGAATCTGTTTGCCTTACTGTCCCAATGAGAAATTCCATGTTTAATGATCTTTAGGATAAAATCAGTATTTTACTAAAACCTTCCCAATAATGCCTCCTTCTCCTACCCCGCCATTTTCCTGGATCCCAGCTATACGGAACTTGTCCTGCTGCTCAAAGAAGCGCATCAGTCTTTCCAGGCCACTGTGTGATTCTTTTCTATCCACTGTCTTGGGATGCTCCACTGTCTCTTACTTCAAACCTACATCACATGCCATCTACTCTCCTTCGTTGTTAAACAGTCCTGAGATATAGGTGAGTCCCTCCTCTTGGAGTCAAGAGAAAACTTTATTTGAATGTCTGCCATCTCCACCAAAATGCTGTGTTCCTCCACAACAAACATCATGTCAATTTGTGATTCCATAATGTCACTCAGCAAGCCTCTGTTTAGCAGGATATGTGTGTGTCATGTGCCTACAAAGCTGTGCAGAGTATCTGATCCAGCACCTAGAACAAGGGACACCAGAAAAAATGACACAATGACAAGGCAGAAGAAATAGCGTTATTCTGCAGCCCCCAATTTTAATTCTTTAAATAAAGCCCTAGTAAGTACACAGTGCTCTCATGGAAAGTCTGGGGAAAGTTGCCTTTCCCTATGCTCCCTAACAGAATCTGGCTGCTTCTTCCATCTGTTAGTGAAGTTTAGAACGTATCTGAATCCTCTAAACCCCCAACCACCCAGCATAGCCTGTAATTCATTAGGTCTATCATTATTTCTTATTCAAACGAATTTTGGGAAAAAAAACTGTCAAAATTCTGTATTACCATGAACTTCATATTAATTTCACATTAGATTAATATTACCATGTAGTCCAACAGTGGACAAGAAATCAAAAATAATTAGAGATAACGGAAACAAAAAAATTTAGCACTCCAGCTACACAGTTGCTAGAACTAGCTGTTTACAGAGAACTGAGATTTGGGGAATTGTTTCTGTTTGTTTTGTTTTTGATGCTCTGTGTTCTTTTACCAAGTGCTCATTGAATATGTTTTAAGTATCGGACACAGTGCAAAGGCTAGTGAAACAGTGGTGAGAAACAAAAACAGTGCCCACCTGAAAACCATGGTAACCGTTACAAAGTGAAAACCACTACTGAGACAGTGTTTTCCCGATAACAAGAAGAACTTCATTTTGGAAAGCTACAAAGGGCATCTCAACAAACAACTGAAAGGAAAAGGGGCCACATAACGAGGAGGCCTGGGAATCTGGCCAGGCTAAAGCTAGCAAAGCCTAGAGGCACAAAGGACTTCAGGGTTTTTGCTGACCTGACAGGAAGCCGAGGTGGTTAGGGAATTCACATGCTGCCCTTTGGACAGTCTATTTATCACCTAATTATAACTATTAACATTAGTGAATATGCTGGGAAAAAAAAAAAAAAAAACACGGGTTGTGCCTCTATAACTGTTCCTGGTATTATTTTTCTGGATATTGTGCTTCTTTACCATAAGTCCATTGCTACAATAAATTATTCATTTATAAGACCACTCAATTTCCACTGATCAGAAGTTGGCATAAATACTTTGATTTGATTCAAGACACTCCCAACAAAAGGGCTCTTAGGAAGTTACCGAACACTGTCATCAACTATATACAAATGTAACATGAAGCCACAACTTGGATTATTAGGGAACATTTACAGAAATCTTACACTTTAATTACCTTCCAAGAACAAAAGACATACATCCATGCCTCTGAAATGGACTAACCAATTAATGCCTCAATTTGGGGAAATTTGGTCTCAAGCTCCACAGAAGAGCATGAATGGTATGATGCTTTTTCAACAGTGAAAAGGTTTAAGAGAATTAAACTGCTGGGTTGGTTTGTTTGTTTATACTGTATTGTCTTGTTTTTCTCAGATTTTAGGAGTGAGACTATTACTCTGGGTTTTGGTTTTTTTTTGTTTTTTTTTTTTTTAAATCTTCTATTTTTCTAAACCAAGTTCCTTTATCAGTTAAGGGGCACCAGTCTCTGGTAATTGTTCTCAAACTTTGTCCAACTCCAGAGAGCTCAACAACTTATTTACCCTTCTCAGGAACTATCTCATCTCTTCCAGAGCACTGTGCTCCAGAAGGACAAACAGAAGACAGGACCATAGATAGTTAGACTGCTGACCATGAACACTTCCTCAAAAAGTCAAACTCCCAGAAAATATACAGGCAATTTGATAAGTTTGTCTATGTGGGGCTTCATAAATTTCCTATTTGCCTCTAATAATTGTTTCCTATTAATATAGCTTTTAAAATCCCACATGTGGATTTCAAATTGCAAGTGGTTACTACATATTCTTATCCATAAACAAAGCTCATCATCAAAAATTACAGACAGCCCCCCATTCCAGACATCCTTGTGCAATTCTTTACCTCTTTCATTCAACCTCTACTTGTCAACTTGGAAACACAGGTTAAACATATCAATTCCAATGGCATCACCCTGTTCCGTAATATTCCAAAAGCATAGGTCTGAAGTTCATTGTCAAGAGGTAAGCACATAATGTGCATATGCCTTAATATCCAGAAATCTAGTTAAAAAAAAAAAAAAAGAAGAAACAGTGTGAAGACTCATTTCTCTAGAGACTTGTAATTTTGAAAACTATGTCATCTAAATAATATCTATCTTGTTGGGAGAGTTGGCTCAGCAGTTAAAACACTTGTTGCTTTTGCCAAGAACCAGGGTTTGATTCCCAGCACACACATGGCAGCTCCCAACAATCTGTAATTCCAGTCCTAGGGGATCCAATGCCCTCTTCTGACCTCCTGGGATACCAGCAGGATGTGGTACACACATAAATGGAAGCAAAACACTCATACATGTAAAATAATAAATAAAGCTAAAAAAAAAAATAATATCTGTCCATGACATTGTATAGCTTTTCCTAGAGAAACAAGTGCAAAAGGGTGTAAGGGGTAATAATTTGTCTAGAAAATGTGTTTGGGAGCAAAATCAATCTGCAGGGGTAACAGAAGCTATTGGGTACTTTCCTAAATTCTTACAACAACAAATATTAACTGAACAAATGCGGCCATGTCCCTTGCTCTCAAGGCTGCTACAGTGATAACAGCCATCAGCAGGAGGCAAGATTACACCTCTGTGCTTCTTATTGTTGTTGTTCTTCCAAATGGAAAAGAAATGAAAAAGCACTGAAGAAAAAAAAATATGAAAATAAACGTTTTCTGTATCTGATTCACACCATCTGGTCTATGAGAATAAATGGGTAAGAGAGAGAGAGGGGTAAAACAGCATATGTGTCAGAGAAAACAAGGGAGGGAGTTTATTTCTTTCTTTCTTTTTTTTTTTTTTTTTTTTTTTTTTTTTTGCAACAGGGTCCCACTATTTACCCCTGCCTGGCTGGCTACTCAGATACAGATAAAGATACCAGGCTAGCCTTGAAACTCATAGAGATCTACCTGGTTTCATCTCCCAAGTACTAGAATTAAATGCCCGTGCCTTCATAGCCAGCTACTTAGTTTGTTTGTTTGGTTTGGT
The DNA here is from genome assembly GCF_949786415.1 of Peromyscus eremicus. Classification (NCBI taxonomy): domain Eukaryota; kingdom Metazoa; phylum Chordata; class Mammalia; order Rodentia; family Cricetidae; genus Peromyscus; species Peromyscus eremicus. Next base: position 28,379,517 of record NC_081418.1, on the reverse strand, counting down.
TTGGTTTGGTTTGGTTTTTCGAGACAAGGTTTCTCTGTGTAGTTCTGACTGTCCCAGAACTTGCTCTGTAGACTAGGCTGCCCTCAAACTCAGAGATCAACCTGCCTCTGCCTCCTGGGTGCTGGGATTCGAGGAATGAGCCACCACCACCTGGCTAAGTTTTTGTTGTTGGTGTTTGTTTTTTTAAGTTCATGTAATATTATGAAATACTAACCCACATTAAATATGAGTGGCAATACATAATACATTGGTGCTTGTGCCCCCCCTTTTCCATCTGATAAAAGTATGTCATGATTGACAACTCAAAGTTAACATTAAGTAGGCTCTGCTAAGTGCACCCACACCATGCAGGTAATCTGCTCAGATACATTTTTGAGTATTTTAAGATCATGTAATAGAAGCCACACTAGCTCTTCTGGTCACTTCTTCCAGAGTGCTGAGTAACCAGTGAGATGTGGAGTCCTGCTCTGCTTTTCTCCCTTGATTTCACTCCAAATCTCCACATAGGCCAGAAAAGGCAGTATTTCTATAATGGCATAACTTACACCATGGCACACTTCTTCCTCTAGCCCTGTTATGGAACACCCCATCACTGAGGATTGGGATGGTGAAGAGAGTATCTAGATTTTCTTTACCAGTTGTATGATGAGGAGAGAATATATGTCTCCAAGTATATATCAAAGTTGGCAGAACTTAAGGCTGAAAGATAGAGTGACTTGTCCACTGTCCCATAATAAGTGAACCTCATTTAGAAATAGAATCTAAGTCACATGACTCTACCCTTCCCTAAGTCCCACCTTTTCTATGTACATAAAAATCTCTCTCTGCATCTTGCTGTTGTACACCACCTACACCTCTGCTGTGTCTAAATCCTGTCAAAAATAGAGCTTGTTATTAGCAAATTCAATTTCAGGCCATTACTTCATTTTCAAGCTAATTGGCTAATGGCATGTGTATTTTCTCTTTTTATATAAATACTGTGCTGCACTTATCTATGGTGGCTCCCACAATTCTTTGAAAAGTCTTCACATTATCCTTAGAGTATGGGCACTTTCAGCACACTCATCCGGTGGACTGTAGCAGCCTGAATAGACGGGAACTACCTGAGGTGAAACAGCTCTCCAGGAAGATTTATAAGAGTAGGGCCTGTGAATAAGGAACCATCATTGTGACACTTTCCAAAGGACCGAGTTTTAATGCGCTATGCCAAAAGGCTATCACAGAGATGTGTTTAGGGTGGGGATACATATGGTAAAAAGCTGATCTTCCAAAGATACTGTCCACACATAGTGTCACTTTTCTTATTCATGTGCAAAGAAGTAAAAAATGACAGTGTCAGTTAAGAGGGAGGAGAAGAAAGCTATCCTCAAAGGATGCCCCCAACCCCAAGGAATGCTATTCTAAAACTACAAACTGCCATTTTTCAATTCACTGTAATTTAGTGTTTTGCACACTAAAATGGACACTAACATCTGTCATTATTACTGACCAGCCTGTAATCATTCTCATTCAGTCCTGCCAAAGCTCTAGATTCTGACGCTGAGAGCTTAGATGTTTAGGCTCAAAATGTGGTGTGGTTAGCCTTTGTTTTTAGTTTAGTTTTTTTTTTTTTTTTAAAAAAAAAAAACATAACTGCAGAAAATGAGCACTCTCACGTGGGCTTTGCTCATTAAATATATGCTCTGTGAACAAGACCATTCAAATGTTTTTACCTTAACACAGTGGATTTCATGAAGGAAATAAGTTATTAAAGACTTCTTCCCAGGCTGTGCTATATTAAGCCCCTGTTTTCTTTAAGCTTAGTGAGGAGAAAGAAATGATCATGACCTCAAGGCTTACCAAAACAAGTAAACCTGAGAAAAATGAAAACTAAGGAGTGATGGGTAGAGCAACGTTATGGGCCCCACTTTTCAAAAAGGCTGTGATTGAATAAATGATCTTTAATAAAAGATCATGATGATAACGCTCACCAGCTTCAGAGTATAAATTTCAAAAAGTCATAGCACTAAGGCTCAACATAGTGGCATACACCTTTAATCACAGCACTTAGGAGGTAGAGACAAGCTGACCTCCATGAGGTCCAGGCCAGCCTGGTCTACATAGCCCGGTCCAGGCCAGTCAGGGCTACATACTGAGACCCTGTCTGAAGAGGGAAATAAAATATAAAGAATTCATTTTTGTGGATTTTTATTATTTCTATGTAAAATCCAGAAATATGTGACTATACCTGACAATATGTTATATATTACTTATTTCTTTGCTATATGATATTTATTATTATATATCAGTCATGACTATGTCATGATTTATTTATCCAATCTTCCCTAATGTGCTTTTGAGTCATTTTAAATTTTAGTCAGTTGTTAAGGGTGCTACTTTGAATGCATATAGTAAAAGTTGTAGCAAAGGTGAGAAGATATGATATTCTGTTTGGGAGCCTTAAGAGGGGGAGCAAATGAAAAACTATGCATGCATGTAGTCCTCTGTGTTATATATACTGTAGCCTCACTGGCTACAGTGAATGTTCAATGTTCACAGACTCTTCTCCACATGAAAATGACTAGAAATCCTACCAGACAAGCAAATTCTACTTGAGACTATGTATTTCCTGCAACAAAACAGTTCCTTCCAGAGAAGCCCTTCCTTCCCTTTCACTTAAGACACTCAGCATATCACAACCTCTACTCTCCCCTTTCTTCCCTACTGTTCATTCCATGATTCTCAGTTTTCTTATTCTCTGGATGCTGACCTTTCCACACTAATCCATTGTTCATTATCATAAAAAAGCCTATCATAATTTAAATAGCCAATTTAGTGCTAAACATTGTCATACCATAACTCACATACAAGCAAATGATTATTGGTTCACTGACTAGAAACAATGGCACCAGACATTGAATAGAAGCAGTGTTTTCCCAGATGCTCTACAAACACTGCCTACAATCCTTGTTTTAGTCACTGTCTTAAATAAGCAAACTATGAACCTTTATATCATAAGAATGGTTGAAAATTGTGCCTAATAAATCTTCTCAGTTGCCCACTGTATTTCCATACCATTGAAAGAAATAGCTGATATTGCACAAAATTTTGAAATACACTGTTCTCCAAAGTATATGCTCCATCAGCAATTTGTTTTAACATCCACATCTCCCTCTCAAAGGGAACTGAAACTAATTATGTATTGTCCCAAATGCCTAGATACCACTGATACCATATGGATTCATATATTATTCAAAAAGCTGGTTTTTCTCTTATTAATGTGACTCTTAGGTAAACTGTATCTCTATTACGAAAGACCTCACTTTCCTATGAGAACAAGCTCTAGATGTAATAGTTAAGAAGATATTCTTTTCAATTTATCTACAAACACTTGATTAGAGAGTGCGTATTCCAGGCGTTTTTAACTGAAAGCGAACGCTTACTCCAATTTAAGACACAGAATCAAAGGAAGATGAAAGAGGCAGGTGTGTGTAATTCTTCAGAAAATTAGACAAAATGATTTTCATCTTCAAAATTTCACTCATATAAGGTAAACTTTGATTTTTATTTAATGTATCAAGGACACTAAGACAATCAAATAATTCCTTTAGATTACATCTAAAAGACTCTGAAGTCCTTTCATTGTGCCATTTAACAAGGCTACATGTGCAAACTAAATAGTTCTTTTCCAATATGATAAGACTGGCAAGCCATGCATAGTGAAACTAAAAGTAAGAAACAAATCTGAACAGTGTTCGAGAAAACAACTTCCCCAAAGGACTATGGGATTAAAAAAAAGAAGCCAGTACCGTCTCTACCCAACAGCCATATGGGTGGGGTTTTAGTGGTTTTATCAATAACAAGAAACTGCTTTTTTATTTTTTTAAGGCAAATGTTGACACTGATAACAAATGCTCAGATTATTCTTCAAATGTATCTGTTCTGGGGCAGCATGCTCAAGTGCATACCTCTGCAGGTTGAAATTATCCTGGGAACTCATGGATGCCTGAGTTCCACTCCCACAGGATTCCAAGTTAATTGGTTTGGGAAGGACCTGGAAAGCTGTCTGTTAAGCTAACAGGAAGAGTGGGAGCCACTGCCCCCCACAGAGGGATGTGACCACCGAATCTCGTCCCTGTCCCACCTGTGTCTTTAGCCTCAGCCTTCCATGATTTCCTCTTACTGAAAATGGAAAGTCATTTTAAAAAAGAACACCACAAGCCAAGGTTCTTATCTCTCCCTTGAAATAAGACCAAGCTCTAAGTTTTGAAAACCAAAGCACTTTCTTTTCTCAGATGACAAGTTTATGTTAAACCCAGAAATTGTCTTGAATTTATTAAAACAAATGTGACATACGGAAGGTGTATAGTATATCGCAATTGTTCCAACTTTTTCCTCCAAACCAACACAAAGGCAGGCTACAGATTCATGGGTAATGATGGTAAAGCAGCAGGAACTTTCAACTAAGGACAAAGACTAAAATTTGGGCTTGAAATACTTAACACTTGAGAAAAACTGCCTTCCTCACCCTGATAGTTTTAAGGTGAGCTCTTGAGGACCCTAAACACCATAGAATCCCTCCCTACCCCTTTCTCTGACAACAAGAAAAAACTTTCATTTATTCAGCAATCAACACAGAAGTGATCAAACAAACTCAGCGTGGCCCTGCCCTGTACAACACAATTCATTGAGATGTCAACTATGCTCTAAGGAATCCTCAGCCTCCCAGTGGATAAGAGTGTCACACACAAGTAGACTGCAACGTCAAAACCAGTGAGCTCTTCTGGATAGAGGCAGATAAGCCCTATCATGATGAGAGAAAAAGGCACAGTCCCGTGCTGGCTAGCTGAACATACGGAAGAAATGCAAAGGAAGCCCAGCCCGAAGGAGGAACCTGTGCATGAAAGGAAGTGGTGAGATCAAAAGCAGTACTGGTTTTAGTTCTAGATTCAATCATCCAGAATCATTCCCTGGAAGGTTCCTGTGGTTCTGGAATTGCGATAATTCCCATGACTTAGAGCCAGGAGACAGTAGGCATGGACTTGATCAAAGTCACCAATTGTGGTAAGGGCTAAAAAGGGAAAGAGCACAGAGTGAAGAAGCATGGGACTATCTGGGAAGGCTTCAGAACTGACAATGTAAAAGGCATGGTATGTAAAGCCTCACATCAGTTAAGGCACTCACAGGCACCCGAGACAAGGGAAAGCCAGGCTCACAATAGAAGCAGACCACCGCAGAACTAGAGGCAGAAAGGGAGGAAATGTCCTTCAGGATTTGTGTCCCATCAAATACTACAAAAAGAACAAGGAAGGAAATTAGTCTACTGGAAAAGGATCATCAAGCACAAAAGAACTTTGAGTAGTCACTCTTCAACCCTTGTAGGACAAAGACCAAAATGGGTTAAGCCATCAGCCATATGGTCCAGAAATGGGTTTGAATACCAGTAGCTGTAGGGTATTTAGCTAAAACCTAAAGTATCCCAGTGATGAACATCATAATCTGAGTCCTTTAAGAACAGTAGGTGTTAGAAAGAAAAAGGGCTGGAATAGTTCTAAAGTGGAACTGGGAACTGAGAAGCAGGAGTATATTGATTGAAATAGAGAGCATATTTTTTACAAGAACCAATTCTTCCAAGATATAATACTCTTCTTCTGTCATCACAGCCCTGAAAACCAATGTGAGAAGACTGAAGGCATGGTGGTCGCTGTGGTGTCTGTGTGAGTCTGGAAGCTGTGGCATGGGGCTGGGGAATTTATGGGTACTATGAGATATCACAAGTTCCATCTGGGCATGAAAACCACAGAAGAGAAGAGGAACAATGAAGGGAGAAAAACACACAACAGATAAGGCATATTTACTTCTAAGGCCAAGTTCTGGAAGAAAGAAGAGAATGAATTTCTGATTTCCAAATAACATTTGGTGGCACAGATTTTGGTGCTAAGAAAGACCAAGTTATGTCCACATTTGCAAGATAAGCAGAAGTGAACATCTCATAGAAGCGAAGATCTATGTCATTTCAGTGACATTAAAAGAAGCCTCGGGTCAGCCAAACCCTGTGGAGTCATGACTCAGAAGTCAAGATGCTAGTCAAGAGTTCATATGTGACCTACAGGTTAGGCCAGCAGTATGCACACTGAGAAAAGAGTCATGGTCACAGCACATTCTGACTCTCTAAGCTTTGGCCATCTGGCTTCTACTGTTACCTGGAAATCTCTCACGTTAAGTGTATAGGGCCTAGATACACAACCGTTATCACATTTAAAAGCATGCAAAAATGAGATTTTACTCAATCAGTCTTTAATAATTTCAAACAAACTTAGAACTTAGAGAAAAGTCAATATTATAAAAGTCATCTTTAAAAAGGATATTTTTAGCGATTATACATATTTTTGTTTCATTGGGTCAGAAGCCTTAAAACTTAAAGCATTTAAAAATTAGCCAGGTTATTTAACATGTCAGTTGTATGAATGTAAGTAAAAAGTATAAATCTTTAAAAGAAATTGAACAAATATCAGCCAGCTTAGCTTAAGTATTGAAAACCTGAATATAGGGGAAAATTGATTGACCTTAGTTTCCAATAATAGATTATTATCTATAGAATGATTTCACCTCATAAAAAAGTGGGATGTGTTATTGCTCTCGCCCCTCTCTGTGACTACGGCAGCAGCTCCATAACGTCCAAGGAAGGGTGAGAGGCTAACCTGCGAAGACACAAAGTGGGGCTGCAGACAAGGAATGGCAGGCAGCATCCAGAGATGAGCTGAACGGCCATTTTCTGGTTACACTGGCATGAATCAATTATTCATGATGATTCGAGATGGTGGGAATCTCCATTTCTTAAATTTTCCAGGACAAGTTCTCACAAGTTCTCAAGAGCCATGGCAAATGTATTTAATTAAATAATGTTCCAAAGCAGAACACATTTCTGTATCCGCTCCCGTCTATGTTTCACTTAATGTAATTTTCACTCCCTAACAGCACCATTTGAGTGCTTTAAAGGCGAGCCCCCCTGGTTTTTGTGTATCTTGCTGCTGAACCCAAGAAACTTGGGAAGAGTTCAGCTTTTAGCGGAGAACTGTGTAGCAAAGATTTGCTACTGACTCCCGAGGACTAGTTGAAAGAAAGAGGACAAGTTATAGCATTGATTCTTCACTCTGCTGGGGCAAAAAGGCAACAGAGCTCCTGAAAGGGATTAAAAGAGGTTTCCACAACCTCTCGCATTCTCTACACCCTCACCATCTGTTCTGAGCCGTGGACTGAACTGAAAGCAAGTCTCACCCTGCTGTAGGCTGTGGCTGGTGCAGGTGGAGAAGCATGGCTGTGCGGAGACTATCACAGTCCTCGCTCCCTCCGCTAGAGCAGCTCTCCTCGGTGTTCTAACTAAACTCAGAAAAACTCCTTCTCCTTCGATGGCAAGAACTCAATGAGAAGCAAATTATAAAGTTAGGATACAGTGGTGTTTCACGCTTAGCAAAACCAGATCGCTGCTCCTTCGTGCCTACCACTCACTCCATCTACACCCAGCTTTACTGACCTCTGACCTCTGTGGATATCTTCAGAAAGCCCAGTTCTTAAAACGGTCCAACTCTGGGTTTAGTGCTCTGCCTCTGTTTTCTTGAACTCAGTTTTTTTTTTTTTTTTTTAAATAAGAGTCAGTCTCATCCCCTCCCCCACCCCACCCCGTTTTGCACTTGCTCTCCATCCCCCAAATTGTGTGAGAGTTCCTGCCTTTCAAAGACCCTGAAAGAATTTAAATTTCCTGCCTACTTACAAACTTAAGACTGGCCTGCACATGTTTGGGTGGGCTCTCTGATGTCTCAGGAAGCTTGGTTTACTCTATTTTTGCTATGTGGAAGTACTTTCTTTCTTTAAATATAGTTACATTGTGTTTAATGTAGTAAGATAATTCACTTAAGGAGGCAGAAATGCAAACTAAAGTACACAGAATATTAGGTGGACACCCTCTTCACCTATATGTCTCCAATCAATTTCCCAGTACTCTCCAGGGGAACTACTCTAAAACGGTGACCACATACCTTGTAGTAAGGAAATATATTTGTAATGTTATATATACAGATACAGGTAGACATAAATATCTAAATCACGAAGGCAATACTCATCATGATATATATATATATATATATATATATATATATATATATATATATATATATATATTTTTCCATTTCCAATTGTGTGTTAACTATACTAGATGGAAAAACCTCCTTAGAGTCTTATGATAATGAAGGACAACCGCTGTAAATGATCTGTATATTTCCCACCGTTTCAGAGGCTGTATTTTAGGGGATCCCAAGCTACTGTCTATACACAGGCAGATATAGCACATAGCAGCAAACACCAGATATGATCTATTGAGTATGTGCAGTGCTGCAGAAATATTCAATAGGGAACCCAGATGGAATCTACAGGCAGCTAAAGCCCAGCTTTGCCCTTTCCTGGGTGTGCTGCCAGGAACAAACACCTGTATCTCTGCTTCCCCACTAGGTAACATGGCAATTTGTAAAAAGCCTCCAAAGCCTTTTTTCAAGCTATCCCTCTGAGTTTGACATGGACCATTTCATTTGTTCATCTTCATGGCCATACTCAGGCTCTGATCTCAGCTAAGATGGCTCCACCTACACAGCTTAAATCCATATTTTCTATTATATTCAACCTTACCTTCCCCCATTTCCTATTCTTCTACAACAGCTAGTCCTCTCTTGATTCTTCAAGAGTAGAAGACTTTCTGGACTATTAGCCTTTGTTCCTCTAGTTGAACCTCTTCATGTCTTCTTTCCCCTGTACCCACAGGTCATCACTTTAAACTCTGCTGACAGGTCCTTAAATGTTTAGTCCCATTGTCCTTGCATAACAACTGACTTTTGTTCAAACCCAAACCCTTGGCATCATTCCCAGCACTGGTTTCATCCCATCCATCTGGCTGATTGCACCTCACAAAATAAATCTAGTCGATAATGTCAAGTGGTTCCCATCTTCAATCTTAGAACTCAAGAGGCTGAGACAGGAGGGTTGCCATCAGTTTGAAGCTAGCCTGGGCTACATAGTGAATTCCAAACCAGTTTTGCCTAGAGTGAAACCCTATTGAGAGATGGGAGAGGGAGAGGGAAAAGGAGAGAAATCCACTTCTTCCTTCTTCCTTCATACAATCCTACCCAACATAATCTGGACCAAACACTATGCTTTTTTGTCTTGCTTAACACAGCAGTCTTATCATTAGTCTATTATGACCTCAGTCCTTCCCATTTCTATTTATTTTCCAAAGTATTAAAAAACAATCAGTCCAAAATAAATCCATATTAAAAAGGCATAAACCTGATCAGGTCACAACTCCAACATTGTCAGCCTTCCCTCGACAGACTCTTTCCCTCTCTCTCATCTCTCTCCACTCTGAATCAAACACTTCACTTCAACTCCATTCAACCATTCCCTCTCTTATTTCTAGGTCCAAAGATGTCCTATGCTTTGGGCTTCACACACACACACACACACACACACACACACACACACACACACACGCGCACGTGCGCGCACACACACACACACACACACACACACACATATGCATGCACACACAGCAGGGGGCGGGAGGAAGAAAGAGAGAGAGACATCCTGCTTCAGTTTCAGTAGAATCACACACATGGCTTCCTCTGGAAAGCTTTCTCTGATGTCCTCCCCACGTGAGGACTTGGGGTTCTCCCATGTGAACATACAGTAGCCCTGCACTTTTCCCGGGGCACTGCTAATACAAGCAATCATCCCAGGAGAAACTGTCTGCCTCTCCATAAGACCATAACTTTCACCTGCAGAAGCCATACCTGTGTTGACCACGACTTAATCCCCAATATAACCCAGTAGTAAACTATAACTCAGTCATAATTCATTCTTTGCTCAGTTTTCTAAGTTTTATTTTATTGCAAAAGTCTAATATAAAAACACAGTCTACAAAAAAAAAAAAAAAAAAAAAAAAAAAAAAAAAACCTAAATAATTTCTGTACAAGTTCTCAGAATGTTCAGATCCAGGAAGTTTGAGGTTGGGGAACTAAAATTATCTAGACCACAGCATCTGTGGTCTAGATAATTAAATGTTACTTATTTCTTCAGAGGTTAACATTTTTGAGATGATCTCTATGATAATTCCCAGGCCTCAGTTCTCTTAGAGGCTTGAAAAATTTACAAATGAGAAGGAACTAAATCTAGTGCCCTTGGTAAGCCCTTATCCCTTACCTGCCCTCCAGCTCAACCTCATCTAGGGCCAAAAGGATCAAAAGACTTTGGGAACATCAGTAAGAACTTGAAAACTTCTGACTGACCAAAGTATTATGTGTCTGTCAAACTAGAGAGGTTGGCAGAATTTTAACTTTTAAGGAAAATCAAGAATTTTATATTTCTTAATAGAATGTATATTAGGCAGAAAGAACACGACCACAAATTGGATTTAACCAAAGGGTTTCCAGTTTGTTGCTATACTTCACCTTCTCACATGGTTGATGTCAAACTTTATTCATAGCAACATCCAAGGAGAACATTCAATGTTAGTAACAAGAATCTTCACACATTCTTTTCATTCTGATAACCAAGACCCCTGTGATGGTCAGTTGTGATTGACAACTTGACACAGTCTAGAATCACCTGGGAAGGTAGTCTCAATGAGAGATTGTCTATAATAGGTTGGCCTGTAGATGAGTCTGGATTGGGGTTGTCTTGATTACTTTAATTGAGATGGTAAGACCTACTCATTAAGGGCAGCATCATTCTCTAGGCAAGGTATCTTGGGTTGTGTAAGAGTGGGGAAAGTGATTGAAGAACTAGGACACAGACATTAATTCATGTCGTCTGCTCCTGACTATATATGTGGCCAGCTGCTCCAATTTCCTGCCACCTTGGCTTCCCCACAATGCTGTACTCTAACCTGAAACAGAGTCAAATAAAGTCTCCCTAACCCCCCCCCCAAAAAAAAGTATAATGTGGATTAAAAGCCAAGTGCCTTACTATATGATGAGGATCATATATAAATAAATTAGACCAAAAGTAGCAGCATGAGAGCAATGGCATTTGTTGTATTTTGCATAACACAAGGAACTTTAAAGTATAGCCAGACAGTCTTCACAGAAACAACCATGAGTTCTTATTCTGGAATTACCTAAATCAGTGGTTCTCAATCTTCCTAATTCTAAGACCCTTTAATACAGTTCTCCATGCAGTGTTGACCCCCAACCATAAAATTATTTTGTTGAGACTTCATAACTGTAATTTTACTACTGTTATGAACTATAATGTAAATATCTGATATGCAAGATATCTGATATTCGACTCCAGTGAAAGGCTTGAGCCCCCAAATGGCTTGTGACCCCCGGGTTGAGAACCACTGGTCTAGAAAAAGAAAAAATAATGTGGTTTGGGGAAAGATAAAGAGACATATACACAAATATCTATTTCCATAAGTGCAACACAATCTTTTTTACACTTTGTGTAATGGTTTATAAACACCTCGTCATTATATAACACATGAAAATCCATAACCAAATGAGTGCAGCCAACTGTGGCCATTGATATGAGGGTTCTCAGAACTTAGTATCTTGTTTGTACCTTAGCACTTCCAAGCATTTAGCTCAATGGAATCATGACGAATAAGAGAACCATCTTAAACTTCATAGCTCAGTTCAAGGACAGATAAAACTGATGCACACTGATGACTCACACCATCAGCTCCTCACTTAGCTGTGTGCTAATTAACCCTGAAGTGGAACACATATTCTCTGATCTAATCCAAAATGACACAGTGAGGCTCCCAGTACTAGCAGCTGCATTTGGGAAATGAAAAATTAGAGTCTACAGGTGTTACATAACCTACTCAGCATGATTATCAACCACAGGATCAGGACCCTGTCCCTGGCAGTTCATTTCTACTGGCCTCCCCACACCTAATATTAAGACGTTCAACAGAAAAGATAGAAAATATTTCGCTCCCATTCAAGGGAAGAACCCAGGTTGAAAATGGAACAACCCACCATGAAAGTGAATTGTCAGAAAACCTCAGCTCCGCTCTAGAACAGTAGTCTAGATGACTGCTATTAACAGAAGAGGAAATATAGTAGAACATCAAAAAAATGATCACCACTACACACCTAACCTGGAAACCAAACCACCAGCTTGATTTTGTAAAAGTTGATTAAATGTTTTGCTCTAGGAAAATAAGAAAAGCAACTGTGATAATTGGTGCAAACACTTGGTCAGGATAGTGAAAAACAAAGAATTTGCCTGCTGAGAGCTGAATGGAGGGGGAGGGACAAGGAGCAACTCCAAAGTCAGAATGACTTGAGCCCAGTACTTCTCAAAGACACGACAGAGCACGAAGTGCTAGGCAATGCCTGGAATGCTAAGGAGCATTATTTTTTATTCTTTTAAATAAGCTTAATTATTTATTTATTGTACATCCTGGCCAAAGTTTCCCCTCCCTCCTCTCCTCCCAACCCCTCCCTCAACCCCCTCCCGCTCTGTTCCCACACCCCCCAATCCACTCCTCCTCTGTTTCTGTTTAGGAAAGGGCAGGTTTCCCATGCGTATCAACAAAACTTTTAAAAAGCTACATCTACCAGTCCTTGCTAGGTGCTACATTAATGAAGGATAATTTTTAGTTTCATATAAACTGAACTCTAAAGAAAGCCAAATAATAGTTGTTGAAATGTGCATTCAAACAAGAGAGCTGCAGAACACACTTGAATCAAAACCTCTTCATGCTCTCTCTTTACCATGGAAATAAGAAGTGTTCTAAGTATGTGACAGTATGCCCGAGTACCTGCCTTTCTTGCGGTGTTTTACACACAGGCAGAATCCCCTGGGGTGATGGAATGGTGTTCATTAAGGGTGATCAGCTCTAAGCTGGCAGAGGCTCAGAAAAGAAATAATAGAGTTCCTAACAGCAGAGCCTGTTGATATGGAGAGGAGATTCGGATGATGCCAAGAGGAAGACTTCAAGTAGGAGGGTGAGTGGAAAGGCAAGGAGCTGCTGCACAGCTCCGTAGGGCTGGTGAGTGTGAATTAGAGAGCGACTTGCATTCTCCTGCCAATTAAGTGCTTACTATTATGAGAGCAGAAAAACTCTTCAAAATGAATAAATGGGTTAAACAGAATGGGGATTACCATTTAAGTAGAGCATTCTAACTTTGCTTCAGATCATGGGAATTCTACAAAATCACAAAGGAGAGAATTAGCTGAACCAAACAGTTTAATTTAATGGGAAATTTATTTTAAAAGAGAAGCTGAGGAAAATTTCTGGAGTTAAGTAATGACATTTAGAATTAGAGGCATTTGTGTACAGAGCAATGTCCATGGATAAAGTTAAGTAATAGGAATGTTCAGAAAGACCTAGAAAAATCTCCAATACAGACCTCAGGCACTTTATAAAGACGAACAAAGAAAAATGTAAGCTCTTCATAGGAAATAACTAGGATAGTAGAATTTGACCTAAATTAAACCAAAACATTACTTACACATGCTGCCTGCCTGTCAGTAGAAGAATACAAGTATGTACATTTATATTCACATATAAGTGCATATACACATGTATACACAAATGTACACATGCACACACATGGGCATCTACATATACACACACACACACACCCCTTCCTACCTTAGAAATCACCCCAAGATCATTCCTCTTTTAGGATAATTAAAGCATACATTGTTGCCCATTACCTGTTATGGATCTGTGTGTATTATGGATTGAATAGAAAAATTAATATTAACTGACATGTCACTTCACTGCAATGTGTATTTCATCAAGTCAGGAAGAGGGTGATTATTAAAACAAAGCACTGTAAAAGGTAGAGCTCCAAACTATACCCCACACCAAACACGCTCTTCCGAGAGGAAAAGCCGAATTCTCAGCCTGAGCTCTCAAAAACAAAGACAAATTGTTATAAAGTCTGAAATTTAAAATATATTCCAGAAACTAAATTATATACCAAAATATTTTCTCAGAATATAAATGCTTTTTAAGCATTTTAAAGGATCTCTTAAAAAAAAAACATAAAGTAGAAACTTTCCAATTATAAAATTTCCTCAGAAAACCTCTATTGTGCTTTTAATTATTTGCTAATTTGATTTAAGATTCTTTTTAACAAATGTAAGTGGCTAGAGTTGTCTTTTTTTTTTTCATTTAAATTTCATAAGAAAGAGATTCACAAGGCACATTCCCTCACTAGACTCTGTGTGGCCTATTTATTGGAAATGCTTCATTCCATATGGATTTCTTCTCTTTTATTTATTACTTCCAGAAAGGATTTTCTCTAGTAAGTTAGCAACTCAGGGGCAACAGATTTGAATTGCAAGCTTTCAAATCACAGTCCCACATCTGCCACCTGCCACATATCTTCTAGAAGTACCAGAAAAGCTCAAACTTCCATGTGGCACAGGAGCCAATGCCGTGTGAGCCACAAGCAGGTGGTCCACAGAGGTCAAGGTTAAAGTTCATGGAATAGCTTAGAAACGGTTCTCAGCTTGGATCTCATTTATGAAGCTTGAGAATGCACCCTCTAATTAGAATGCAATTTCCAAAGCAGCCACTCCCTTGACTTTCCAGGACTACGTTTCATTCTCAGTAAAGAAAAGTAAAAACAGCCTCTTCACATTGCCAGATAACAGTCCATTATAAATTATGCCTTACACATCCAATAAAGAAGGCAGCAGGCATGCTGGGCAGCAAAGACAACACGTGAGCCTCCAGCCTTCAGAAACTACCCTCAAGAACAGATAAAGAAAACTCAGATTCAATAGTTACTCTCTGCACTTTTGACTTTTGTAGCTGAGCTATCCCATGGAAGGTTGGAAAAACGAGTGGGTTGTGGTTTTGAAACAGTTCCCACACTCCAATCGTTCTCTCTTTTTTTTTTTTGATGACCTCTCCATCTCAGCCACCCCAGCACTGTAGTGGGATCTCTCACATCAGTTCTGCAGGAGCCAGCTGTCCTGTTCTTCCACGGTGCTCAGGGAGCCACACAGGACTCCTGGAACAGGACTGAGCCAGGGCTGACTCACTGCAGATGTTCCCTTCCAGCCCCATGGAGTTCTGAGGCACAGTCTCCCTTTCCAAGGCCTATTGTTATTACAAAAGATCTGCTGAGCCTCCAAAATGTGCTGAACAGTAAAGCAAGAAGAAAACAGCCTTCTCACCTAATATGGGAGGCAAATTTTGAATGAGGCAGAAATGGCTGAGGACTCTGTTGGGAAAGGCCAAGATGGAAAGGCAGACAGACAGCTACATGGAGTTCAAAATCAGCATGGACTAGCAGATACTACCACAATCACAAACTTCTCCATGTGGTCCAGAATGGAGTCATGTTTAAAATGCTATACATTGTTCCACTTAAAACATTTCTTATACATCCAACAAGACAGTCGTTGTCTAGAAAAGTGTGACTGGGAAAATAGCAGCAATAAGAGGTTTCGGAATTTTTAATCCTCACTCAGAGTCAGATGTTCACCCCAAGTATTTGGAAATGCTTGCCAGCTCAGGTTTCCAGCGGCATTGCAGGCTATGGGCATTATTTTCACATATCTATTTATCTGCCAAAGGTCTCAGCAGCACTCTCATAGGAGGTGATAGATCTCTAGATCTCTACAGTCTTTCTGGGGACATTAGTAGCAACCTAAACATTTGTTCCAAGATGCTCCAGTGTCCCACGGCACACACTGCATCATTATCTCAGTAAGGAAACTATTTCCTGCAATATGTCCACTTAACTAGTAAAGACAATGGAAAGAGTAATTCACTTTAAATCCTGCCTTTTTAACAGTATGAATTCTGTGTCTAAAGTGAGCTCTGCCAAGTTGCAAACAACTTTAACACATTAATTCAATTCTCCAAATCCTTATGCAACACAGTATTTGGGATTTTGTCTTAAGTGATCTTATTTACCTTTTGTTGTGTGGGCTTTGAGAAAGAAGATTAGAGAAATAAATCAATTACATGGAACACTTACAATTCTGTTTTCTACACAAAGAAACGTTGGCAGGGGGGAGGGAGGAGGGGGTGGGGAGAAGGGAACTATATATGTCCCCAATAAGTGGAGTTTAAATTCTTTCCTATGTATCTTAGTGTAAAGTCTAGTTGCTAGGAAATCACAGGCAAAATGTGACAGCATCTCACCAAACTTTATGTTTCCCAATTGTAGAGTCAATATTTTGATAAAAGATGGCCAATATATGTTGAGGGATAACTATTTACTTGAAATACTGTTTATTTGATTTTTTGGAAAAGGCTATATTAATCCTGTTCGTCACTAATTTCTGAGTTACATTTCCTTCCTTCCTATTGCCTCACCAAGACAAAAGTATCTCAAATCTAAAGTTAAAGAACAAAAACTAATTTTAAGAGCTTCTATAAAACAGCAAACTATAAACATCCTTCAACAATATTTTTAATATTATTGTTAATTTCCTGCCAAGTTGATCTTTTTCTAGTATTCAGTGAGGGCTGGGAACTGAGCATTCTAGAGAAGAAAGGAATGTCAAGAGTCTTGAAAAAAAAAAGAGTAAAACAAGAAGGAATCTATATTATGAATTGTCTGGAATGATGTATCAAATTTAAATTATAGTACAACACTTGAATCTGAGAAATGTATTCTCTGTCCACTCTATCATACTAATACTGAGATGCAATAAACCATGAGCAAGAATTCAAAAGATTTTCTTCTATGCTTTTTTGGGTGTGTACCTTTACATTCACTCCTTTGCTAAATTCTTTTCATGGCAAATTCAGTTTAAAGTCTAGTAGGACTCAGGAACTGGACATAAGTTCCAGAGGATCTAAGGCAGAACCTCATATAAAATTCATGTTCTGAACACCACCCAAAAGATACCAGCATTTTAGAACATTCTCAGGGTGAAATAAATACACTAATGCTGTATAAATGCTCTATGAATTAACCAGGGGGAGGAGGGGAGAAGTATAAAAAAGACATAGATAGTAATATAAAAACAGATTTGGTAGCACTTGCCAAATGAATAGAGACCACATGAGCACTGTCCTTTAGATCTGATTTTGTTTTCTTAGTATCACAGTCCAACATGTCCTTAAAGATGCCTGATTTCTACTGAGTCCTCACTGAAGAAAGAGCTAACTTTGACTAAATCTAACTGTAGGGTATAACATTTACAGGGCAATTCTTCCATTCTAAAGAAAGTATGGAAGCATATAGAGTATTTACATACTAGTTTTAGCTCTGATTTTTAACTCTGATGCTTTAGTACAAACAAAAACACTTTCAGATTTATAAATGTGTAGCAAAATAACTTGGGAAGGTAACTGAAGGTATAATATCAAAGTCATATCCCTGAGTCACTCACATTTTCTCTTAAAAAATACTTACTTCTGACTAGTTCACCATCGGGAGGATTTCCCCAAATGGACTGGTCCCTCATCAGTCCATACATGGAGTGGCAACTGGTAGCTTGACTTATATCTTTCTCAGCACTGTCCTCATTACATTTCTCTGAAAAAGATTAAACATTTATTACCAATTGATGAATGCTACATGTATTTTTTGTTTTCAGTTTTGTTTGTTTGTTTGAGATAGTATCTCATAGAACACAGGCCTGGAACTCATGATGTAGTTGATGATAACTTAAAGCTCCTGACATTCCTACCACTACCCCGCAACTGCTGGGTACCATGAGTGTGTAGCATCAAATATAGCTGAATTTTTTGTACTACTTCCAAGTCTGCCATAGCTTAAGAAGATAGAATTATACCATTATTGACTGTTGCATATGTTTTTGGCTCAGTAACATTTGTTGAACACCTACTATCTTTTCATCCTTAAAGAAACAAGCTCACAATAAAATATAATCTGTCAAGACTGTAGTAAATAAATATTAGCATGGTAAGTGATCTGTCATCATAGAGAAATGTAGAAAGGTTACATCAAGGATGAGGGTGAGTGAGTCCATACAGATAGGGAGCAGGTGAGACCGAAAAAGCATCAAAGAAGAGACTACAAATGATTGATGGAGATAAAAGCCAGACCACAGCTGAATGAGGAGTGACTGGGCAGTCAGGATCTAGGAAACAAGTACAGAGTTCTCTCTGTAGAAATGGAAGGAAAAAGTCAAAGAGCGCACAATGCGTCCTCAGAGATGGAAGTATTTAGGATGAGAGGTTGATATGTAGGATCACGAGCTCTCAGGTGGAAAGATAACATGTAAGGAAATGGAATGTCTTGTTGGGAGCATAAGTCAAGCAACACACAACCTATAACACAAGGCAGAATGCATGCTATGAAAGGTCCAGAGTACTAAAAGGGTTCAAAAGGAAGGGGAAAAAAATCTCATCAGGATTCAGAGATCAAGAAAGACACTTTAGAGAAAGGAGCACATTGGATGGTTTCTAAAAGATAAGAAGAACTTCAAAAGTCACATGGGAAAAAGGTGGAAGAACAGCATGGGAAAACTCCAAAGCAGACACTTGGGCAAAGGTCCCAAATCCAGGCTATGAAGTGGTTTCAGAGGGACAAGAAGCGAGGCTGTAAAGTTCTCATGAAGCCATAATGTGGATATTTGAATGCCAACATGGGAAATTTAGACTTAATTCAAAAACAAGATGAATAAATCACAGTGAGCATTGAGGCTTTGTGAAATGCCTAAGCAAAGCTATATATTAAGGAGAGTAATAAACAGGTACATCTGTGCTTCTCAATCCTAATTGGCTGGAGAACATTTTGAAAAAGCAGATTCCTAGGCCACAATGAATAATTCTATTTCATTTAAGGGATACAGAGCTATTCTCAGGGTGCTCCACTGTCCCTATGTCCTTTAAATGTTCACTTGATATCTGATGTGTGCGATAAGAAGAGGATGATAAAGAGGAGAGGGAGAAAAGGGGTGGGAGTGACAGATAGACAGACAGGCAGAGACAGAGACTGAGACTGTTGAATCTGAATGCTAACTGCCCTCATAGGTTCACATGTATGAAGATGTGAGCTGATGGAGCTACTTGAAAAGGCTCTGGAAACCTTATGAAATGTTCTGAGGTCTAGTCTCAATGGAGGAAATGGTAACTTGGGGTAGGCCTTGAGGCTTTGTAGCATGCCCCACCCACCATTCCTTCTGCTTCCTGAGCACAGATGAAACGTAACTAGGCAGCTTCCTGTTTCTGCCACAGTGCTGTCTCTGCCTGCTACCATGTCTTCTATGCCATGTGGGACTGTATTTCTCCAAAATAAACCTTTCCTCCCTTAAGATGTTTTTATCAGGGTATTTTTATCACAGCTACAGAAAAGCATGCGGGCACTGAAACGGAGACTTGGTGAAGTTCAAATAGACACTGATGAGAGTTTAACTGAATGGCATAAGAGGAAAGGAAGCAGATGTAGAAACTAAGGAAGGTTTGCACAGATAAATAAACAGGCCTGTTTGTTTGTTTGTTTGTTTGTTTCAGTTTGGTTTGGTCTTTGGTTTTTCGAGACAGGGTGGAAGGACCGAATTTTTAAGCCAGATTTGATGATAAAAGATTGGAAGAGTGGGAGAGTAACTTATTCATTATGTACATAGAACACATGTGGTGGATTCAAATGTTCATTCATTTCATTGGGTGATGTTCATACCTTGAAAGATAACACATTACCCAGCCTTCATGTAGTTCATAGTTTAGGTGATGAGTTCAATACTGACTCTCTGAATGTGCAAACCAGAAAGAAAGGTATAGCTAGTCTGTAGGAAGTGGGTGAAGTCCTGAATAAATGTGTATTGCAGGACATGAGCCAGCTGTGTCAAGGACCAAAGCCTCAGACCCATGGAGATTTGGCACATTCCACACCTCCACACCGGGTGAGGCTCAGAGAGATTGTGAAGCCTTCCTCTGGCCCAAGAGTGAATGTTCATAGTGTCTGCAGAAATATGTGCCATAACCTTCCCCTTTACAACCTGAAGACTGTTCTCCTATAAAGAAGGCTTCTAGTGAGGTTAACTAAATCTGCCTCCTTGATTCAGCTGTATCCATAAACCCTCTGTGATTCAACCGTACCCATAAACTCGGCCTCCATGCTCAACTACATATAATAAACAGGAGCATCAGGGTGCTGTGGCTTCTTCATCAGAGAGCCCAGCGCACCCGATCCCAGCTGTTCTGTGTTTTGACTTTACTTCATTCCCTTGCTGCCCTAGTCGGTCAATCCCTGGAGCCTGCTGGACACACACTAGGCATCTTCTTAAAGTTCCACTGCTGAAGCATTCCCAATCACTGAGCTTGTCAGAAGAGAAAAATCTATTTAAAAGAGTCTGTAGCATTAGGAAACAGTCAGAGAAACTACATAATGTTGAGCTATGGAGGCAAAGATGCAAAGAGACCCAGGCAGAAGTTGTCAGCCAGTCTTTTTAACATTTCCAGTAAAAGGGAAAAATTTCTGCCCATGCAAAAAAAAAAAAAATATCTCATGTATCATAGAAATTTCACAACAAATTAACAATTCTGCCACAAAGCACATTTTAACACATGAAATATTGATGACTATAAACTCAGAACTAAAATCAGAGGCTAAGATTGCTACAGAAAAAAATACGGGCCTTCAATGATAAGCATTTTTAGACTGCAAAACCATAGTCAAACACCAGTAAAATATAAATTAAAAGCATGTTAAACCAATATGTTCTAGATTTATGTAACATTTACTCAGCATTATCACAGGGAAAATGTAATCTTCACAAGATGTGTTAGTTTCAATTAAAATCTTAACTTTCTTAAACAACTCCAGAATTCTTTACCGCTGTAGTCAACTCAGGCCTTTCTGAGATTATCAGTAAAAAAGGTTTCTGCAGTCTCACTAGTATACATGAACTGGCTTATCGGCAGTCCTACATACTCATACTGTTACGTAGCTGGCTGCCGCCAGGTGTCATGCTAGCAGGCTTGATTCAATTAGTAACTTTAATTGAAGCTGAATGAAATTAATTATATAATTTTGAGCTGTTCAAGTTTAATTCCATTAAAATTAATTCATGAAACCAAGGCATTATGAAGCATTGCTGACTAAAAGAAAATAGGTATGAATAAAGCCTCTAGACACACTTGACGCATATTTGAATCATGTCCAATATTCAAGTGCTAAGCACAGACCCTCTCGACTCCTCACTGAATAAATGACAATTCCACGTGGTCCATATACACATGGATTTACAATGATGTGACCTACTCTGGAGTCAGGGAGGGGGAGAAGGGGAGACAGAGTTCTTCCTACCCCAAAATTCTTATTAAGAGACAGTTTATCATTTTTTAAGGAGTTTTCTTATCTAGAAATTCTAGAATTAGATGATCCCTAATGTCCCGAAATCAAAAAAGGAAAAGAAGAACTACTACTCTGTGTCTCATGATACGGGTAATAAATTCTGAGCAGTTCCTATGACATCACAATCACCAGCATATATATCCAACTTTGCCTCCTTTGAAAACTAAAGTCTTGACATGAGAGCTGGTTCCTAGTGAGTCCTGTGATGATCCACTGCACCCAGCCCAAGGCAAGGCCTAGTAAAGGTTCCCAGTAAAAACTTACATTGTCTTCAGCTAATTCTTTACTTGGATAAACTAAACTTCTGTGATCACTTGTCTGCTCTAGGCCCACCTAAGGCATGCACACCATTTACCTGTATTATTTTACATTTCCTAAGCTTAGCGGAATACTAGATATCTACCTCATAAATAGTGGGTATTTACAGGTATCACTGAAGCAGTGGAAGGATGAGAGAAAAAGGGATTCACTGTTGGGAAGAACAACATTTAAACAGACTCAACCTTCAAACACTTTTCAAATGGCTGTGTCAACCACTCCTCCTTAAGATGATAAAAATATCTAATAACAGATGAGTATTATCAGTGTCGGAGTGCTGTGCCACTCCTGCGTTGAAAAGCCAAGGGTTCAATCCATTGTATCCTGGACATATGAAGATTTGTGGTGCAGTTCAGCTACTATGTGGGGGCCTAGTATGTAGACCATCAGCACCAAGTGATTTCTCTAGCATAGGACATCAGTTTGTACCTAGCTGTAAGATTTAACAAGTATAGTTAATGGAGTCCTCTCCTCTGTGTAGTGGATTATTCTTCTAAGCTATGGTTCTCAGTTTTGGTACTGAGTCAGAACCATATGGAGAACTCTGGCCACATACAGATGCCCAGACCCCCAAACTTAAAGTATTTAGTCGAGGTGATTTTGGTGGATGGAAGAGTGTTATCAAAATGAAATGTGCCCAAGCTGGGCAGATAAGAAGATCCACATCTTACTACTCATCTCCTCATCACAGGATTCCAAGGAATCAAAAAAATCAAAGTTTATCTAATTATCTAATTAATACATCTGTATTTAGTTATACTTCCTTGTCAGGTCAAGTATGAAAATATGAAATTTGAATGATTTATAATATTAATCAGTTCTATTGATATATGGGATAAAATAAATATATTTTAGATAACATAAATTGAAAGCCTTTTAAAACTACCATGAGCCAAAGGATTGCAGTATACTTCTGGGTGTGCCCAGCTTTTTAGTGTGCCTCCCCTGCATAGAGAAATGAAAAACAATCTTTGGATAAGCAAGGAGACCATGTCCTGACAACAAATCTCTCAGCCAGGAGACCAAATACACTCGCATGAAACAATCAAGCCCCAACAAAACAGAAGGTGATGGAAACTGTCCAGGGTCAGACTTCGGGCTCCAAGGCTGACAGCTGTGTGAGCAGGGCAAGGCCCTCGTCTCCTCCTCCTCCTCTGTGTGGGGAAATGTCGGTGCTGTGCTGCCAAGGCCTGCTCACACTCAGACTGTGTGACGCTGACTCTGTATAAGGGTGAACAATAGAGTCCAAATATCCCATCCGTGCTAAAGGATGTTCAGACTGGAAGAAAGGACAAAGAAGACTTTGTAGACACTGGATTTGAGTTAATTCTTAGAGAAAGTGACAAGCATGAATTAAGTTAAAGAAAGGATCAAAAGGGGAAAATTAAAGTTCTAAATGATCGATTTACATACACTATTTCCTCCTCCAAAATGACTATCTATCTAACATGATCGATGCCCTTTCATGTTTTTGTTTCTTTTCTAAAGTTCAGCATGAATAGTGATAGGCAGCCTCTTCCAGTCTTGATTGTTTCTGCTGAGGGAGAATGGGAAAAATTCAAGAAAATAGAATTTCTATTTAATTTAAAATTGTATAATATTTTACATAGCTTGCATTATCCAAATTTCAAATCTTGATAGTGTTACTTATCTCACACAGTTGGGGAAATCAAATAATTATTTAGTAATGAGAAAGAAAAGTTAATAACAAGAAAGAAAAATCTAAGGATATTGAATGAATTGGATAATAATTCAGGTAAAATTTATATATGTCATAAAATAGCCATTTACTTGATATGTGGTTGTCTGGCATTTTTTTTAAAGAAAGATAAAAATGCTTTGCTTTGTTGAAAGAAAAAAGTTAATGAATTTTTGCAATTGCAGTACTGTCCTGGGAATCCAACAGACTTTAATACATAATGTTTAGTTGATTTTTCAGAACCATCAGTGGTATAAATAGGAAGAAAACATCAGTTCAGTTTTACTAATGAGAGAACAGCATGTCTTGGAGTCAGATATTGAAATCAAACAGGATGATGATGACAGAGGTGGAGAGGATCTCGTAGTCAGCTGATTTAGTCAAAGAAAGATCATTGCTCACTCAGCCCTTCTCCCAGAATGGATGGAGTGACAGCACAAAGGACACGGTCTGTTTGTAGTCTGGGATGTCAGTTAGCGGCTCTTTATTTTGAATACAAAAATGGCATCAAGTAATCTTTATCTAGTTTTAGTTCTGTCTTTTGTAGACAGAACTAGTGAGCTCAACACCCTTCTATTAGACAATTATCTAAACTACTAAACAGGGATTTTCCACCAGTTTATATGCAAGCAAATATATTATTTCAGTAACTGAACTTTCCTGTGTGTGTGTGTGTGTGTACTTGAATGTGTGGGGATGTAGGCACAGGAAGATGCCATTTTTCCTATATCATTCCTCCACTATTTATTTATTTATTTATTATTTATTTATTTATTATCATTGGAGACAGGGTCCCTCACTGAATCTGAAAGCTCACTGTTTTGGTGACAGTGGCTGGCCAGTGATACCAGGAACCCTCTTGTGTCCAGGATTCACAAAGGTGTCCCCATGCCTAGCTTTACTGTGGGTTCTGAGCAGCAAACCTCGGGTCCTCGTGCTTGTACAGCAAGCACTTTGCCCACCAAGCCATCTCTGCAGCCCTAATAACTGAATGTTTTCAACAAACAATGATAACAAAAGAATACAGAATGTTGCTTCACAATCAACTAGGCTTAGCAAAGTTATTGTACAAGGGTGTTTGGTTAAACCTTACGACACTCTAAAGTTCTGAACATACACAGCCTTCTAACAAGTAAGAGTAACTCCATCGTTTTCAATCCTAGATATGTGCATCCTTCCCTGTCAAGAACAAAGATTAATTTTAGGGTCTCTAGGATAGACAATACCCCAAATTTGTACTCTGCACTAGAAAAATACTCAGGAGCACAGGCTTGAAATCAGTGTGCTATGCCACTGGGACCACCACTAATTGTGTGGATTCTATGAAAGTTATTCTTTGTTAATATTCTTTGTCTTTAAAATGAGAACAATAATGGTACCTAGAACATAAGGTGATATCAAACTAAACAGAATCATGTCTAGAAATCAGAGTCTTGTTTATAATAAGGGCTCATTCACAGTAGCTATTACTGGTTTTTGTTTTGTTTTTGTTTTGTTCTTTTTATTTTTACATAACCATCTTTCAAAGTCCTGCTATGAAAATATTGTAGGGAAGCTGTTGAGTACAATATCCACTTTGTAATCCCTTTCTGAAACACCATAAGCTACTTGTCTGTAGATTGAGTAAGGAAAAGTGCATTCCTGTGAGAAGTGTTATTTTTCCCCCTTTTGTGGACAAGGCAGTTCTAAGAGGAGGGAAAATTTTTCAAGTCAGTTTCATGGACAAATTTAGATAGGTGTATCAGATTTAGCAGTCTGTAGCCACACAGTTGGGTCTTTCTTGGCCTTTTCTATTATTCTGTTTTAATCTTTTCTTCAATTCTACTATCATGTCATCTCAACTATTCTGCCAAACTAGGCAAAGGTATGTGTAAACTCACAAAGCAACCATCCAATACGTTTTCTCTTGTTATCTGTATGCTATTTGCTTTGTAAGTGAAAATCTAAATAATGATAGAGCTTGGAAACTATCTTTACAAACCCCTCTAGACCTTAATAAGTATTCAAGGTACTTATATTTTACAGAAAGGAGACTACAAACTTTTGTGCTTAAATTTAGGGACTTTTACACGTTAGGCCTCATATACTTCAATTAAGTACTTGATAATCTATAACAGATACAATTTCCAAAATATCTATGTTACTATAATTTACAAACCTATTTCCATATGTTCTTTATCTATAACACTTTTCATGTACAACTCCATTTTATTTTCCATTCAAAATTCAGATAATTTATGTATATTTTAGTTGACAAAAATCATAAGAAATCTGATACAAAAATCTCTAAGAAAAGTGAAAAATTCTGTGGCTGTATTTTTCCCAGAGGCATGTAACCTTTAAAAACAAAAAACAAAGATAAGGCAGTTCTCAGGAAGACCTGGGGCCTGGAATTTCACTTCTTCACTGATCCAAAAGAAAAAAAAAAGCAACCCTCAAACCTAAGGACCTTTACAGAACAATGCAAATCCAACTTCCTTTGTCCGGTTTTCTCAAGGGATTGCAATCTCCTTATCCAAAAACCACGTTAAGATCACATATACATCTTAACACACAAACAAGCATATAAGTATACTTCCATTACTTTGTAAACACAAAGAAACATGTAATCACAGATAAATTATGAGTGTTTATGGACTGAACTGAATGCTTAAGTCAATTCAAGGAATTCATCATTACCATTGTTTCAGCAATATCTAAAATGCATTCCTTCAAAAGGCTTCTTAGGGATTCAGAAGCTTAACATGTGGTTACGATCAAAATGGAAAAAACAAAGCAAAAAAATAAATAAAACAACTTTAAATGACATCAACCCACACCAGCTTACCTACTGATGTGGCCAAAGGAGGTATGCATAAGTGAAATGGAAAATATTTACACAAAAAATAGGAAGAGTGATTGAATATGAACATTAAAAGAAAGTATAAAATGTGTCACTAGTTTAAAATACATCTCAGTAAATGAGGGGCAGAGGGAGGGATACCATACTGTCCACTCTTAAAGGAGGGTAGGTTAGAAAGAAATTTGATAAGGGGAAGAGAATACGCTTCCTCTGTCATCTTAGTCTTCAGTACCTTTTCACTCCTAATCTAATGGAGGCACTTGTAACACATCTGACCCTGAGGCACAGAAGCTCCTACTTTCCCAAATTCTCAAGTTTAAAGATGTTTACAAGACCAAGAACACTCACACCATAGCCAAACATTCAAAGGTTCATGGAATGTAGCATTACTGTCTTAGAGATCTCCAGAATGACTCATAGCACAAATTCAGATGAAAACATTCAATGCCCAGCATCCCCCAAAAACTGCCAAAGGATGCAGACATTGGTCATTCAGGAGAAAGGAACTAGGCAAAGCAGAAGCAGCACTCTACAGCTGGGAATCATTTTCCTCAAAGACCTCCTCCGTGTCCAGTTAATGTCACCTCCCTTATAACTTTCACTGGTTTGCTATATTGTGTTGTTCACAAAATTGACTAATAAACAAAACTAAGTGAACTTTTACCTAGGCCTTATGTGACTGCTGTATTTTTAAAATTGTGTCCTGCTTTCTCTCTCTCTCTCTCTCTCTCTCTCTCTCTCTCTCTCTCTCTCTCTCTCTCTCTCTCCCTCCCTCCCTCCCTCCCTCCTCTCTCTCTCTCTCTCTCTCTCTCTCTCTCTCTCTCTCTCTCTGCTATGATAAATACCCCAGTTCATTTACCAGCTTTACCTTCAAGTTGTCTTTATGGGCACAGCAGTATTAACCTTACCTAGAAGACCTCCTGTTAAAGAAGCTCCCCGAGTAACCAACTGCTGAAGTCCACAGCCATGCTGTTCCTTACGTAACAGTCTATGAGCACCGTGTAGCATGAAACCAAACTCTGCCATCTTCCCATGTCAACATGATGATACACACTCATCTTTAATCTTGGCAAGATCACCTTTCTTTTCTTTGTTTCTCCTTTTCAAATTACTATTACTGTGGACTACTTGTACAAAGTGATGGGTTTCTTTGTGACATTTTTACTCGTGCACATAGCGTACTTTAGAATCACTCTTTCAGTGGTCTCAGTTTTAAACACTTCTGTTAACTCCAGGTTATTTGATCAGGACCACATTCCTTTTCTGGCTCTTGGTCAAGCAATGAACCCTTATTTGGCACTTTCACAAGAATGAAGGCCACTGGAACTCAACAATGAGCCAAAGGGGTTGTTTAATCTGTAACAGCATTTCAAAGCTAAGGAGTCTGACTTTGAAGTAAACAAGTAAGAGAAGACAGAGTGACAGAGTGGGCCATTTCAAGTGTGGTAAAGACGCAAATAAAATAATGATGCATGAATTAAAAGTATATTGAAATTGATTTCTCACACTTCAGAATAATCGATAGGGATCTGACTTAACTTCAGGAGGTAGAGCCTCTGCTAATTCTCATAAACATCTAAACCAGAAGCCTTTCAAAAAGTTCACTAACCCCCTTTTGGGACCCTCTTAGCCCTAACTTGGTATCTACATTTGTTGAATTTTCCATTAAGGCCACCAACCCATTTTTATCTGGCTCTGCAATCTTTATCATCTCTCTACCTTTCACACTTTCAGCAGCTACAGGATGGCACTGTGTGGTTCTCTTATCCTAGATGCATGTGGGCCTATTCTCCTTAGCAATGGAGACTCAAAACAGTTTTCCTAAATCCTTCAGCACCTTCAACTCTTCCTGCCTGTTTGCCTACTGAAGTCTGCAATCTTGGGCAATGGCAGGAACAGAATCATCAGCCACGTTTTATTTTCCAGTTTTTCTCATGCCTTAATCATTGATCAGTTGCCATTCCTGCTAGATATGATTCCCCAACTTCTCACAAATCTACATGCACTGCCAGGGCATCTATCTCTTTCATTCCCAACCAGAAGTACTTTCCTCTCAGAAAAAACTTGACACACACTATTCCTTAATCAAGAATTGCACAGAAACTGTATTTTCTGTTCTCAAATTATGCTATTTGTTTTTATATGTCTTATATGAAAATTATGTTAAGCATTTGTTTGCTAAACAAACAAACAACAACCACAACAAAAAGAATTGCTTTCCTGTGGGGTGTTTACCCACCACCCCCAGAGTTCCCCAGAGTTTTCTTGAGTGAGAGCAGCAGGAGATATTAGATAGAAGAATTTATTGCAGAGAATCTTGGGGAGATAAACTGATAGAAAATAAAGGATAGCTTTGAGAGGGCCTGGAACCTATTCCAACAGGCCCCGACTGTCTCTGCCCCAGGGTTTTTATAGAGACGCCAAGGGGTGGAGCAAAAGACCTCCTCCTCCAGCACAGCCAAGTGCAGACCATCTCAGACACCTGCACTCAGGCCCGTGGTCCTAATCATCCTCTATGCGGACCTGCTGGGTAAAGCCACGAGGAACTCGAAAACGGGCTCCCACACTTTCCATCCTTCATATTGACCAGGACCAGAGAGTTATGTTAACATCTTGCCTACTTCAATGTTATCAAATCCTATGCTGCTTTCTCATGCTTGATAACGTATCTTACTTCTTATTGAGAAATGATGTGAAACCTTTCAGAACAAAACTTATAGCTTGGATAATAAAACTAGATGCGGGTCTATGTTCATAAATGCTCTAAAGGTCAGACATTGCTCCATCATGAGAAGGAACAGGAAAGCTACATTTTGGGTAGAGAAAGAAGAGGCAAGCTGGCTCCTGGGCACGTCATTACCTGCCTCAGAGTGCCTGACACCTCAGAGTGCCTGACACCTGCTCCACCACAAGGTGTCTTATTTTGAGTGTCAGCTCTTCACATTCAAACCAAAATAAATGAGTAAATAAATAAATCTCAAGGTCTCTGTTGCACATTCTCCAGCTGAGGTCACTAGCAACACTACCACAATAAAACCAAACAAACCCTTCTTGTTATCCTGAGAGTCTCTCCCAATTGCAAAAAGATAACTTCCAAAATTAGACCACTCATGTGACAACTAATCTGTCATGTGTTCTTGTTGTAATTTTTAAATGATATGTAAATGAGGACTGCAGTTCCTTTCAGCAGATATATCACACTCCTTCCCCAGTTTACATATGCCTTATGGGTACAGCCATGCACATAAGCATTCTTAATTTTTGTGGGACCTTGTACATAGCAGGCATATAAGACACTTGGGGACAGGGGTTTCCCTTTCAAATGTCAATACTAAAATATAAGTGCTAGCACAAAACTCATTTACAGCTTCATTCCTGAGACTACAAAAAGACTGAGCAGAAAGGCACATGTACATGAATCATCTTTCTTCAGATCATGTGGACATGAATCTGAAAAACAGAAGTAGATTGCAAGTAGAAACCACAAGTAAAATTAAAGTAGAGTTAAAATAACTCTTTTCGTAGTAGTTCCTGCCTACTGGATGTTGAGTAGTTAGAAACAGAATCTATAAACTAGAACTCATAACTACTTCAGAAGCTTAAGGTTGAAGAGCTTTTCTCCTTCAGGATGTACATGCTAAGGTGAAAAGAAGAGCTGGCCCTTTAAATCCCTTCCTAAGGAGCTACTGTTACCTGTTACTGGCAAGAGGGACAGAGTGGGAAGGGAGAGGGAAGGAAAAAGGAGTGAGACAGATCTAAAATTCTGCTTCACATATCCAGTATCTGACTGGAATAGCAGGGCTACAACCTCTTCAGTCTGTCCCCAATGAATCACCAACTTTTAAAAATGTCCCAAAGTCTAGAACCAGGCAGTCCACAAACAGTGGTCTTTTAACAAAAGCTGAACACAAAAATATTTGGGGACTGAAACAGAACTCACTTGACTTAGCTTCTGCCTTCATACAAGAGGATAGTGACATTATCTCATGCAGTTAGATGGAATTTTTCCCCTGTTGTTTGTTATTGTACTAAACAATTTTCCATTTTCAAATGACATAACTTTAGACTATGTCAATTTATGTTTCCTTATTTTTTTTAACCTAGCCTTTTATTACTATAAAAATATAATACTGGTAAAGTGCACTGTTATTTGGCTTTCTTTCCATGAAATCATCTCAACCAGATCCAGGAAATAAGGTTGAAAGAAACAGGAAAAGTCCTAACACGCCCCAAAATTCCACAGCTTCCCTCACATCTCTGTAAAGGTCACTGGATCATATATATCAAATCCTTGAATGCAGACGGACCAAACAAAGCAGCCGTCCCTCGGCTGGCATCTCCACCTGCCTGTGGCGATTTTTGCTAGCTCTGGAGCTCTCTGTGGCTGTCATTCTCTCCTCCCTCTCTGTGTTTCTCCTCTACCAGCCTGGAATGGAGATCAATGAGCACAAACCCACTCCTCACACATTTATTTTCGAGATATTTGTCCTTTGTCCCTCTTTCTCCCATTGCTTATGAAACCTTGACGACGTCTGACCCTATGCCAATTCCCAAATCCATTCTCTAGGCTTCTGTTCCCAAGGCCCCACATGTTTCTTTCCGAGAAGGGCAACCAACCATGCTGATCCACGTCCAGGAGAACTCATGCCAATCATTCTTAGCTAAGCCCTCAGCCTAACAGAGCAGCCTGGGCTTTGCATCAGGCTGATTCCCTCTTGAATACTTTCCTCCTTCAAAATTTCCCACAAATCTCAAATGTCTTGACTCATCATCCTCGCCCTTGCTCTTTACAAATGGTATCGTCTACTTTAATGAGAAGACCTAGGCCTTCCATAGTCTCTTTATATCAAATTTTCTCCTGATTATAGCTTAATCCTTTTTTCCCACACATTTCAAAGGAAAACATTTCCAACTCTCTAAAGCCTTTCCAGAATTTGACTCTTTCAGCTCCAAGTGCTCACCACAACACATACCAAAACCAACCCATGTTGATCCCTCTGTCCTGAGCTTTCTTCCCAGTAAGGTGTCATGCCATCCACTACCTCCCTGATAGGGAATTCTTCATCTATGACTCTGACAGTCACCTCCAGCTAGTTACAAAGCTAGTTTCCAGCTACTTATTGGTGACTATGACTAATGCTAAGTTCCCTGAACCCAACAGAATCAAAACAAGACTTCAGGGCTCCTACATGCTGCCATGCTAGTGACAGAGCAAATCTAAAGACTGCCTTAAATTTCTACCTTTTCAACAGCTTCCATACTACATGTAACATAAACACAATAATCCCCATTTATTTCATTAACATGTGTGAAAAATGCACTTGAATGCAAAGTAATCAAAGGTAAGTAAAAGCCAAGGAGCTCTGGAAGGTAGGCAAGTGTCATCCTGTTTCCACTAGTGTGCTTAAATCTGTTTCTGCAGTGGCTCCCTCACTGGTGCTGTCCTAGATCTTCTACTCTTTTCCAGGCTATCACAGTGACCTTCTAGACAGTTGCCACCTCTGCTCCTGCCCCATCTCCAAAATCACCCTTTCAACTGTCATCAGGCTTGTTCTCCTAAAAACACGAGTTATGTCTTCTGCTTTCCTCTTCTAAAGAACCTTCAATGGCTCACTAATACTAACAAGAAAAATATACATGTTCCTCATCAGAACAATCAAGTCTCCTGACAGAGACTGTACCCAGTCTGTATTGCTGTTTGTACTGTCATTTTCTGTTCCTTCACAAAGCCCATGTAATTATCTGTCTGGAGCCTCCAGCGTTTCCCAAGTGAGGCATGAGTCCTACCATCTCAGCACTGAGTCCTATCACCATGCTTCCAAGCCCAAGTTACATTAAACTTTCTCAAAGAGTTTGCCAAATCCCCAATTAGAGATGCTTTGTGTCTTCCAATTTCTATCGCTAAACATTCTTTGTGCCTCTATAATGGTACCTATTTTTTTTTTTCCGCTAGCCATTTGCCCAGTTCATACCAGCCTAAATCATAAAATATGTTGTTTTCCTACTGTTCAATTCAGGCAATGCAAACTCTCCAAATACTTTAGTCGACACATAGGTCTATCACTGTAAATTCACTCCTTCCTTCTTCTTTCCTTCCTTCCCTTTCCTCCGTCCCTTTGTTCTTGGAATTTTTTCCACTTTGCATTCTTTGGCTCATTTAGCAAAGGGAAGACAATGAAATGCTGACATGCCTTGCCCTCCTAGAGCTAAAGTTATAAAATGAACATTACTCCCTTCATACATATGAAAGAATTAGGACTTTGGGTTTCAAGGTGCTTAAAAATGTCTCCACATCCCCCTTTAAATCCAGACAAGTCCCCATCTATATCCCTCCTTTTCTCTGTCCTTCTTCAAGCATATACATGAGAAGTGTTGTAAGAGATAATGGGTTTACTTTTATTATTCACTATTTGTCTGTGGTTGCTAATGTTGTCATACTATGCTGTCTGGGATTTATCATAAAAAGCACGAAAGTTTTAATAAAATTTATTGCCAACAATTTTTGGAGATTTATTAGGGAGCTAATTATAATTTACCACTATTTCTAGGAAAAAACATAATCCAGGTTCCAAGGGTCCAGCATACAAACGAACAGAACTCATGTG
This sequence comes from Peromyscus eremicus, assembly GCF_949786415.1. NCBI lineage: Eukaryota > Metazoa > Chordata > Mammalia > Rodentia > Cricetidae > Peromyscus > Peromyscus eremicus. The sequence continues at coordinate 28,346,772 of NC_081418.1, read as the reverse complement.
AAAGCTGAGGGCTGTCTTCTGTGTCTTGTTATGGAGTAGTTTCTCCGAGAAGCTATGAAAGGATGCAGGATAGAGATATCTACCTAGGTGGCAAAGGGAGCGTCAGGATCCTGTTCACTGTGGAATGCTTTTAATTTTCCTCTTCTATCTCTTTTGATAATACTTAAGACTTCCTTTATTTTAGAATATATGATTTTGAAGCTCAGAAGTACCTTGAAAGTGAACCAAAATTTGCGAGAATATCAGTAGAGAGTTTGCATAGAGTAACAAAATTTAAATTTTGGACTTGGTTTTATAGCTTTTAGAAGAGTCTCTGTTCTACCTCCCCCTCCCCCACCCCCTTCACCCCTGATTATAAAAGAAAAGACTTCTTCTTCATCTTCTTTTGGTTTTTTGTTTTGTTTTTTGTTTTTTTTGTTGTTGTTGTTTTTGTTTGTTTGTTTTTTGAGACAGAGTTTCTCTGTGTAGCTTTGGAGCCTTTCCTGGAACTCACTCTGTAGCCCAGGCTGGCCTCGAACTCACAGAGATCCGCCTGCCTCTGCTTCCCGAGTGCTGGGATTAAAGGTGTGTGCTACCACCACCCGGCTTAAGAAAAGACTTCTTAAAAGTCATTTTAATGTGTCCTTTTGTAGGTAAAGGCTCTAAATTAATAAGCCTTAGCCTTAGACAGAATCAAGTAGCACCTAGAACGTGCGTAGGTGCAGGTCCATTGGTTTTCTGCCCACAGAATCTGATTATGCACCAGAGTCAAGACAAAATTCCTGCTGGCGCCCAAGGAACAAGGACAGAAGATTTTCTGTCTAAGCCATTACTGACCTGGAGCCAGGTCATTCATTATCGTGGGAATGTGATTTCCAGTGCCCTGTAGGATGCTGAGCAGGATCCTACCCCTGGCCTCTCTCTGCGCACCAGATGTTGGTAACATCCACTGCCACATTAGGACCACCTAACATGTCTCCAGATATAGTCAAATGTCTCCCTGGGGGCAAAATCATCTCCCTGGTTGAGAGCAGTGACAGAAGCTGTCCAAAGATAACACATTTTGAGAAATGCCATTTGTAAGAGATAAAACAACACGAAAGAAGTAGAGAAATTCAGATATGTACAAGCTTCCATTATATAAATTGAAATAAACAGGCTTCCTCCAAAGGAAATCTGATTAGCTTTATAAACTCCTGACAACTCAGCTAAGCTTCTAAGTCGGAGCTCTCCTTACGCAGTTTCAACTTGAAGAGCCTCTCCCTCGCTTCTATTTTAGATTATTTTTAATTAACTTCACTGGCATTTTGCATCCTGCTATGAAAAGTCCGCCTAATAGTCTCAGAGGACTCTCCCTAGAGAGGAGAGTACATTAAATCACACATTATCACATTAAAGTATATACCAGCATTGAGTCCAATGGTCTACGTCTTGGCAAGTGCAGTGGGGTGGGGGCTGGGGTGGAAGCAGACTCAAGTGATTCACAATATCCAGAGCCTATTAACTTCTGTGCATCTGCCCCATGTGAAAAGGTTGTATTGATTCTCAACTTCAACCACATTTATCACAATGGCATACATTTTACAATTTGTGCTCCATCTGATTTCTTGTTCAACTCTGTATGTGGGACAACTGCTGTACGGAGCAAGCCCCTTAGATGCTTTGGAAGACCTTTCCCTCACCTATAAATAAACAGACTGGAATAAATTATTCCTAAAGATTCTGTTAGGTATAAATCACAAACTTATGAATGAAGCACTTTAAATTAAAAGGTTCTTTCAGTTACAATACTGCATGATAACAGAAAGCATCTAGATGCTTAATCAAAAAGAAAACGAAACAGCAGTGAGTGGAATCATACATACAAACCCATTTTCTCTTAAAACACGAACAAGTCTGGCCCAAATTGCCTTTCACCTACTAAGGCGTTTATACAGGAATTTTGCATGGGAACACAACTCAAGATTTCAAAAGCTAGCCATAAACAGGAAAATCATTTTAAAACACATTAACTTTCTGTTTTCAAAATCAGAGGCCATATCCAGTCTCCAGGTACAGTTGTTACTTTATCACAACCAAATAAACGAAACCACTCAATTAGTTCCTGTAAAATAATGAAACAATACACATGAGCATCTAGATTTCCAGTAGCCCTGGGGACATCAGAAGATAGGAACCCACATAGCAGTCCTTAGTTGGAACTAAACAAGGTTATCCCCAAGCCCACGAGCTCTCCTAGTCCCTGAATCCCACTGCCACCTGGTCTGCCACCTGTCCTGGTTCCCACTTACAGCATGCACGTCCCTTACTCTGTACCACCTTTTAGCACATACCAGGAAGAGTTCTGATATCTATAACGCTTTCAAAGCAATAGAAAAGTTCTCAGAAGCACAGCAGAAAAGTAAAAGTTAGGGTCTGTTCTCTCAGTAAAGACAACCTTTCTAGCTCTATGTTGAAAAGTACAGTGGGTTACTCTGTTAAATTTCCAAACACCATCTTAAAGGACATAAAACTGATTCCAAAATATGATTGGGGGTTTAAGCCAGATAAAAAGCCCTAAAATTACTTCCAACTTTTAAGAGTTATTCCTTGAATTAACTTAATGGATAGTTCATTGCAACACACTGGTGTTCCATATATGACCACAGTGCATATAATATGTATGCTTAACTCTGCAGAAGACATGTTAGTATTTTCTTTTTTACAAAATTATCTTCTGTGTATGTCCCTAAAGTATTATATTTTTCTCACTAAATTCAATGTACAGAATTTGAAGACAAAGTTTCAATTAACTAAACAACGTCCTACTATGCTTAGACGCCATGTTTTGTTCTTTAGAAAGGATAACGAAGAACCCAATGATGGGGAAGAAGGTAGGAAAATTGGGAGAAGGTTCATTTTCAGATACAACAGGACACTGATTTTCCATAGAGAGAATGTGCATGCTGTATATAATCAGCATTTAACCTCAGGCCCTTTTAGATGCCTTGCTTCTTGTACTCAGATCACGTGATGCTGAGCGGCTTTGTACTGCACAGGTATACTAGGTTATCATGGCAAGTTCTTCTAACTGATTTAAGAAATCCGTAGCACTAACACTGAAAACTGTGCATATTAACTATTTCCAAATGAAATTGTTTTCTTTTGGGTGTTTCATGTTGACTTTTGGTATGAGCATTGTTTAACAATAGTGATTAACGGCTCAAGTGGGAGTATAAATGGCCTATCAGTGAGTCCCTGTGACTACTGAGGGCATGCCTAACGACAGCAAAATGACTGTGTTGACAATACAATGTGTGTAAAATGGGCTGCTTCTGAGAAAACATATGTTTATCATTTTTAGTTCCTTGCTTTTCTGCAGCTAATCATTTGAATTCTCTCTGTTTAGGAAAAGAAATGAGTCATTCTTCTAAAACAAAATGATAAACATAACTCAATTTAACAGCCCCGGGTGCCAGAACATTTCAATTTAAGCATGGAGGTTTTCTGCTTTTATCTACTATGGTTAGAACAGCAACTTCTTTTCCATTCTTTTAATTTTCTGAAAAACAAAACAACAGAAAACTTAAGACAATATATATTGGAGTCCTGGGGGGAGGGGCAGATTTTAGATATGCTTAAAATCCAGAGGATACAGTTTTGGAGACCTGGGACGTTAGCTGGTGCATGCCAGCCAGAGCTCTCCTCATTTGAATTGTCCTTACAGGAAGAGGTAAGAGAAATGAGTCTGGTTCTGCCACCAGTGAGCAACTGAAGTCTATAACCTTCAAAGAAGACACAGAGTTTTAAAATGTTGTGGAAGTTCCCCAGGAGCAAAAATATTGTTTTCCCTTTGCAAGAACACAGAAGAGCTAATTCATCCCTGGAACACGATTCTTCTAAAACATGTTTATTTCAAAACAAAAGTTATTGAAAACATATGCAGGAGCCATTCCAAAAGCAAAGTGGTCCCAGAAACCTGGATGGTTAATCTGGTGGCAGAGTATACCCCACAAGAACCAGAAAGATCAGAAGAACTCATGCTTGTTCAGAGAGCAGACACAACCCTGCATGAGAAAATGACATAAGAACTTAAAAGAACTAAACAAGGGTTCGAGACCTCACCCCTACTCCCACCTCCCTACCCCCACCCCAAGAATCAGCCTAAGAAATACAGAGACAGAAGGTAGAAGTCATCTAGTCATCTTGTTTCTCACGAGGAAGGGGGAGTGGAGGGCCCAGGGACCCCGCCCTCCTATCCGGTTGTTGATCTGGGGCAGGGATCCTTGGGCAAACTCGTTTAAGTAACATGGAGTGTGCAAAAGTTCACAACTACGAGGCTGGACCCCATCTTCAGAGCACCACCACTACCGCCACCACCCCGTCCCTAGGTGTGCAACCACACAGCCCAGAAGCTCGCAATTTGCGAGCGCTCACTCACCGAGGGCCGGGGAGCCCAGCCGGCCGCCGCCCGCCTCGGCCGCGCACTGCTGCCCCGCGGGCCCGGGAGCGAGGGCTTCGCCCGCCCCGGACATGGGCTCCGAGCCCGCGCCGCGCCGCCGTCTGCAGCCGCCCGCGGGGCGCACGGACCCCGGCTGCTTAGGTGTTGGGTGCAGAAAACCGACTGCTTCTGGCGGGAAAAGCAAAAGGGACAGCCGGACGAACTGTTTTTAGAGAGCAGCACGCTGCCGCGCCGGGCCATTCCCTCCCCCTCCGTGTCCCTCCTCCAACTCCACCCCGGGGAAGTTAGGATTTGAAAGCAGCTAAGGGGAAGGTGCGAGCGGGACGCGCGGGGCGGGAGGGGACGCGCGGGGACCTTGGAGGCAGAGCGACCCGAGGGAGGGGACCCGAACCCCCTCCCCCGACGCGCAACCCCCACCTACCTCAGCATCGCCCCCCCGTCCAGGCCGATCTGAGCCCCTTCCTCCCGCCGCCAGCCGTCAGCGAGCCTAGGGCAGCGGCCCCATCGCGTCCGGGCGGCCTGACGACTTCCCGCCGCCCCGGGCTCAAGCCAGACGTCCCAGTGGCCGCGACAGTGGCAGCCGCCGGCGCTGACTGCGCACTCCGCCCCCTCCCTCCAGCCAGCTCACTCGGGCCAGCCCCACTCTGGGAGGACTTCAGGATCCACTTGTGCCTCTCTTTCACCCTCAAGCTGCCACTCCTACAATCTTCAAACACTTCTCTCTCTGTGGCTCCCTTTCATCATATCCGGATTGGGGTGGCCTCGAACTCTTGGCAGACAGCCCCGCGGCTGGGGGCGGCTCGACCTGGGTTTGGCCCTGCTCTCCCTTGTGGAGGGAGCTGTCTGGGTCAGGAGGCCAAAGCTGGACAGGCCTGAGGCAGGCTCTCCACTCCAGGCCCAAAGTGGTTTGGGAAAACAGGGAGGGAGCTGGCCTTGGCAGTTCTGAAGTCCCCAGACAATGTGGGGGAAAGTTCCCCCATTTTCAACCCTGCCCACCAAAGAACTATTAAATCTAAAGGAATGCCCCAGGGAAACAACCTTTAAAACCAAGGGAGGGTGTGTGTGTGTGTGAGAGAGAGTGTGCGTGCGTGTGTATGTGTGTGTGCTTGCACACATGTTCTGACATTCCTAATAATATGAAAACATATGTATTTAAAACCTTGTTCCCAGGGAACAAGGCTTCTTTGCTTCGTCAAACAGGATTCCTGATCTGGTAAAACCAGTTTCGGTTATGCATAGCCACTGACAGCACTCAGGTGTGCAAGGTTAACATACCTGAGGACTGCCTGGCCTACTCCTGGCGGAATGCTTCCTTGAACCTGCGTCCTCTGTGAAAAGTTAGACTGTGGTCACCAGTAAGGAGCTCATCAGCTGTGGGTGTAGAAATGAAATGTTCTGATTGTAGCACACTCTAAAGGGCCAACAAGAAGGGTAATTAAAGCACTTTAATAAACCTGGCTAATGTTTGTTTTTTTCCTTGAGTGAAATGCAGAATTCAGTTGAGCAACTCTCAAAAGAGCACACCTATGGATGGCCTGGCTAGGGCAAGAGGAGTCCTCAGTGTTACCAAAACTGAAGGCACTTCACCTTCTCTCTAGCCCTGTCATTACTAAGACACCAGGAATGTTGTCTTAAAAAAAATGACAACTTAAGGACTTTTCAATGGACTGAAAAGATCTGTTTCTCACCTGCAAAGAACCAGTGTGTTCAAAGTTGCATTCAATTACCCTGAGAAATCAGCCTTCAGAGGTTCTGAAGACACATATTTGGATTATGCTCCCAGAAAGATAAACGGCATTTTACTCAATGACCTATAGCTAACAGGAATGCCCCCCCCCCCTTTAATTCAGTTTGGAGATTCATAGATGGTACTGTAAAAGGTGCCTTAACTCTCTTGAGAGTGTATCAAGGGTCTAGACTATGTGGAATCTATTTGTTGGGAGCAGGTCAGTTGGGAGCAAGCAAACATCAGCATTAAAGAACATATGGGGAACTTGAACTCTCCACAGTATAATCTTTAATTACTAGAGTTAGTGAGAAAGTTCTAGAAAGTTCTTCTTTATCCTCTTACTGTTTATCTCCTTGTTCAGTTTTGGAGAAGTTAAAGCTTGCTTATACAAAGTTATGATTTATTTCTTCCTTCCTTCCTTCCTTCCTTCCTTCCTTCCTTCCTTCCTTCCTTCCTTTCTTTCTTTCTTTTGTCTTTGGTTGAGCAATCATGTGTGCCATGGTGCCCCTGTGGAGGTCAGAGGATGGCCCAGGGTTTCTGATCTTTTCTTCCACCTTGTATGAAACTGGCTGCATACATACACCAGGCTAGCTGACCCTTAAACTCCCAGCTATTTTAACATCTTTAACGACCTTCTTCCTGCAGGAACGCCAGAATTGCAGGCTACACATCTCAGTCACCATCCTCAGCCCTTCCCACTTGCACACAAGCCATTCTCCCACAGAACCATCTCTGCAACACATATTTCTTTATTGAATTGCACACCATATTTCATTTTTTACACAGGGCATACAATAGCTAACTAGTAAGATGAGCATTTGAAATCTTGATCACCCTTCACCACTCCTTGAACTAAATATAAGCAGCTTAACTCTTGTGGAGAAGAAATAAAGTTCAAATAAAAATATTAGGAACAAATGGACAAATGTTTTAGTGTCACCAAGTTGGGCAAAGACTGCATCTTGGTCTTGTGTGACTTTGAGTGTGTCAAGTCATACACTCTATGCTCTGGTTGCCTCATAAAGGGAGAAAATAAAAAAGTATTTTAAGTTTCTTCATGAAGACTCAGTAAGGTGTATTATATCCCTATCCCAGTTGGGAAAATGCCTGGTATATGGCAAATGGTTAAAATGATTAACTATTGTTATCATAGAAGAGAGTAGAATAATCAGTAGCAGAGGGTGAGTGAGGAAGGAAATGGAGAAAGGGTAGCTAGTGGGTATAGGAATATGTCTATACAGGGGTAATAATTTTAAAAACTATATATCACACTAAATAGAGTTGACAACAATTACTTTTATACTTAAAATAACACATACAGAGGATTTTACAAAATAAAGGAATGATAAATGCACAACTACTATGCATTAATTAAAAACAAACAGTTTCAATATTAATGCACCTCTGTGGTGCAGCAAAAGCATTCATTTTCCTGAAAAAAAATGGAGCGTGAGGTATTGACTATCACCAGGGCCACATTAAAATAATGGGTGATAGTCTGAGGCTCAGTTGGTGAGTTCAATCACCAGAATTCAAGTTAAAAAGCCAGGCGTGACAGCATGCACTTATAATCCCAGTGCTATGGAAAGGGTACAGGGCCTAATTACAGGAGATCCAGGCCAGGGAGCGACCCTGGCTCAAAACCAGGGGTAAAAATAGCAGATGTGGCCTCTGAACTCTGTTTTCCATACACCTACACACTCAATGCAATTAAGTCATGTACTTTACACATGTTATATCAATGAATTCTTACACTAGCCTTGCTGGGGTCCAAGCTCAGGTTTGTGAACACCTGGCTTCTCTCTGGGCCTCATGCCATGAACCCAGTGTCTGCTGTCTCGGGAATTAAGTGTGTGTTCCTGACCATTCCCCAAGTTTCCCTCTCCTCTCTTCTTGCTGCATTAGCTGATTCGGACCACTTTGCTTGGCTCCTGGTGAGCAAGCCAGTGCCCATGTCTCAGTCTCTCATTCCATGTCACAGGGTGTTTGTCTCCCTCCCAATACATATGTTGACATCCTAATTCCTAGTGTGACGGTATTAGCAGAAGTAATTAGGTCATGGCATTAGTAGTTTGTTTTCTCATAGCAGTACATAAGCACATCCAGAGCCTCCCTTTCTAGTGCCTAGATGATTAGTATTCAGCAGAAGAAACTGGGGAGAACACAGACATTCAGACCACACCATGGGCTTGCACTATGGAAATTATGATTTTAATACGTATGTGTATGTGGGGATGTAGGGGGTGTGCATTCACATGCCAGAAAAGCAAGGTGGAGGTCACAGACCTCCTTCCACCCAGTGGGATCACAGAATGACATTCAGGTGTCAGGCTCAGTGGCAACACCTTTTAGCTCCTGAGCCATCTCACTGGCCTTAAATTGTTTTTAAAAACCACCCAGGTGTGCTGTATAAAATAATTTGGAAGCACTGGCATGCTCAATTATGAGATCAGAAATAATATCGGCAATAAGAATGGAGCCAAAGAATTGGAGGTGAAGATGAAGACCAGAGGAATAAACGTTTCTGTGTCTAAGGGGTTGTAAGCAACACAACACCTACAGTGATAAAACCATCCAGAGAAACAGACTTTGTTAACCATGTGAATGACATTGGCCCTACCAGGCATTCAGGGAGAACCTTGCACCAGGCTGCTGGATGTGCATCTGGAATACTAGCACACTGCTGGTGCTTTACTGGCTGGGTGGTTACAAGAGTGCTCACGGTTAGTATGCAGACTCATGCCAGAGGGCCTACTTAGCTATGCTCTCAATTCAGATATGTCCCTGCTGGCTTGTCTGTTTCACCACTCCCTTCCTATTTCCTGGCTTAGAAAATCACAAGCAGCTGGCACCACCAGTACAGTGCCCCACCTGCTACTCTAAATATCTCTGGTTGATCCTCAGGCCTGAGTCTTCCATGTTGTACCACACAGTAAGCTAAATGGGTAGAAACATTCTGGGGAGGCCAGCCTTCCAGTAGAAAAGAACACCTTAATCCTAGTTCAAAGCCCCCTGCCATGGACATCCCAGTGTGCCCTGTAACCATTCTTCATGTGTGATGCAAAAATTATAATGATATAAGTACACAGGTGAAAAGGCATTCTTGGGTTAGGACAATGACATTATGAAACATCCTGTGGACTACTTAATCCTCATCATTTATTCATTACGTATTCATGAGACATTTCTCAAGCACCTAGGTTATATGTTAGTCTTTGAAAATAAATTTGATGTTTGAAAATCATCTTTTGCCTGTGCAGAGTTTTTGTCTGCCCACCTAACATCAAAGTTAACTCCCACACAAAGCTATCTAAACCAGAGTTCTATAAATAGGGTATTTTACTTGTGTATGTATGCCAAGGGAGTGCAATACAAGCAGAAAATATTAAAATGAGCGTGTATGCTTGTTTTCACATCATTATGTATTTAGTATTATAGGATACAAAACATACTATAAGCACTTGTGTATAATTTATAAATGAAGATACACTGAAGGTTCATACCCAAATATTTCATCAGTTGCTTTTTAAAAGCAAGTGGATTTGGGCCAGTAAGATGGCTCAGCAGGTCAAAACATCTACCAGGTAGCACTAATGACTTGAGTCTAGGATTCAAAGTGGAGGGAGAGAATTGACTCCTGAAAGTTGTATCTTACCTCTACCTGGCATGTGTGTGGAGCCTGCTCTTTTTTATAATAATAATAATAATAATAATAATAATAATAATATATTATTATTATTATTATAGATACGTTTTCAGGAGCATTCAGTGGGTTATTTCCAGATTAAACTGTGTGGCTTTCCTAGAGAACATATATATCAGGTTTATGTAGAGACATGACTTGAGACACCTCCAATCCCAAGGAACTAGAAATGATACTAATACTTTACACTTCCTTCACAAAATACCAGCCCGAGCCACATACATTCTCAAGTTGTACTTGTTCTTTGGTGAGGACAGACGAACTGAACACACTGTTTTCTGCCTTCCTCACTCCTGGTGTCTTGGAGGAGGGAGGCCGGGTACAGGGGGCTTTGAGGAGGAGGAAGGAGAAGCTAAGGGAGCTATTAGGTCAGTGAAATGACAGCAGAAGGAATGGCAGCTGACTGACAGGAAAGACGGGGAAATAAACATGTCATAACAACGCCTTTGTGGATTCAGCACAGTGGAGGCAGTGCTCCTAATGAGGGCCAGAGTCATTAAGAAGGAAGCCGCTGATGGGAGTGCTCTCTTCTGGTTTTCAGGGAAGCAGGTCAGTGTTTTTACATTTGAGGAAATATTCCATTAAAAAATTTAAAAAAAAAGTTTAAATGAAAAAAAAAGTATTTTTACTGACAGCTGTGAAATCCATTCAGTAATGATTTTGTAGCTGCAAGGGAAATTAACCACCTTGGTTTGGGGCCACAGTGTTTTCTCTCTGTTGCTGTGACTGGCAGTGTCCTGATCTCAGAAGGAAAGGTCAATGAACAGGTGTATGGCATTCCATTCTGCAAATAAAGTCCTGTATTCCTACTCTCTGTAATGCGTTGGGTTCTAGGTTTTTACCTCATGGGACTAGAAAGATAGCTCAGTGGAAAAAGTGTTTGGCGCACCATCCTGAGGACCTGTGTTCAGATCCCATGAGAAGGCAGGCCCAGGCATTTTTGTAACTGCAAGATTGCAGGAAGCAGGCAGAGACATGCTAATCATGCGGAACAGCTGGCCAACAGATCTAACTGAAATGTAAGCCCTAGGTTCATTGAGAGACTCTCTCTCAAAAATTAGAGTGAAGAGCAAGAGACGACCCTTGGTCTCTGTATGGTCACACACACACACACACACACACACACACACACACACACTCACACACACGACAAGGTGATTTTTTTTTTTTAAACCAGCTTTCCCAGATTTTAAAAGATTGAAACCACCAATGCTGATAATTCCTTCTCCTCCCATGTGGAGAAATAAAAGAAGTACACTTTCTCCTTTCAGTTCAACAAGCAAAGCACATGGCAGATGCAAATGTGTAGAGGAAATACATTTTAAAAAATGTTTCTGGCAACCTCTAGGCAGAGGAGGGGCACAGAAAGACAACAGAGCAGGAGAGTACATTCATGTCACTAAGGTACTGCAGGAAGACACAGAGAGTGGCATGTAAATGCCCATACGTGGGTGTGGAGGACTCAGGCGATGTTTCTGAGGGGAAAAGACACCAAACCTGGTGCTTCTGATGAGTAAAATGAGCCCATCGAAGAGGTCAGGGAATTCCAGAGAGAAGTCAGCTGCAAAAGCACAGACATGTGGAAACCCCAGAGAAGTTAAATGACTTAGCAGAGGCATTTTGACATCAGAACTAGTACTAGAGGTCCAGTTTCTCTCCATGTGGGCTCCCTCCAGTTCTCATAAAATACAGGCAAATGAATCCACCATTTCCAAATGATAGTGAAGCAAGGACTCATCGATGTTTTAGTGAGGAGTTCCAAAGGTTTTGTTGTTGTTGTTGTTGTTGAGAATATGCGGACAGAGACTATGTATAAAATCTTCTGTACTTTAGTTAGCTGGACTTGTCCTTCACCTCGAAGCTCTCAGGTAGAGTCTCCTTTGGCTGGCTGACTTCTCTGGCCTGGGGCACTGGCCTCCATGGTCTTTCCTTGCTTCACATTCCCACTTGTGTTCTCCGTGGAGAGACAGGAAGCCTATGGCGGTACTTGTCACATAAGGACAGCGTGACTGAAGATCAAATGACAAAGGGCTTCGTCGAGGCAGTGAACAGTACACAGATCTTTGATTCACACATAGAAAGTGAGCCAGAGATCCCAGGGGGAGACTGGTGGGTATGTGGGCAAGCTGAGAATCCCGGAAAATAACAGCGGGGCAGCTAGCCTGCTAAGTCGACTGTGATAACCTTAGCATGACGTTCATGACAACATATTGTAAATGACACAGGAGAAGGAGACCCCGGAACTTACTTAGATTCTTGGGGAAAGAGAAAACATTTCATACTTGACGTTTAAACTCCTGCTAATATTTCTCAAAATTCTAAATTAAGAAATAGACAGTAAATAAAATTCATAGGATTGTAGCTAAACTATATGGTTCACCTTCTTCTGAGACTGGTTTTGCTTATGGCCCAGATGCTTGGAGCCTATTTATAGGCAGGAAATCTCCTCCAAAGGCTCATATGTTGGAAGTTTGGGCCCAGGTACAATGTTCAGGAGTAGGACTTTGGGAAAGTGAGTGGATCAAGAGGGAGCTAAATGATCAGTGGGTGACTTGGTTGATAGATGTGTGATGTGGTGGCATTCTTAGGAAGAAGTAGAAAGTAGGAAATGAAGCATATTGGAGGAAGTAGATCTTTGGAGACATGCCCTTGGCTTTGATCTCTGTGGTGATTTGAATGAGAATGGCCCCATAGTTTCATATGTTTGAATACTTGGTCCCCAGTTGAGGGAGTAGTTTGGAAAGGATTAGGAAGTATGGCCTTGGTGGAGGAGGTGTGTCATTGGGGGTGGGGTTTGAAGTTTCCTAAGATTTGTGTGATTCCCAGTGCTCACTCACTTTCTGACTAATGTTTGCAGATAAAGAAGTGAGCCCTCAGCTGTTCCTTCCTCTTTACTACTCTAGAGGCAGTGGGACTTGGGACAACAGAACAGATACATGAGGCTGGCTAAAGTCCCATGCAATCACTGATTTTATTCAGAATACTGAACAATTTAGACACTGAGGGTTAGGGGGAGTCACCTGAGTCAAGTGTACAGTCACAAGGGCAGGACTCACTTGTCAGGCAAACTGCACATGGCAACACATGGTTTCCCATAGAGGCATGTAAACAAATAACAATGGCCAGCCGTAATGAATGATCTGAAGTAAATTCGCTTCTATCTGAGACATCTGAGGGGCACAAAAGCATAATCCAAGAATGATTCTGTGTTTTTGAAGAAACTGAGGTCACAAGACTCTAGTCTTGTTTTCTTGGAGTTTTCGCACAAGCACTCAGAATTCTTCTTACAGGACAGCATTCTTGGACCACATTGCAACACCTTCTTTCCACACTTCCCTCTAGCACTCTGAAATCAAAGCTAAATTAAACACTTACTTTCATAAATTGCCTCTATCATGGTGATTTATTACGATAATGTAAAAGTAACCAAGAAAATTCCTTTCTCTCTGCTTCCTGACCATGATGAGGAGAACAGTGTTGCTCTGCCATGCTTTCTTACCCTATGAGGCATTATCTCATGCCTCAAATTTAAGGTGTCAGGAAACACTGGATTGACGCCTCTGAAACCAGGAGCCAAATCTTTTTTTCTTTTAAAATTATTTTGCTATGACATTTTATTACAACAAAAGAGAAGTTATAGTTTATTAGCTTGGTGTTCTTGTGGGACTCCTAATGGTGGGAATGGGGCTATCTCTGACTCTTTCCTGTTTTGGGGAACCTATTCCCCCTACTGGGTTGCCTCATCCAACCTTAATACAAAGGTAGGTGCTTAGTCTTATTGCAACTTGATATGCCATGTTTAATTGAAATCTCTGGAGGCCTGATCTTTTCTGAAGGGAAATGGAGGAAGAGTGGATGGTGGGTTGGGTGGGGAGGCAGAGGAGAGGTGGGGAGGAAGGATTGAACAGAAATGGGGAGGAGGAGAGGAGAGGGGAGAAACTGCAGTTGTGATGTGATATATGAGAGAAAAATAACTTAAAGTTTAATAGAAAATGAAAGAGAGAGAGAGAGAGAGACAGAGACAGAGACAGAGACAGAGAGAACTGATTGACACAAAGGCTCCTTACTCTATAGTCTCAACCCTAAACCCTAAGCAATTATGTGCCAAGCTTTACAGAGAATGAATTTGACTTCACACATTCATTGCAAGTATAAGCAATTGCAGTCCTCTTTACCCCAGGGGACACAATTCTACCCATGTACTCAGAGCCCCTCCAAAATGTATTTGGGCTCCCAATGGGGCATATAAGGTTACTTACTGCAATGTTAATATTAATACTACTGTTAATAACAATAACCACAATAAAACATTTCTTCAACTTCAGGCAGTCCAATAAAATTATCTAAAGGAAAGAAGATGTTGTGAATAAGTACAGGAGGAGGTACCTTACATACATCCCAATAATTGTCAGGGAGATGAGCACAACAATTTTCTTCTTCTTATACCAGAAATAGCAGACCTGTGATGGTTTGGAAGAAAATGCCCCCCATAGGGAGTGCCACCATTAGAAGGTGTAGCTTTGTTGGAGTAGGTATGGCCTCGTTGGAGGAAGTGTGTCACTGCTTGGATGGGCTTTGAGGTCTCCTATGCTCAAGCTACACTCAGTGTGGTACACAGTTGCTTCTGCTGACTGTAGGTCAAGATGTAGAACTCTCAGCTCCTTCTCCAAGCACCATGTCTGCCTGCATGCTGCTGTGCCACTCACCATGACAGTACTGGACTAAAACTGCCAACAGTAAGCCAACCTCAATTAAATGTCTTCCCTTATAAGAGTTGCCATGGTCATGGTATCTTTTCGCAGCAATAGGAAACCCTCAGACAGCATCCTAACTGAACTGTCCAATCTATAAAAAGGGCATATTTCCCCTTATCCAAGCCATACAGAACATTGTAGTTAGCTGAATGGCTACCCCTTGAAAGATATGTCAGCCTCCTAATAGCTAAAAGCTGTGAATGTTATCTTACTTAGGAAGAGTCCTTGCAAGTGTAGCTAAGTCAAAAATGTTGAGATATAAAGAACATCCTCTATTATCCACATTGTGCTGGCTAGTTTTATGTCAACTTGATACAAGGAAGAGTCACATGAGAGGAGGAAACCTAAATTCAGAAAATGCTTCCAACATTGGCCTGCAGAACATTTCTTAGTGATGAAGTTGGGAGGGCCCAACCCATTATGAGTGGTGCTGCCCTTGCTATAAGAAAGCAGAGCTCCAGGAGTCCAATTAGTGAGAAAGAGGAGGGTTTATATGAGCAAGAATTGTTGAGATCAAGATTGGATAAAGCACAGGGACAAATAGCCAAACAAATGGAAACACATGAACTATGAACTAATGGCTGAGGGGTCCCCAACTGGATCAGGCCCTCTGAATGGGAGAGATAGTCGATTGGTTTGATCTGTTTGGGAGGCATCCAGGCAGTGGGACCGGGTCCTGTGCTCAGTGCATGAGTTGGCTGTTTGAAACCTGGGGCTTATACAGCGTCGCTTGGCTTGGCCTGGGAGGAGGGGACTGGACCTGCCTGGACTGAGTCTACCAGGTTGATCTCAGTCCTCTGGGGAGGCCTGGAGGTGGTGGGAATGGGGGGTGGGCTGGCGGGAAGGTGAGGGGAGTGGAAAGGGGGAGAACAAAGGAATCCATGGCTGATATGTAGAACTGAATTGTATTGTAAAATGAAATAAAATTAAATTAAAAAAAAAAAGAAAGCAGTCTGAGCATTTCATAAGGAGCAATCCTCCATGTCTTCTGCATCAGCTCCTGCCTCCACATTCCCACCCTGTTTTAGTTCCTGCCTTGACTTTCTTCAATGATGAACAGTGAGGTGAAGTGTTAGCCAAATAAGCCCTTTCCGCCACAGTTGCTTCTGGTCATGGTGTTCCAGCAAAGTCATAGTAACCCTAAATAAGACATGTGCAAAGACACTTCCATTGGCAAGGATCTTTGTAATAGACACATGGACAAGATGGTCATAGAGGAGAAAATGGGGAAGATGGATATTCAGAATGAAACTAAATGGATACAAGCCAAGGAATCTGGTCACCATCAGAAGCTAGATGAGGCAGAGGCAGATTTCCCTAGATCCCTAGATGGAGTGTGGCCCTATCAATACTTTCATTTTAGACTTCTGGCCCTGAAAATCGATAAGTAAAGCATCGTTATTTTAATCAACCAATTTGAGGATTATTTGTTTTAGTAGCCAAAGAAATGAATAAAAATTGCTTTAGAATATGAAATTGAGGCTATTTGGGGCTGGTGTATTTTAATTATTTGAATTGAATTATTTAAAATTTGCTATTCTCTTATCATTAAAAATGAAAACAATAAACTAAATTTATGAAGGGACTCAAACTTTTCCAGGACGACCCTTTTCCCAGCCTGCCATGAACCAACTTGGGAGCTCTGAACATTAGTTATAATGATATGCACAAAGTACTTTAAAATACACATGTTTTGTTCTACTCACATTTCAGTTTTACCACTGAGATCACTGTATAGTAGGTATTAATTTATTGTTATACATATTCTAGAAGTTCAAAAACTTGGGTTTTATATAAAATTAGTACTTAATTATTCTTCAGATACTTATTGAGAATATGCGAAACATCAGAACTTGTAGTCACAAGTTTTTCTGTGTCCCACTGGCCAACCAGCAGTCAGGAAAAATCTCTCCCTCTTGCATCCCCTAAGTAAATACACAGAGGCTTATATTAATTAAAACTTTATCTCAGGCTAACTACTGACTAGCTCTTACACTTAAACTCAGCCCATTCTGTTAACCTATATGTCGCCATGTGTTCCATGGCTTTACCTGTGTGCCATTACATGCTGCTCCCTGGACAACGGGCTGGCATCTCCTGACTCAGCCTTCCTCTTCCCAGAATTCTCTTTGTCTGCTTTTCCCACTTATACTTCCTGCCTGGCTACTGGTCAATCACTGTTTTATTAAGTCAGTGTACAAAAGCATTATTCCACAGCAAGAACTCATGTAAGTTCCCGGAAATATAGAATTTATGTTTCAAGTATAAGATGTCAGGTGATTTGGTAAACACTGAAATAAAATGAAAAACTAAGAAAATGAGTATTGTCCTTGTAACATTTAGTGTTTACACAAATAAACAATAAGAAAATAAACACACATAAGCATATGTAAGTATAAATAATAATTCATGATGAAAAATGATATAATGATGTGAGTGTGTAGTGTAAGCGTATAATCATAGACAAAGTCACCACTCTAAAAGATCTTTGAAATAAAGTATAGGAAAAGGCCAATGAATAGACAATTGAAATGTAATAGGATCTATCCAAGGAAATAGGAGTTAAGCCCTATGGCAGGATAGAAGATGAAGCATGGAAATCAATTTGAGAAAATCAATGTCCTGGATAAGAGGTAGTTAACCATGGGGACAAGGAGAGAAAGGACAAAGTGATCAACTAGTGCCAGGCTCAGGTGACAGTGGGAGAAAGCTCATTGGGAAATGCTGTGGGATGTCCTGTATGCTGTGAATATATGTTGCTATGATTGATTGATAAATAAACACTGATTGGCCAGTAGCCAGGCAGGAAGGATACTGTAGGCAGGACAAGGAGAGAGGAGAATGCTGGGTGGAAGAAGGCTGAGTCAGGAGATGCTACCAGCTGCTGCCATGAGGATCAGGATGTAAAGTACCGGTAAGCCATGAGCCATGTGGCAAGGTATAGATTAATAGAAATGGGTTGATTTAAGATATAAGAACTAGATAGCAGGGGTTGGGGATTTAGCTCAGTGGTAGAATGCTTGCCTATCAAGTACAAGGCCCTAGGTTCGGTCCTCAGCTCTGAAAAAAAAAAAAAAAAAAAAAAAGACAAAATAACAAAAAAGAGCTAGATAGCAAAAAGCCTGAGCCATTAGGCCAAACAGTTTAAATAATATAAGTGTCTCTGTGTGTTTACTTGGCTGTGGGACTGGCAAGTGAGAGAGATTTGTCCTGACCGTCAGCCAGGCAGGACAAAGAGATAACCCCAGCTACAAGGAAACTCCAAACTCCAGGCCCATTCCATGGTGTGTCTCACAACATGTATGCCTCATTGATACATTTCAAATGCTTCAGTTATCTCAGAACTATTAGTGGACTTCCTGTACCAATTTTTCCTCACTCTAACAATATGATCTTTTATTCAGTTTTACCAGGATAACAACCCATTTGAAATATGCCCAAAGATTCTAGTAGCCATTTGATGTCAGGAAAAGCCTATCTTATCCCTGACTTGAAAAAAAGAAGGGAGAAAAGAAGGAAAAGAAGTGGAAGGGAAGCAGCTTAGGCCACTCTCATAAATACCACATGTGCTGTACCATCAGTATCACACAAATATGGCCTCGTTCCATGGGCCCCACAGTTTTGGCAGAGTACAGCAAGGGTTGGTGTCATGTCTCTTTCCATTCTCTATCCTTCACTTTGTTGGTTCTGAAGAGCATAAAACGGACTTCTGGGTTGCTATATCATCAACAGAATGGTATTTGGAAACCCTGTTGATGAATGAAAGATATAATTTGTAAGCAAAAGAATATGTCTGGGGCTTCTAAATATTCAGTTATTGAACATTGGAAAAATAAAATACTGAAGCCAGGTAAAATGTGGCCATCATTGCCAAAGATTATAAGAAAAAGGTAAGGTAGAAATGAACCATTTCGAAGTTTAAAAAAAAAAAGTGTTGCCTTTTCTCTCTTTCTGGTTTTCTGGGACATTGTTTTGGTATAATCCAGCTGGTCTTGAACTCCTTATAGCCAAGACTAGCCTCTTGTTAGTGATCCTCCTGTTCCAGCCTTCCAAGTGCTGGCGCTACGGATGTATATCACTATGCCCAATTGTGAGGTCTCTTTTGAAGATTCTGTTTGGTTTGACTGGAGATCTTCTCTTAGACAGTGAATGAGGACTTCATATATGATCTCTCGGCGATAAAGACACCGAGCATTCATACAAATAGGAATACTTTCAAAACTACACAGGAGCAACTTCTTAGGACTCAGCTAATATTTTGTTTTCTTATAGATTCATGTTATAGGGTAGCTGAGATTTGGTTTATTTTTATTGTTTTTAATTCACATGTGTATGTCTGTGTGAATCAAGGCTAGATGTGTTCAGGCACTCACAGGGGCCAGAAATCAAAATTGAATGCCTTGAAGCTGAAGTTACAGGTGATTGTAAGATGCACTAGACATAGGTGCAGGAAAACAAACTTAGGTTCTCTGGGAGAACAGCAGGGGTTTACCCACTGAGCTTCTCTGTCCAGACCCCTTCAACACTTTGAAAGAAACAATTTTAAAACTCGGGAGTTATTTTTTATACTTTTATATGATTTTGTTCACTGAAGTATCCAGCCAACAAGTAATGGATTGTTCCTGTAATCAAGTTACATGTACGTATTACAAACTGTTAATATACAGGTCACACAGATTTCTGTTTCTGAAAATAACTCAGTCATCTAATTTTTTAAATTAACCTTATATATTCTATGTTGTATTTTCTTTATAATTCAATTTTACAAAATACAATGCAAAATTAATCATTTAAGTAAAGATATTTAAGTGGCTTTTTTTTGGGGGGGAGTTATTTACTGTAAGGTGATTTCAAAGAAGAACCATAGCAAAATTAGGTTATTTTGTTCCACTTGCAATCTTTGTTTATGTCATATACCTTCCATTATGAAGGCTTACATACAATTTGCTATATTTCTCTGTAGCTTCATGAAATGTTTTCAACAGTATTAGGATGAAACTATTCTTATGCACCTCCGTTCCCTTGGGGCTTGGCCACCACTCACAGTACAAACCCGGGATCCCTCTGATTCTTCCTCTTCAAGCCTTCTCCTTAGGCATTCTGCCCCACCCATTTCCTTCCTTACTGACTTCAGACCTGTGACACCAAAGTCACCACACTCAGCAGAAACCCAAGCAGGCTGCCAGACCCCCTCCTTGCTCATTCTGGTTTCTGGGGTACCCTGAGTCCTGCCCCTGCTGCCCACTTCAGCACCTGCTCTAGTAGACCAAACCTGAATCCATATTGGGAAATGTTATCAACTTGACAAAGGACATAAGAAACAATTAGAGTGAAGTGCCTTGTTATGGTCTGAAATAGTGCCAAGAAAATGCTTCAAAATTTTGTAGGCCTTATCTGAGAAATAAATTGAGATGCATAAGTCTTTTTAATAAAATTCAAGAACAAGTATTTCTTGAAATAGCAACACTAAACCTAATTGAACAAATGTATTAATAATTGTTTATCATTGTCCATAAAATCTAGCAAATATAAT
Source organism: Peromyscus eremicus (assembly GCF_949786415.1). Lineage (NCBI taxonomy): Eukaryota > Metazoa > Chordata > Mammalia > Rodentia > Cricetidae > Peromyscus > Peromyscus eremicus. Next base: position 28,326,633 of record NC_081418.1, on the reverse strand, counting down.
ACAAATGGGAAGTTAATAACTTCAGACATTCTGTCAGTGGTGACAAGTAAGAAACCCTTTTTTGCTGTAATTAGATGGTATGAGAAGCACTACAGAACTGATAACACAGTAACTTCCATCACGGTCATGTGGAGGGGCAGAAGATTTTTTTTTAATATGTATCTTATTTCTGTATTGGCAATAAGACCCTAGAAATGAAAATGAGAATGTATCAATTCCTTTTTCTCCTTTCTGTGACAATCCCTGACCACAGCACCTTAGAGAGGAAATGTTTTTGGCTTGTGGCTTAGGAAGGAATAGAGTCCATGACAATGAGAGGGCATGGCAGTGAAAGTGGGAGTATTCCTTCACGTGGAATCCTCCCCCAGGAAGCAGAGAGTCAGGCGCTGATGGACACACAGACGATGTATTCTATTTCTTCTTTTTACTCAAAGATTCCTGCCTAGAAAACTGTGCTACTAGAATTCAAGGTGAGTTTTCCCTTCTCACTCAAACATCTCTGGAAACACCTTCAGAGATATATCCAGAGAGGTCTATCTCCTGAGTGTTCTAAGTCCAGTCATGTTGAAAACGAAGGCTAGCTGTCACAAGGAGCATTGCACCTTCCTCTATAGTGCCCAAGGTTTTTCAGCTGCAAAAAATAACTCAAGAAGATAGGTGACCTGTGAAGAAGTTTTGTTTAAAAGTAATAAGACAATCTGGACAATGGGTTTATGACCTTAGATGAGAAGTTGTACTGTGATAATATATTTTCTCTTAAAAGTAATTAATACATAAAATATTATACGTTACAATTTTAGTTTCTTTTTTTTTTTGCATTTTCTCTATTTTGGGGCAAAGTCATCTTTAAATTAATGTGTAAGAGGAAATGCTGAAGTATAGCTGCATTTGTCTACCCCTGCCTCATCCCTCCCTCCAAAAAATGTAAGATAAAGAGAATTATAGTGTTAATTGATGTTGACTTGCCTTATCAGTTAGCAAAATATTTCTCTACAGTTATAGTAATCAAATCAACATAATATTGACTGGGAAATGAACCAAAAAATTAAGAAATTGTATGTGTACAAAAGCACATACATATTTTCAAGTATTTTATGCCTTCGTGTTTAAATATGGAACAATTATTTGCATACTAAATGATCCTGATGCAGTGAACTATTGTGATGATTAATCTCAGTTGTCAAGTTGGTAAGGTTTGGAATCAACTGCAAGACAAACCTTCAGTGAGGAATTATCTCATTTAGTTGAGGTGGGAGAATCTGCCTTAAAACTCTGGGGTGAGCCAGTGAAAGACAGATGGCTCAATTGGTTAAAGGCACCTGCCACCAAGCCCCAAGCCCTGAGTTCAATTCCCAGGACACATGTGGTGCAAACAGAGAACTGACTCCCAAAATTTGTCCTCTGAATAAACACAGGCTGTGTCATGTGTACCCCCTTCCTACACACAGAAATACAAAATAAAAATGTACACGTCTTTAGGAATAAATATAAATGTAATTGTGTGTGTGTGTGTGTGTGTGTGTGTGTTATTTAACTATCAGCAATTAAGGAAAAAGAGGCCAAAAATTTAAGAACTTTAAAGAGGACATAGGAGGAGTTGGGGGGAGGATAAAGAGTAAAGAAAATGATGTAATTATATGGTAATTTCAAAAAGAATATTTTTTCAAAGACCCTAGACACACACACACACATATACATATATATGCATATGTATATATATATAATATATGTATAAGATGTGTCTAGGATCTTTAAAAATGCAATAAAAAATTAAGAAAATTAAGAGTTAGTGGCACCATTCCCTGAGTTCAAGTTCTAGACCGCATAAAGAGGGGAAAACAAACTGAGAGTGAATAATTCTCCTTCCCTGCTTCACGATTTCAGATGCACCATAACCAGCTTCCTCAAGTCCCAGTAAGTAGTATTTGTCAGAGAAAACAAAGCCTTTCTCCCCTAAGTTCAAGTCCCAGTCAGTAGTATTTGTCAGAGAAAACAAAGCCTTTCTCCCCTAAGTTGCTTTATTCACGATACTTTTTCACAGCGATAAGAAAAGTAGCTAAGACAATTTTCTACCTTGAAAATAGTAAAGTTACAATTCTTTAAACAGTAGACATGGTGCTGACTAATTTTATGTCAACTTGACATAAGCTAGAGTCATTTTGGAAGAGGAACCACAACTGAGAAAATGTTCCCATTAGGTTGGCCTGTGGGAAAACTTGTAGGGAATTTACTTATTTAGTGATTGATGTGGGGGCGGCTCAGACCGTTTTTGACAGTGCCACTCATGGGCTAACAGTCTCCAGTGGTATAAGAAAGCAGGCTGAGCAAGTCTTCAGGAGCAATCCAGTAGGCAGCATTTTTCCATCAGCTCCCACTTCCATGTTCCTGCCTTGAGTTTCTGCTCTGACTTGCTCAATGATGGCCTTCAATTTGAATGTAAAAAAAATTTTAAATGCAAAATAAGACAACATAAATGACTTTAATCATAAGAAAAATAAATACACATCTTACTACATTAGAAAGTGAGAATATTTTCATTCATACCTTTCTACCTACTGTAACTTCTTACAGGAATATAATTCCTATGAATAAGTGAGTTTGCATGTACCATGATGTTTATGGCAATGTTGTTCTTAAAGAAAATGAAAGTACTTTGGTTAATAATTCAATTAAATGTATTGTGCCGTGGTCTGCATTACATATTAGTATGCAGTCACTAAAGAAAAAGAATTAAAGTTCAGTTGAAACAATTCCCACTGATGCTGTTAAGCTATGAAAACAAAATGCAAAGACATGTATCTAGCATAGCTTTACAGAGCATAAACCAAAACAAGCAAGAGAACATTAGGTACAGATGTGAATAAACACCAGGCTTGTGCATTATATAACTCCAGGGGTTCCATTTACACACAGGAAATGGTTACAACCGTAACCGTTTGTAGTAATGCATGCTTGTGCAGTTATTTGCAGCATGGCTGTAGTACGATTTCAGGTGTAAATTCAGATGTAAATAGACACAAAGATAAAGGTGGATTTAAATATGACTATTTGTGTGTAAACATACAGATGTGTGAAGTCCAGGATGGTAGCATGGGTTACTCTGGGCAGAAAGAAACACATGCAAGAAGACACTTTAGTGAGAGAATATGGGAGGAAGGAAAAAAAGAAAAAAAAGAAAAAGACTCAAACTTAAGATGAATGCTAGACCTATGAACTCATAGTTGTGTGAAATATAAATATTTTTTAGAAAATCACACACTAGCCATAATAAAACACTACTAACCACAGAGCTTTTTTTATTTTGTGCCTGATATTTCCTTAGTACTTTACCAGGATCAACTCATGGGGATGATCCTGATTGTCTGTACAAATTTAATTCATAAGTTTATTTTTTTCTCAAGTCTCCTCAACTTCTCTATTAAAAATTTAAGTAAAAGTTTGTTTATTGTTTATTTACTTGTTTCTGTATGGGTGGCATTCATTCCTTGTTTATTGTAGCGGCGTCTACATGCTTTTCTATATACCCTTCAATTTTTAACATGGGCTGAAGTGTGCTCACCATTGCTTTATGAGAAGTTGCTCTAAATTTGATGGCTTAAGAACATTAATATTTACAAGGATCGTGTCTGTAGGTCAGGGAAACTGGACATGACCTACATGTGTGTTCTGGCTCTGGGTCTCTCAAAAGACAACATTCAGCAGTTATTGCGGAGATCAGTGGAAAGAATCCACTTTCTAACTAACTCACAGTATTGATAAGAGAATTCAGTATGGTGATATTTTATTTGCACTGAAATGTGATTTTATTTGTGTGTTAATAAATAAAGTTGCCCAGGGGGCAGAGCTATTAGCAAGTCATAGCGAAAGCTGGGCGGTGGTGGTGCATGCCTTTAATCCCAGCACTTAGTAGGCAGAGCTAGGTAGACCTCTGTGTGTTCAAGGATACATCCAGCATTAGAGACACATGCCTTTAATCTCAATACCAACCATAGAAGACCTGGAGGTCTGTACAGAAGGCAGTGACGAGGCGGTCACGTGATTGGGTTTACAACCAATGAGAAGGCAGAACAGAAAGTCTTTATAAAGACAGATACACAGGAAGTAGGTCTCTTTCGGAGAGGTAGGACCACCGCTATAGTTAAGGGTAAGGTTTTCAACTCTTAGCTATTGCTCTGACCTCTTGACTTTTATCTCTGTATTGGCTCTGTGTTTCTTATTTAATAAGACGGTTGGTTACTTCTACATTTGGTGCCCAACGTGACAAGAATCCATTAAAAACCACTTGGCTTGGCTTGGCGGAAGGTCCGGTTTCCCGCCGGGGCAGCCCGGCTCCCTAGCTTGGGCCCAGGTTGGCTTGGTCTCAGGCCGGACTGACCGTAGCCCCAAGTGGTTACACACAGCTAGAGCTACTTGCTTAAAACTGGTGCTACAAACAGCTCAGGCCTGCCCTGCTGAACAGGGTCCCTGCCTGTAAAGCCAGCGCACGTGGTCGGAGCTTAAGGAAGCCGGAGCCCAGGCTTGACTATTCAGTCCTTTGTTGGTGGTTGGACAGAGGATCTCTCTGTAAGCAGTGTCATAATATGGTACCCAACCAAAAGGCTGCAAGAGGACAAGAGAGGCTTCTGGGAGGATAAAGCACAAGCCAGCACTCTCCTGGAACCTAATTAGGACAGTACAATCAGTCACCGTGGCTGTGTTCTGTTCTGGAGAATCATCATACTACTGGATCAAACCTGCACTGGACACCATGAGTAACCCCAGGGAGTGAACATCAGGAGCCCACTGTGTGGTGGTATTGTGTTCCCCAAAATATTGTACGCCCTAATAAACTTATCTGGGGTCAGAGACAGAACAGCCACTAGATACAAAGGCTAGAAAATGGTGGCACTCACACCTTTAAACCTAGCACTCCAGAGGTAGAATCTAGATCTCTGTGAGTTCAAGGCCACATTGGAAACGGCCAGGCATGGTGACACACGCCTTTAATCCCAGAAAGCAAGCCTTTAATCCCAAGGAATGGTAGTAGAAAGCAGAAAGGTATATAAGGCGTGAGGACCAGAAACTAGAAGCATTTGGCTGGTTAAGCTTTTAGGTTTTGAGTAGCACAGTTCAGCTGAGAGCCATTCAGATATGAGGACACAGAGGCTTCCAGTCTGAGGAAACAAGATCAGCTGAGAAGTTGGCCAGGTGAGGTTATCTGTGGCTTGTTCTGTCTCTCTGATCTTCCAGTTCACCCCAATACTTGGCTCAGGTTTGATTTTATTAATAAGAACTTTAAAGATTCATGCTACACCACTGGGAGGCTCCTCAGAAACTGCAGACACAGTGTGCTTAAGCAGAGTGACATCCTTGTAGTACTCTCTACTGTTTGCCTGTGGCAGATGTTGCAGGACTTTGAAGCTCTGTTTGTAGAAAACAACAACAAACACTTTCCCAAATCTGTACCTCTAATAACTTTATTGAGATGGAATTGCTTTTGTGTGTATTCCTTTGAAGAAATCTTTGCTCAAACCCAGATCACAGGCTTCCTGTTTCATCTTCTTTTAATTTTAGTAAATTGTATTTTACTTAATTAAACATTTTTTCATATACAATAATTTTTTAAATTCTTTTATTTTTAATGTCTGGATATACTTTGACAATCCATCGTATGTCTATCTTGCTTTTCTTGATCTGTAGAGCTAAGAACATACCAGGGTTTTTTTCAAGGAATTAATCTTCCATTAAAAATATCCTTACTGCGTGTCGAAATCTTTTCTAGTCTTTTTTTTTTTCTTTTTCTATGTATACTGGGCTTACTTTGTCCTATTTTTCCTAAGTTTCTAAGTTGCATCATTGGCTCAGAGCTTCTTTTTTTGTTATTATATAATCATTCTTTCAGTTCTCTCTCTCTCTCTCTCTCTCTCTCTCTCTCTCTCTCTCTCCCTCCCTCCCTCCCTCCCTCCCTCCCTTCTTCCCTCCTTCACCCCACTTTCTCTCTGACACTCATCATGGCCTGTCTTCTAACTTGCTGTGTAGACAAAGTCAGCCTTGAATTCCTGCTCTTTCCTCTGCCTCTCAAGGACTCTTCTTTTACATATAAAGGCTCAAAGCAATTGCTTTTCCTCTAAACAGAGCTTTAGCTATCATGGAGATTTATATATTATATTATTCAGTTAATTTTTTCCATTGCTATTTCTTATATATTGCTTGCCAATGACCTGTTAGGTTACCATTGTTTATTGTCCCCTGGATATGCTATTTTTTATAAGCTTATAATAATTTTGCATTATTCCATTTCTTTTAAACACATTGAATATTGGTTAAATGTCTTTCATATACTCTGTATTAGTAAAAATACACTCATTTTTAAATACAGTATTCTGAAAATATCAGTTGCTTAAACTTACACTATTCTTTCAATGTGTTTATTGGTATTGTGTCAAGTTTTTCTGTATCATTAACAAGCTCATCAGTGATGCAATTCTTCTGTTTCCCTATATTTAGCTGAAAAGGGCACAACTCTGAAGTTTATTTTACAAACCTTAGTCATCTCTTGTGATTCTCAGTGCCACTGCTAACCTTTTTAAGTAAAGTACTGGCTCTAGACTCCAGAAAGTCAGCATATTTGTGTTCACTACTTATTACAGAAACAAAGCATTTTTTCAATGTCAATATTCTGATATTTTGCCCACCCCTCAGGGTCCATGTACGAGACTTGGGGCAAAGTGAAATAATTTAAGAATGCAAAGCCCTGTGGGCTTTGCTCTAAAACCTAAAATCCTTTTGATCTGACCCAGGGATCCTCTATTTTCAACTACCATGTAGGACACAATAGATGAGTAATTCAAAGTTTTATAAGTGGGAAAAGTCAATTTTCAGGCACTATATTCTTCTATAGAGATTAAACTCCTTGTTTCTTGTCTTAATTCTGCTAATTCTGGATTAAACTAGAAGCCACATTGGAGACCAGGTGGAAGGACAGACAGGTGACCTCTAGAAGATACTGGAAGACATCATGAGCTCCATGCTCTGACTTCCCAAATCAGAAAGAGTACATGTGATATCTTGGAGCTTTGCCTTTTTACCTGTAGTTGAACTGTAATCACAGCTCAGAGGGTCTGACACCCTCCTTTGGCCTCCACCGGCACCCACATATTTACATGCATACACTTACTATAAGCAAAGTTACAATACTCCCATAACAAATATTAATGTTCAAAAGATTACTAAATTTGTAGTATACATTTAAACTGAGTACTCAGACTTACACCATAACATATCCCTTTTTCTTTCTTTGGTTGGTCTTGTATAAGAATTTAAACAAACCATGTATTTTGGTTTATTTTTGGATGGTTAATATACATAGTTAAGTCATGACATATATCTTATTTAATACATATTAAGAACATATGTTACAACAATTCCTTTGGAGCCAGTATCCACCTATAACATGAATGCATTTTTAACAGAATAATATATTTACATATTATGAGTTCATCATACTAAACTGACTGTTTTATCATTCATTAAATTCTGTTCCTAGATTTTATAGTAAAAATTAACAGAAAAATCCATATTTCCAGGATATTACATTGTCATTTCAAAACACAACACATTCTAAGCAAGTAAAAGGCTTAGTGACTTCCATTGCAATGAACACGTTCACATTATGAACTAATTTAAACCCTTTATTCTTTGAAGCCCTGTAATAGACGTCAAAGTTGGAATAAATTTCCCCAAATTCCCACATTCTGCAAGATATAAATGAATTTTTAGACATTTAACCAAGTGGATAGCTTCAGAGTTTCAAGAACTATAAGAAACCAAAATGACCTAAACTTCCAATATGAACCCAACATAGCCTATAATTTCCTGAGAACATTTTACAGATCAGTTGATTATTAAGAAAATCATAAGAAGAGGTATTTGTGTTATTTTATGTGTCTTGAATATTATTGCAGGGCAGTTAACAAAATGTGAGTGATAGTAAGAAATGCAAGAGAGTCTCTTTCTCTGAGAGCATGCACCAGTACTGCAGAGGTTTAAGCCAGTCAGGGACCCATCTCTGAGAAGGGGATGTGGAAACAGGGATTGAAGCCTTATCAAGAAGCTATCTGCAATTGATAGCCGCTGGCAGAAGAAAAACATCAATTTTCTCCAATAGAATGTCACTGGGTATATCAATCACTTTCCAGGCCAAGCTCCATGCCAAGAGTAGTTGGCCAACACAAATGACCTCAATGGTACTTTTGTGTATGCTTCATCTCGTTTTGCTTTGTTTTGGCTTTGTTTGGTGTTTGTTTTGTCTTACTTGTCTTTTGTCTGTTTGTTTTGATTTTCATTTTTGTGGTTTTGTGGTATTTTAAAAAAGAGAGAAGCTCTCTAAAAAAGCAAAGTATTTATGGCCCATAGGCACAATGAAATAAAATTTCACAACAGGGTGAAATGAAAAGGACAGACTTCTAAACTTGAGACTGAGTGCTAACATGATCAGGAAGTCAAAAACATCTACTCCATTGTGTACAGACCTCATTGTCCCTCTTTCTCTTCCTCCACTTTCTTCTCCTGTTTCTACATTTTTTTTAAATCTCCTTCTTCCTCTTCTTTTTCTTCTCAATCTTCTCCTTCTTTCCTTGTGCTGGTGACTGAACCCAGGGCATCAACTATACTACGCATATGCTCCACTATTGGATTCTAAAGTCACTTCACAGCCAAGATCACATTACTCTTGCCAGTTGTCACTTGTACTACTTGTGTGGTTAATAAATATTGAAGTAGCATGTATTTAATCCCGATGCAAATGTAAGACAGTATCAATGAGAAATAAAATTATGATATCATCCTAGGAGAAAAAAACTCTTATTCTGTTACATGCAAAGCATTTAGACCTGAGGACAGCAGCACTTTCTTTAACAAGGTATCTGACTAGTGGTAAAACTATTAAAAGCTGTTGTGGAGCCGGGCTGTGGTGGCGCACGCCTTTAATCCCAGCACTCGGGAGGCAGAGGCAGGTGGATCTTTGTGAGTTTGTGGCCAGCCTGGTCTACAGAGCGAGATCCAGGAAAAGGCGCAAAGCTACACAGAGAAACCCTGTCTCGAAAAACCAAAAAAAAAAAAAAAAAGAAAAAAAAAAAAGAAAAAAAAAGCTGTTGTGGGCATGAGTGTTGGAAATAAGCATAGAGAGAGAATAAGAAGAGTTTTGGCATTGAATCTGTGTTTTGAAGAAAAGTGTTCATAATTATGAATGGTTGATTATATGTTCTTCCTTTATCCCAAATTCAGCAACTCTATATGCTATTCAATTTTATTTGACCACATCTAGAGTTTTTCTCTCTTTAAATAAAAATACTTCCCAAGACCAAGTGCAAATTATAAATAAGGAGTGAGTTCTTTTGCCTTTCTTACTGATTTGTGGGTAATGTCAGTTCTTCACATTGTCCATCCATGAAGATGGAAGGCTTAACGAAGCACTCTGAAATACAAGGCACAGGCCAGTCAGCTTTTAGAAGTTGGGAGTCATGTATGTCTTATACCTTGGAGTTCCTTCTGTTCCTTGAAAAGATCCTGGTCAGTAATGGGAAAACTAAATAGTTTTGATACAAAGAAATAAGTGGATGTCAGCAACTGTTCTTTGTGTTACCTAATGTAATGCTGTGTAGACAATCTCACATATTAGGGAAGCTGGACAATCAAGGTACATGTACAATAAGAATTTGTTTGTTTTTAAAAAATGGTATCAGACAAAGATTCCCATCTAAATGAAAGAAACAAATTTAGAATCTATTCAAAATCCCCCCTTTACCTTGAAATGTTGACATCCCTGGGTCTTGTGCTAGCATTACATAAACTAAAAACTTCCCCAAACAGAATCTTTCAACTCTGAGGTTTTTTTTCTAACAATGAAATTCATATAGTGGCAAACCTTAAATGTTACAAAGTGTTTCTTGGTTGATGACAAAATGCTTTTCCCAAACTATTTTTTCTGTTACAGTGTTGACATATATTGGCCATATAGATAGACCCAGAAAACAAATATTCCAGTTACATACTCCAGAGCTTCCCCTGAATTCATCATTCTCTTGCCATCTTAGTATTTAAATATATTATTTAATTTCATCTTTCTTTGTAACAGAAATGGAACGACGAAGCTAAGGATGAGAGTAGAAATGACAGATCGATAGAGGTACACGTTCAAACTCATACAAAAACTGTCAGGTCCCCCTCTCAATAAAGAATGAGGAAACTCTGAAAAACTACAAAGAGACAAATGTTCTCTGAAAGTAAAAACTGACTAGGCAAATAAGAAGTGAGATCAAGTTGGCACTGTGTGACATGAAAGTTAATTCTTGAGAGTAACTAGGATTTTTAAATTTCTTTTAGTCATTTCTTTAATTTTCTAAAAGTTATCTTAGTGTTGAGCTAATTTTCTCAAATAATGATTAAAGTAATAAGAAAATCAGACATAATTCTTTTTATAGTATATATGTATACATATAATCCCATATTTCATGTAAAATTTATTTATACATATTTGTCTGGAAATTCCAGCTTGCTCCTGCAAAAGCCCTCATTTCTCTCTCTCTCTCTCTCTCTCGCCCCAAACTCTGCCCTCTCAGAGACTCTCCAACAGAGACCACCAAAAAGCTTAGTTTCGAATTCTTGGTGGCTAGGTGACTTGGTGGCTCCTCCCCTGAAGTTGCCAGCGGCCTAAGACCCCACCTAAAAGCATACCACAATTGGGCACAAATCATGCTTGTGGTGGACATGTCATCACTCCTGCACTTACAGGGTATCCAAGCTCCCTACCTTAGATTGGCCATGTGTTTTCTCTCCTGCCGCCTTCTCACACCTGGATCTCTGGGAGTGACATGTCACTCTGGAGTTGCTTTGCCCAAATAACCTGGTCTTTTACTTTTTAATTCGGCTTGATCTGGCTTACTAAGTCAGGGGAGAAACCTATTATTGGGTTATCAGAAAACCTACTAATGCACAGCATTAATTCATATAATTCAATTCATCAAACATTTAAGAAATAAATGCTATAATTTGGGAAATGAGTTAAACAGTAGGAAAAATTTCAAAACAAGGTGATTCTGCCTTAAATATCTTAACAATAAATTAAAGGTAACATGGAATAGTGTCATTGTCAGAGATGTAAAGGTGATAGCATGAAATGGACACACTGAGATATCTCAGCTACAACCACGAGTAAACAGAACTGGGTACCTGCCATGCTGGGAGAACCTTTTCACTGTCTCTTGGCTCAATCATTCCTTTCATAGGAAATGAGGTTTACTTTGTCATCAGCTTCACACCTGGTAAACTGCTTTATATCCCTCCAGGAAGAATCTTCTTATGCTGGTTATGGCAAATAGGAACAAAAAGATAAATATAGCGTAGTACATTCATAATTCTCACCCTTGGAAGGCTGAGGCAGGAGGCTGAACATCACAAGTTCAAGAACTTATGGACTACATAGTGAGACTTTGTCCCAGTACCCCAAAATGAAACAAAATACTAACTTACGGTTTTAAATAGACCTCTAAAATGATACATTGATAATATGTCCTTTCTCCTACATACCAGTACCTTTTATCTTTGCCTTTTGTCTCTAATCTATCTCTGTCTGAAAACAGAATTTGAGGAGCTGTCGTGAACGTCTGTATTCCAGGTATTTGTCTTCTTCCTGAAGACTCAAAAGTCAATGGGAGAAATATTAATTGGGAATGAAACCACTGCAAAATGTAGGGAACACTTCAATAAAGAAATAGCATCAGAAAATAATTGAGGAAGGCTATTACTTCTTCTAGGGAGAGTGAAGGTGGTCCAAGTCCACATGGACACTCTACCTTCCCAAGGTAAATGCCACCCCACCTGCACACTGATTCTTCACCTCATAGGATTAACCATCTTGGAAATACTCGCGTGATCTGTGCTACCTCACAATTATTTTTCTCTATTTCTTGTCCTCTCACCAAACAGCCATAGGAGAGCACAAAGGTTAGAAAAACCCAGAAGGAAGCAACCCACAATCCCCAGTTAGCTTGTAAAACTGGACAGCAATGATGGTGTGACTGCAAACCTGGACAGAGTCACATCTTCTCACTAGGGAAATTCTATATCACAGAGTAAGATGTGATGTCATGAGCAATGAAATTACACAAACTTCCACAGTTCTTCGTTTTCATTAATTAAGTGGAAAGAAATTTACTTCAAAGGAACACACAGATTTGACCAATAACAATGAATGTGAGTCATGGCCTTCCCCAATGGTCTTGACTAATCTATGACTCATCTGTTGTTTGAATTTTAGATGGTCTTTTAATAAAAAATTCCAAAGCCAGATATCAGGGTGAAAGCTGAAAGATCAGAGAAGCAGAACAGCCAGTCACTATCTCTTACCTCTATGAAATCCTCAGCCTAAAGAGAGTGAGTTCCTGTTTCCTCACTCCTTATATACATTTTTCTGCCCTGCCATCATTTCCTGGGATTAAAGGTGTGTGTGCTTTGCAGTACTGGGATTAAAGGTGTGTGCCACCATTGCCTAGCTCTGTCTCCAGTGTGGTCTTGAACTTATAGAGATCCAGACAGATCTCTGCCTTCTGAGGGATAAGATTAAGGATGTGTGCCAACATGGTCTGTCCTCTATGTCTAATCTAGTGGCTTGCTCTGTCCTTGGATACTCAGGCAAGTTTATTAGGGAACACAATATATTACCACATTTCCCCTTTTTGTCTAAAGCAATTAAAGAAAGTTATAACTAATATAAGAAAAACTGTATACAATGAGTACAATAAGTACATACAATATATATAATCAAGAGTGACATTAACAATGTACAGTCCATAAACATTTGACAAATTGAGAGAAAATGCTCCATTGTTTAACCTATCTTGGTGAGTCCAAAGTGTACCTAATTCATTTTCTATCCTAACTTGTACTAGCAACCAAAAATATATTTTGATGTCTTTCAATCTTACACACTTTACATCTCTTCAGTGAGTTTCTTTTCTGAATTTGTTAACAAGGAAAACTATAACTATAACTATCTAATCTTCAACTCCCTTAGAGACCACAGAAGGGAACAATATTAACTAAGTACATAGGAAGTGAAGGCAAGCGACTTCCAACAAGTATGAGAAATGATAAAACAGTTGGCTGTCTCAACAGTCTCCCAAGATTTCTCTGCAACATTGGAGCATCCATCTTTGGCTTACAGGCCTAGCATATCTGACAGACTCATCTGTGCAGCAGGATTTTCTAAAGGACTGTCCTACTTTGTCTTGGCAAGGATTGGCAGTCCATTATGTTGTGTCCTGCTTGTCCATTTTGGACAGCACACTGTCAGCAGTCGAGGCAAGGGTACTTTCTTGCCCACTGGCTAACTTGTCACAATGAAAGTAAACTCCATAAGGAGTTTCTTCAATGCCTATCATCTTCTCTGAAGTAGATTGGTGCTGCCAGGAGCAGACATGTCTCACTGTCATTAAAAAATAATCTATGTTATTAAAATATTTTAAATGCCATATACTGTAGATCTCTGAAGTGTTTGAAGATGACCTGTATATCTAAAGTATATTTCTGACCACGAAAACAAACCTAACCTGACTACAAGTTTGATTATAATAGGTGATAAATACTAACTTACATTTCTTTATATCCTAATTAGTTGGTAATAACTTTCAAGGATTAGCAATTTGCATTACATTGTTAAATGAACTGTATAGGTATAATACCTTGAGCAAGACTAGAAATATATGTATGTATTTCAAAATAAATGAGTTTACGTGTCTTAATCAAGTATAAGTTATATGTATTGTGTTGGAGCCTTTTCTATGTTTATGTATAAGGATTTATGATATTGTTTTTAATGCCATTGTTGCAATAATTTAGCCCCTTTGACTCATTTGACAAAATACATTTTATGAAGAAGTGCTCTTGAATTCAATATCTGTATACTGAAAAATCATGTCAAAGGTACCCAAAGACAAGTTTTTATACAAATAGATGCTTCATAAGTTCTGGTTTATTACTCATTAATATTACTATACTGTGTTCTTATGGAATCATGCATGACAAGGGTGGGTCACTGTAGAATTATTTTAAACTATCCTTTAAATGAAAGAGAAGAAACTATAAGCTAATCTAGATGCCAAGTTGGAATTCATTATTTAATTTACCTCTTATGCAATTAATGCTGCAAAATGTATGGTTAATAAGTTACAGTATAGTCACACAAGAAATATCTTTACAAGGTTTGAGAGGCAGCCAGCTGCATTCTTTTGGAAATTTGCTATACTGTTTTGATGTGTTAAGTGCCTTGTTGTAAAGTAAAATTTTCAGTCAAGAATTCATTATTTTCCTGACCTATATTTTTCATGATGATTATCTACTATGTACTGTTATAATCATTTTATTAAATGCTTATATTTAATCAAAAAAAAGAAATATACATATACTTCCAAACAAAATCTAACTCAAAATTATTTCAATAAACAGAATTTGTATACAATATACAAAAATCCAATGCAATGTAAAAATATTTAAAACTAGTAATTACTTTCTAAAAGTAGCTTCAATCATCTACCTTTTTATCTTATCATATCTATATCTTCCCCTTTTTTCTTTTTAGAGTATATTCAATAAACTACCATTTATCCATCATTTCTATATCTTTTTTTGAGAGTAGAGTCAATAATCTATCTTTTATTTTATTATATCTATATCCTCTTTTTTCTTTTTTTTCAAACAAGAACTCCAAATCTAATTTCCTTTGTTTAACTTTTTACTTGATCATTAAAAATTAACAACTTGTAACCAACCATCCTAAACAATGACAGTTATCCATAATCCATAATCCATGACCACAAATAACCCACCCCACTTCTTGGGGATGTGGGCATCATGTTCTTAAAATTACTTCCCACTGTCTGTGGGCAAAGGCATCTTTAGGGGATCCTGAAAAGAAAATTTTGGGTTAATTGTCAAGTCCTGAAAGAGGTAGCTGTATCATTTGTTGTCCAATCTCTGCATAATGGGAAAGTACAGGGCTTGCTCAAGTCCTTGCTTGAGTAGTATGTGAGGCTGGATCATCTCAGCCAGCCATCTTAAAATTGTCCTGAGCAGTTTGTAGTCCAAAGTCAATCATTGGGTGGTGTTTGTCAGCTTGATAGCATTATCATTGTCTTTATGGAATCATCATTGTGAGGTCCCATCATCTTTTGGGAGACTTCAAAGTCACTTTTAGGCATGGTCATGGTTCACTCCAGAAAACTGATAGATACTCAAGCCCAAAATCATGTACAGAAAGCTAAATGAAGCCTTTTTTTTTCTAAAATTAGTTAGTACTCTATATGTCCATTAATATCATGACAAAACTTTAGTGTATATATGTATATATATCATAAATTTTGATATAAAATTCATACCTTGAGAGTCAAAATAAAACAAAGAATTATGAGATTAGTGGCACTAGAAGAGTCCCTTAATTTTGGTTTTTCTTCTGTCCCATATCATGTGGTACTTCTGACATGAAACAGAGAATTTGGATTTTCCTTTCAACAGGCATGCATGAGTTTAGAGAAGGAAAGAGTCATGCTCCAACTCCAAAGCCAGCTTTAATTTTTAGTTGAACTGGGACTACATAAAAACAGTTTGTGTTATGTGTCTCTAGAGAACAGCAGAAACAAACATTTAGGAAGACTTATGAAATTTTATCCTGCTAGATATGTGATATACCAATTGGACATTCACTCTTTTTCTTGGGACATTTTTTTTTCTGGATGATTTGTCCTTTTATTGTCAGATGTCTCATTTGTCCAGTATTTTTCAGATTCCTTAGCCTTCATTCTCCTGAAAGACAAAACAAAACCCTTTCCCAACCCTAACTTTATGGAGGTTCCTTTTTGTCAAATTATAGTTGAAAAAGCATTTGTTAGTGGTATAAGTTAGTTTAAATTGAATGATCATGCTGGTTGATGAACTATCACCTCTTCTAATTAAGAGGTCTCTCTTGTTCAAATTGAACCTTTATCAATTTTGATGGTGTTAATAACTTTTCTTCTTCTGTGGAAACAGAAGCAAAACCTTGTCCCCAACGAAACACATATTCTGGTTTCCATTCTGAGGTCAGCACATTTTTAAAGTTTACAGGCTAATTTAATTCTGTAGTTTTTTTCTATTATCCAATGTCTCTCTACAGCTGTTGTTCCTTTCTCATTAGCACTGAGAAAATTTGAAGTTAATAAAGCATTATGTAATCTATTTCTGGGGGTGTTGTTACCCCTTTCTGTTTATTTAGCATATTCTTTAGAGTTCAGTTTGATCTTTCTATGACTGCTTGGCCTGTAGGATTGTGTGGTATACCTGTAATATGCTTTATATTGTAATAAGCAAAAAACTGTTTCATTTTAACAGAGACATATGCTGGAACATTGTCAGTTTTAATTTGTGCAGGTATACCCATGATGGCCATAACTTCTAGCAAATGAGTGATTACAGAATTAGCTTTTTCAGAACTCAAAGCAGTTGCCCATTGAAATTCTGAATAGGTATCAGTGGTATGGTATACATATTTCAATTTTCCAAATTCTACAAAATGAAACACACCCATCTGCCAGATTTCATTCCTCTCAGTACCCATTAAGTTACATCCTGCTGGTAGTGGAATTTGATTGTATAAAGAACAAGTAAGACATTTTCTTATAATTTCTTTGGATTGTTGACAGGTTATGGAAAAATCCTTTTTTAAACCCTTATTATTGGCATGATGTTTTTTATGAAATTCTGAGGCCTCCAGCACATTTTCTATCAAAAATTTATCAGTCTCATCATTACCTTGTGCTAGAGGGCCTGGCAGACCCATATGAGATCAGATGTGTGTTTTATATATAAGGAATGATTCCTATTCCTGATTATTTCTTGTAACTGAATAAATAGTGAAGCTAATTCTGACTCATCAGATAAATTCTGCAGCCTCAATATGGAATACCACTGTTTCAGCATACTGAGAGTCAGTAACTATGTTGAGAGGTTCTGAAAAATCTGTTAATATCATCAGAATAGCATATAATTCTGATTTTGGGGCTAAATTATAAGGACTTTGAACTGCTTTTCTTAAATTTTCTGATTTGTAACCTGCCTTTCCTTGTTTGTTTGCATCTATGTAAAATTTAGGGGCTCCAGATATGGGTGTTTCCCATACAATGTGAGGCAGGATCCGACCAGCTCTCTTTATACGTTGAATCCTATCGCTTTTGGGATATTTGTTGTTAATCTCTCCCCCAAAATTACTGCAAGCTCTTTTCCAAGGTTCATTTTCTGTCCACAATTTGTCAATGCCATCCTTAGTTAAAGGTACTACAATTTCTGCATGGTCTATTCCTGCTAATTGACAAAGTCTCAATTTTTTTTTTTTAATCAACTCAGAGATCTTTTCCTTATATGTTTTTAATTTTTTACTCTGCTTATTTGGTAGAACTATCCATTCTGATATAATATCTTCCCTCTTCATTAAAATTCCTGTAGGAGAATGCCTAGAGGGTAAAATAACCAAAACGCAATCAAGCTTTGGATCCACATGATCCACATGTGAATCCTGTATTTTCTTTTCTACCAAGGCCAATTTTTTCTCAGCTTCAGGTGATAATTCTCTTGGACTATTTATGTCCTTGTCACCCTCTAAGGTTTTGAACAAATTACTCAGTTCATCATTTTTTTACCCCAACAACAGTTTGTAGGTGGGAAATGTCTCCAAATAATTTTTGATAGTCATTAAGAGTCCATAATCGATCTCTCCTAATTTGCACATTTTGGGGTCTAATTTTTTTGTAGACCTATTTTATATCTTAAATAATTAATAGAAACTCCTCTTTGTATCTTTCAGGAGCAATTTGTAATCCCCAACAAGGCAAATTTTTCTTTACTTCTTCAAACATTCTTTCTAAGGTATCTGCATTTGAATCAGCTAGTAAAATATTTTCCATGTAATGACAAATTATAAATTCAGGCAATTTTTTACATATTACTTCAAATGGCTGCTGTATAAAATATTGGCATAGGGTTGGGCTATTTAACATTCCCTGTGAGAAAATCTTCCATCGATATCTTTTAATAGGCTGAGAATTATTATAAGTAGGCACCATGAAGGCAATTTTTTTTCTGTCTTTTTCTTGTAAGGGTATTATGAAAAAACAGTCTTTTAAATCGATAACAATAAGAAACCATCCTTTAGGTAACAGAGTAGGCAAAAGAATTCCAGATTGTAGAGAGCCCATTGGTTGAATTACTTTGTTAATTGTTCTTAGGTCTGTTACCATTCTCCATTTACCAGATTTCTTTTTAATAACAAATACAGGAGTATTCCAAGGGCTGGTTGATTCTTCAATATGCCGAGCATTTAACTGATCTTGTACCAGCTATTCTTAAGGCCTGTATTTTCTCTGTTGTTAAAGGACACTGCTGAAACCATACAGGCTTGTCTGTCAACCATTTTAAGGTTAGGGCTGTTGGTGTCTTTGGAAGATCAGCAGTTGTTGTGCCCTGTTCTTGTACAATCTGGATGGTCGGTGACTGTTTTTTATAATACCTTCTAATATTTTTCTCAGAAACACATGTTAGTTTATGGTTTGTTTCTGATATTGGAGGAATGTTAATCTGGGTATTCCATTATTGTAATAAATCACAGCCCTCAGGCAAGTTTATTAGGGTATACAACATATCACCACATTCATCACCCCCTAGAAAGGAAAAGAGAAGTCTTTCTTCAGTTCTCTGACAATCAGCATAGTTTCTTTTCTGTTCTCCCCTTTAGGAGCACATCCCAAGCACTTATTATTTCATATGTGGACTGTTGGAATAGCTTAGGTTTTCTTTGTCAAGCCATTAGAGCATCAAAACACTAAAGTCTTCCTGATAACTTCAAAGTATGGTGAGTCTGTTTAGTGTTGTCCTGTCTAAGTTTCTTTAAGATAGAATTTTAAACCTTCAATCTGTTATGTAAGTCCCCAATCTCACTGTGCTCATTCACCTCTGTTTTGGTTCTCTCTAGCCCAGGATGGTTTTTGTCTTTTCTTTTGCATTTTGCCCATTGCTCTGTGGTAGCAGGCTCATGCTGCATCTCTGCCCAAGGTTCTTCTTCTCTCCACCTTTCTAAGCTCTGACTCTTCTAGTTTAACCAGTCATTACAAATCATGTTGACATTTTCATGTTCTTAATTGTATTCCTGGGAAAGACTGTGAACATGGCCTTGCTCTAGGCAATCAGTGAGGCAAGACTGATCTCAGCAACAGTCCTTCACAGACAGTCTCTTTCTCTTTGAGTCACAGATGATAAGAACATACTGAGGTTGCAAGTGGCCATATTGTTTGCCATATAGGGCGTAGCAAAAATAGAAAGAGCCTGATGCTGAGCTTTGAGTAAAGCTGACAGATGTGTTAGATTGATGAAAAAAGTGGCCCTAGCTTGTAGATTCAGTTCACATAAGAAATACCTTGGAGGTTCCAGATGCAAGAGCCAGCACATTCCCTTCCTGCTGAAGCAAGTGTGAGTTGGCCTTTTTGTCATTTCTTTCCACCAGTCATGGTTGACACAGGAACCCAGTGCCCATGATGTATGTTACAGGGAATGGGTGACTGAAGATGGAAAGGAGCTGTTTCTTTTTAACTATACAAAGACTCTATGGAGTATAACTTAGGCATAAAAGCCAGTTCAAATGATTTCCTGAATACCACCTAGGATGAGACAAAAAAAAAATGAGGACTTTTTCTTGTTCCTCATAACCACATTGTCAGTGATAGACATCCAATAAAATATCTAATAGTTGCCTTGTAACAAATCTTTCCCAGTATTGTATCCCATATTATTTAAAATTTAGAAAGAAAATTATAAACATAAACTATATAAGGATTTTAGTTTGGGTTCAGTCTGCCTATTTAGTTCAGTGACTAGGAAAGCAGTTCTGACTAGTGAACTAAAGTTGTGTCTTACTCAGAAGGTAGGCACTTAATACATTCACATCAAAACACACATTCTTACAACCCTTCGTAATAGACCAAACAACAGTGAACTAAGTTACATGGAGCTGAATGCCAGAGTTAGCACTTGCTCAAGTTTGGAAGGCACCTCAAATGTGAAAGGTACTTCCTATAGCAACAAGAGGGTTAGGAGTCTTACACAGTGTGAGAAACAAAACATTTTGTAACACATATTAAAACCAGTTGGCAACCCTTTTTCTCCTTGGGGTTGTCATGTGGAAGACAGACTTTTTACTGTGAGTTCTTTTGCTGGAGATGGTGCAATTAATTGTGCATTACTCTTTGGGGTTAAGCAGGAATCCCTTTCTCACACTTAGGACTTTTTTTTTTCTCCTTAAGAAACTGATGACTCAAAACTAGGCTAATGTGCAAATGTAATAAAATCTTTTCATAAGATACTTCGCAGCCTGGATCCAAATCTAGATCAGAGGATACAGTGTGCTTGCGTTTTGTCACTGAGAGGTAATGGTGGTCCTCCTTTTTTGTGACCTCCATGAGGCAGTCCCTGGACTATGAGCGTGGGATATTTGTGTTCTCTGGACATTACATCCAGGTTGTATACCTTTAGCATAGAAAACTCCACTTTATAGCCAGAAAGAATGATTTTTCGTTGTTCATTAGATTTGTATTATGCTTTCAGACACAACACATTTTGATTGAGTATTCTTAGATGACCACAACTGTAGCGATGCATCTACTAAAAGAGGTTACTAGTTACTGGAAACTGGTATTTAAAGACAAGGAACTCTAACAGCAAGATGCATGATTTGTTTTTTTATTAAGAAAATGTCGAGTTCAAGGCTTGCCTGGGCTACCAAGTGAGTTCCAGGAAAGGCGCAAAGCTACACAGAGAAACCCTGTCTCGAAAATCCAAAAAAAAAAAAAAAAAAAAAAAAAAAAGAAAACTAATTCTTTCTTGTAGCAACTGCTACAGAGCTCATGTGAATCTTTCATACTTTCTGTAAATATGCATCTGATTGTGCAAGAGCTCCTTTGATGTTTAAGCCCATCTTCAGAAACATCTCATTTACAAATGACACAAGAAACGCAGTGGAAGAGTCTCGGGAGGAGAAGAAACAGAAATTCCCCTACCTGAGAGGTGGTCTCTGTTCTGTAATTAAGGAAAGAGGAGCAAGAATTCACTTTTCAGCTTAGAAAACTGATAAACTCAAAAGTGTCAATGTTTAACTAAAGGCATAAAATTCCATAAAGTTTATACAAGTCAGTGCTTGGAGTGCTAAATATTTGCAACATGAGGTCACTTAAGTACCTTCCCAACAAAGTAAAATAGAGTAGCATTGTGAAAAGGAAATTGATGCCAGAAAATAATAAACCACTCTTTATATATTATAGTGGTTACATTTTTGCAGACTTGACACAAGTTAGAGTCATCTGGGAAGGGTGTGTCAGTTGAGGAACTGCTTCTGTCAGATTTGTCTAAAGGCAAGTTTCTAGGGCATTTTCTTGATTAATGATTGATGTGGGAGGGCCTGCTCACTGTTGGCTGTGCCATCTCAAGGCAAGTGGGCCAGGGAGGGATAAGAAGAAAGGTGGCTGAGCACAAGCCTAGGCAGAAGTCAGTAAGCAGCTTTCTTCCACAGTTCCTGCCTCTGTTCCTGCTTGAGTTCCGGCCCTCAATTTCCCTCAATTATCAACTGCAATTGGGATGTATAAGGCATCAGGCCTTTCTGCTCCAAGTTTTTTTTAATGGTATTTCACAACAATAAACACACACACACACACACACACACACACACACACACACACACAGAAGAGGAGATTTTGGAAGGGGAAAAATCAAGAAGAGAGAGCAACGGAATGTATACTTCACAAATCCAGAAAGGGAAGTCTTTGATGGAAAGAAAGGGATGAGTAAGAAGGCAAAGAAAGGGATGCAGGTGCATTGTAGGAGTAGAAAAGAACAAAGTATTATGAAATGTAAGTATGATAATGTTATAGTGAAGCCCGTTTGTTTGTGCATGCACCAACAATTAAAAGAGGAAAGGCTAAGAGAAGCTCCTATACCCATTCATTCAGTTGGCAAATGCGGTGGATTGAAGACATTAGGAGGTTAATGATGGATAAAACTAAAGACCTTCACTCCTGGGATTTGTAGTAGAAATGGGTCATAAAAACAATAGTAAAGCTCCAAAAACTGAAGAAACATGGTGCCATGATGAGTTGTCACCTTTGATGATCTTGATCACACTTGTTTTAGTCACAGGGTAAGGTCAGAAATGTTAAAAAGTATGGGATTTTACAGTGACAACTTACACAGAAGACCTTAAAAATCAGTGCCCACCTACATCCATCTACTATCATTGAGTCTCATAAATAAATTATAGATAGAAGGCTCTGGCTCTGAACTCTTTTTTTTTAACCAATCATACAAAGTCCTCCTTGGTCGAGATGTTGGTACTGTGAGGAAAGGAGACAACAGGAAGATGTACATCTATGTCTATGGCTCTTTTAGCCACTAAGTAAAAGGGGCACCTCTACAGGCAGACTCATCTATTAAGCCACATTCAACATATCCCTTTTTGTTGAGATTTTGGGGATTATTCCCAAAGAGTTCCCAGAGACAATCTTGATGGCTATCTCTATGCCAAGTACGCCCACATATACTCCCGTTCACAATTTTAATCTTTAAGTCACACACTTCATTACCATGAGTTGATCACAGCCTAGCATGTGTTCACTATCTTTCCTTTTGAGCTATGACCTTAAATTGGTCATGCTTAGGAATGAATGTACTTGTTAACTGAGCATGCCCATGAATGTGCCCACCTCAAAGTGCCTTCCTACATAAATATGTATAGGTTCCTCAAAGAGAATCACCTCAATTTGTTAGTTCAAGCAAAGTATTGCTTTTAAGTAACAGCTGTGCTGTAGATAAGAGCTCTTTTTCTATTCTTGTACATCTGGGTTGAGCAGGTTTTGGTTTCACTCTCACCAAGATGAAAACTCAGCTCATCTCTTTGAATTTCTGCCCTTTTGGTTGCCTGGGTCAATGGTATAAACCAAGGACAAAGAATTCTTAGTCTCAAACCCTGTGGTCCATCAGGAGAGACAATCTGATTCTAAATTGATTTTTTTTCCTATGAGACTGTAATAAAATTATATGTAACTATCTAGGTTCATAAAAGGCAAGAAAGATGCATGGGATATCATCAATTTAGCTTCCTGTTCTGGTGGTAGAATCCAAGGCCTCACACATGTTAAGTGAGCACTCCTTCTTAAGCTATGCCTTAAGCCACATCAGTGTTTCAAAGTCCAGTTTGTTTTAAAAATAATTCAGAGTAGAAGACTGGAATATATAACATTGGCACATTTAAAATATTTACTTTATTTGTGTGTAACCCTTTGAGTGTACTTACAAAATTCACTTGAAATGAAATGCCAAAGTAAAAGCTTTGATACCCTTTCTTTCTTTTGGCCTTTATCTTTTAAGTTCAATTCAGAGCAAATGTCTAGAACCCAGGAATGCCTGCCCATGAATATTTATGGGCACTATCCTCAGTTTAGTTTAATTGTATGAGAGGTGCCCTAAGATGCTATTCATGTTGCTACTTCTTAAAGTTGTTCTCAATAAACTGAAGAATATGCTGTTTTGGTTTCTTTTAAGAAACCCCTGAATATCTTAGTATTCTTTAGAATACTGAAAATACACACTGGCAATCTTTTTTTCACAAGAGTTTTTATCTAGTAGTCAGAAGTAGTGTAGACAATTCGATTTTAACATTTTTTTTCAAGTAATTAATAAGAAGACAGGTTGACCTAAGTTGATGGTTAATTTTATTTTGTTTATCCTTCTGGCCTATTTTTCTCAAGCATACATCTTTTATAATATAGTCCAGAAATCAAAATGTGATTAACTATTATTTGTTTTAAATAAAATTTGAATTTTTTAAAATTAAATTTTTTTCCTTGTCAAAATATGTCAACTTTTTGTAGTCTCAAAATTCTCAGTTATTTCTCAAAGTGATAATATATGTAAATAATTTCCTTGATGTGCACTACATTTATAAACTCAAAAATCAGAAGGTGGTACCTGTTTGTTGTATACCATGATAAGTAAAATAAGACAAGTTACAACTTTTGAGATTAATAAAATTCTGAAAACTCCATTTGTTTCCGTGTTTATTGATGATTTTAGAAAAAAAATGTAATT
The DNA here is from genome assembly GCF_949786415.1 of Peromyscus eremicus. NCBI lineage: Eukaryota > Metazoa > Chordata > Mammalia > Rodentia > Cricetidae > Peromyscus > Peromyscus eremicus. The sequence goes on along the minus strand of NC_081418.1, from coordinate 28,302,447 downwards.
ACTAAAGACCTGAATTAATTAAATGGAAGAGAGAGAATTCCAACAGTATTTCTGTAATAAAGGTGGAAGAAGTTTTAGTCTGTGTATGTGGATTTTAAAAGTCTATCTACAAAGCTGAGAAAGTGGTTCACCATCATGGATAGGCATTCTAAGGTGAGGCATCTAAGGCATACTACATGAGAATGATTTCAATTCCAAAGAAATTTTGAGATACGTAATTAAGAAAGTATTTTCTTCTTTTTTAATTTTATGTCATCATCAATTCCAAATTTCCATTTAATTGACATTATATAATGATTTACATTTAATTATGATGTCTTAGTTACTTTTCCTTTTCTGTGATAAAATATCCTATAGAAGCGACTTAAGGGAAAAAGAGTTTATTTCAGATGACAATTCAAGAGTACAGCCCATTGTGGGGAAGTCACAGCAGCGGCAACCTGGGGCGGCCGATTACATTGCATCTTGTTAAGAACCAGAGAACCACAAACACAGCTAGGATCTCTGCCCAGGGAATGGTGCCCACAATCGATCGTCAGGTCTTTCCATGTCATTTAACCTAATCAAAAACAGTCCCACAGGCATACCCAGATGCCAGTCTCCTGGGTGTCTCCAGCTTTCCCGAAGCTATCCATTGAGATTAACCATCCTAAGATATAAACAAAATTTATTAATTTGAATTTAATGTCTAAGTATCTAGAAAAAAATCATTCCATTGAATAAATTAATTGCTTAGTTGTTTACTAAAGCTAATTGTTAACATAAGGAGAAACAACTTCTGACGGTACTGCAGACTACTCCAGAAAGGGGTAGGCTCCTGACCACTGATGGTGCTATAAACTACTCCAGGAAGGGGTAGTCCCCCATTCTCAGGTTATTCTGAAGCAGAAACAGTCATTGAAACACCAAAGGGAGTTATTCCAGTTTCCTGGGAAATTTCCACGAGATATAGTAATCATTTAAGATCTCTAGTAACACCCTTAAGTATAACTATTGAGTGAAGATCCAACTTAATTTGTGTAAGTTCTTTTCCAACAACAATGTAAAGGAAATGCTTTTAAATAGCCTTTCTTTCCTGTTTGCTCATTTACTTGAGATGCAGTCTTATTGTGCAGCGTAGGCTAGACTTAACTCACTTTATAATCTAGTCTGGCCTTGAACTTGCCCCATCATTCTAAGTGCTGAATTTCATGGCTACACCAAACACAACTCCTGGTTATTTGAATCTACGGTATGCCAGAATTTCCTTGAAGTACCTTATTGCTCTGTTCTCCTGTGTCCAGATGTTTCCAATTGTACCCTTGTGTGGTGCAGTGTCAGTGAACTGGAAACATTTTCCATCCAGATGTTTTAATTGCACACAGACACCATCATTGGCTATTAACATTGACGACCGAAGAAAGAAATGACTTTTCTGAGTGAAGGTCAATTTTAAATTGTTTTTATCTCCTTTCATTTTTGTCTCATTTCATTTTATTCTGTAGTATTTTATGACAAGAAAATGAAACCAAAGGAAGAGGAAGTTTACACACATTTTATTTTAAGTTACAGTTTATATGAGCATCAAACACGAGTGTTTTATTTAATTCTTTGGGTTGATACCTTTCTGGTTTCCTGAAATATAATACCCATTAATCCATGTTTGCAGACACCTTGAAATATTTATTGAATAATACAATACAGATTCTAAAACATAATCTTCTTTTATGAATACTGGCACAAGTTCACCCAGCTCTGTGGAAGATTTAAGAAGAATGGCAGGGCAAGATCAGACATTGTTTACATCTCACCTCCAGCAAGATATAACTTTACTCTTGGCTGACCTTTAAGCAAAAGCAATGGTTATGTAACCACGTAAGCTAAAAACTAAACAGGAAAAGACAAGCGAGGGGTCACAGAGCTGGGAATGAACTACAAACTTACTCTATTTGTTAAACTTAGATTTTTATCATGTTGCTCAAAGAAACACTGAAGTTTCCCAAATGAAAAATGTGACTGATATTTTATCTTTGCTATCTGAATGTATACATAAATATTTCAGCATTTAAGAGAAGCTATTTGGAAGTCTACAATAAAATTCATTGCAGTATCTTGCAATATTAACAGTATTCACTATTGACAAAGTCAAATTTTGGAATGAACTGCATTCTGTCATTGAATAAATGCCCATGAATATTGTTCCTGAAATATATCATCTGAGGTTGTTCTGAAAGCAAATAGATTTATCTTTGGAAAATTTTAAACACAACATTTATCATTTGTAGCATATAAATCAAATTAATAATGGCTGCATGGATTTTTTTCTATTGGGAAAATTCTTTCTGAGAAAAAAACAACAAAATAAATTAAATAGTACCATGCAGAAATAGTCTCAGATACTGAATTATCTTCAATCTAGTAATATATAAAATGTTATTAGCAAATTAAAGGATTTTTATGTGTGTCCTGGATGAGTACCTAGTTTTTCCACAGAATTAAGTCATCATTTAGTATACTTTTATTTTCATATGTAGTAAAATCATCAGTATGGCTACATACATTCTAAATACCATTTAAACAATGGAGCTATAACATGAATTGCACTGGAAAATATATAAACAGAAAGGTTGAGTATGAGAGCTGAAATGTCACTGAAATTGTGCTGTAAGTTCACAGATCAATAGGACACAGATTGCTTCAATCCAGCAGGAAACATAAAGGTATCCGATAAACAGTCAAAATACTACATGTAATTAGCAAAGTAGATGATCATATCTGAGTACCCAGAAGCAAGAAAACCTGGGGTTTGACAGATGAAGAGGCCTTTGGACAGGACCTCTTCTCTAAAAGGTTTTGACAATGAGCCAAAGAAGCCCACTGGATACATCAAGTCTATTGACATGAATCGAAAATGGGGTTTGAGAAGATGAAAGGGGAAGCTGAAGAAAACCAAAGTTATGGAAGAGCCCCATGACAAGGGCACCAAACATTCTAGATGGAGGTCAACGGTTGTCACATGACCCACAAGACCACATTGGAACTTGGGGATAACCAGTGTGGCTGCATTTGGAGAACAAATGCAAAGAATACAAGACCAGACTCTGGAAAAGGAATCAGTTTGGAGCATGTGGCATTAATCTAAGTGAGAAACTGTAGTCACACTGGAGAAATAGGGAGAAGAAAGATTTGAGAGCAGTTCAGAAGGCATCTAACTGAAGGTGCTCTGTGAAGAACAAGGTGGTCCTGGAATTCACTGATACATGAACTTGGAAAGAGGACCAATTATGGGAAGATAAAATGGTAAGTATAATTTTAGAATTATTACTCACCTTTTGTTTTTTTTTCTTTCATTTTTCTTTATTAAGAAATTTTCTACTCACTCCACATACTATCCACAGATCCCCCCGCTCCCTCTTTCCCAAGCCACCCTGCATCCCCACATTCCCCCAAATCTAGGTCTCCCATGGGGAGTCAGCAGAGCCCAGCACACTGAGCCTAGGCAGGTCCAAGCCCCTTCCCACTGCACCAAGGCTGTGCAAGGTGTCACACCACAGGCACTGGATTCCAGAAGCCTAGCCATAGACCAGGGACAGATCCCGATCTCCCTGCCTGGGTGCCCCCCAAACAGTTCAAGCGAAACAACCATCTTCTGTATCCAGAGGGCCTAGTCCAGTCCCATGGGGGCTCCACAGCCACCAGTCCACAGTGCGTGGGCTTCCACTAGTATGGAAGGTCATCTCTGCACGTCCTCCCATCATGATCTCGATGTCCCTTGCCTGCAGAATCTCTCCTTTCTCTCATCAATTGGATTCCTGGAGCTCAGCCTTTTGTAAAACCTATATATAGATGTTAAATAAAGACCCCCACCTCTCTCTCTCTCTCTCTCTCTCTCTCTCTCTCTCTCTCTCTCTCTCTCTCTCTCTCTCGTGTGTGTGCATGTTGAAGCCAAAGAGGTATGTCCTGTACTGCACTATACTCTCTGCCTTATTTCTTTGAGACAGGATCTCTCACAGGATCATTTTTTAACCCCTGCCACCACCACCCCTCCTTCCACACATTTTAGGCACAAGCATGGCCTTTCTCTGCTTTTCGCGTGGGTGCCAGGTCTGAATTCTGATCTTCACGCCCAAGTTCTTTCTCTGCCTCCACCTTGAAGATCAGGAAGTAAGCTCTCAGCTACTGCTCCAGGGCCATGCCTGCCTGCCAGCTGCCATATTGTCCACCATGATAATTAAGAACTCTAACCTTCTGGAACCATGAGCCCTCAAATTAAATGCTTTCTTGAATAAGTTGCTTTGGTCATGGTGTCACTCAACAGCAACAGAAAAGTAACTAAGACAGTGATGGAGCCAGAATAGTATTTCCAGAAAGGAGTTACAAAATGAGCAAAATAAAATTTTTCAAGAAAGTAATATTAGATTAGACTGAGGATGAAAAATGTAATGGGACTAAGTCCAGACAATGCCTTTTATTAAAGAACTAAGGTGCAGCCAGATACTTTGTAGTGTTTTTCTGTTATTTTGTTTATTTGTGAAATTAGTGAGCCTCTTAAGATTATGCCGTTTTTACAGTGTTGCAAGGTGATTTGTATTAAGAATCAGCTATGACTACTTCCTGTGGAGGAAAGATCCATAAATTACAGCTCAGGTTATTTGTCAGTTATGTAGTTTAAAAATTCTTTGGCAGACAGGATTAAAGTATGTGAATTGATCCTGAACTCCAGCTGAGGGGTCTGTGAAATTATAAAGATAATATGTTCAGTACAACATCTCCTGCTGCCTAATTTAAAGGTGCTAGGTAGGAGGTCAAAGAAAGAGAAGGCAGTTGGATGGCACTATATAAAATATTTTAAATAAATGTTTTGTAAGAGACTAAATTATTATGTTAAGGAATGACTTTTTTTTTCCTAAGCAGAATCATTATGTCATTTAATTTATGAGTGAGAGCATTCTTAGAGTCTTGGGGCTTCTGGTTCATCCAGGTTTCTGAACAACATTATTCTCTGTGATGTAATGTTTAATAATTTCCTAATAATTTCAATGATCAGCAAGAAGAATCTGTTATTTTATCTTTCTAATTTCTTCAGAAAATCTAGACTCTAATATGTAGAGAAGTACATTTATAATTTTTTATAAAAATACTTGACGATCTTGGGTTATATTTGCTACTCAGAAACAATCTTGAACAACTTAACAGATCCCAAGAGCAATAACTACAATTGCATGCCATGAATCAAGTCATCATGGGGTCTCTTAGTTTTACAAGGTAGATGTTCAGAATTAAAGGATTATTAACACCGAAAAACCAGTCAGTTAGGATGCTTTGTTGCACAGAATTTCTGATACTCAAAAAGACTCATAACGTATCACAGAATAAAAATAACTTCAAGCTTGTAGGAAAGATGAAATAAACAAAAACATGGATAGGTAGAAGAAGCCAAAAGTAAAGAAATTGACACATGATAAGAGAGTGTCACCTGCTAAAGATGAGCTCAAAATGTTCTCTAAGCTTGTTACAATGGTGAACTTATATTTCATTAGAAAGCTGATGGCATCCATGAGGAAAAAAGTGAGGTCCTAGTACAGAAATCTGTTTATTTATAACCTGTGAGGATGAGAGAGGCTACTTTTAAAGGGGAGGGATGGGGAGCTCACATCATTCACTGGGGACAGAGTGAAGAGTTCTCTACTGTGTCTAAGATGGTCCTCATCTTCACAACAATGCTTAAGTTGCTGTTGTGAGGGGGATTATGGGAATAAGGGAACACTAAGTTTTAAACTACTAATATTATTTCTAGCTTATAAAATGAAGAACCCCAAATCAACTACTTTTCTTTCATTCTGAAAGCTATCAGTACAATGTACAAATCTCTTTTTTCAGTTTTAACTTTTTTATTTTATTTAAATAACATTTTTTCACTTATTTTACATACCAATCCCAGTTTCCCCTTCCTTCTCTCCTCCCATTCCCTTCCCCCACATCCACTTCTCCTCAGTTTCCATTCAGAGAGGGGCAGGCCTCCCATGGACTTGAACAAAGCATAGCATATCAAGTTGAGGCAGGACCGAACTCCTCCCCAAGTATCAAGGCTGGATGATGTAATCCATCATAGGTAACAGGTTCTAAAAATCTAGCTAAGTTCCTAGGCCCACTGCATGTGTGTGATAGCTTTATAATTTGGTCTCTTTGTAAGGCTTCTAGCAGTGAGATCAGGACCTATCCATAGAGATTAGCAAATTTCTTTTTAAAATTTAATTAAAATATAATGGCATTATTTCCCTCTTCCCTCTCTTCCTTCCTAACCCTCCCATGATAGTCTGCTCCCTATATTTACAGCCTTCTCTTCTGTAACCATTGTTGTTAATACAGATTTAAATGAATAAATATAGATACCACTCTGGGACTCCTTGGAGTCTGAGCCCAGAACTTCAGGTGAGTGCACTGGTTAACTCTCTTCAGAGGACCTTCTTCTTGAAGTATGTGATAATGAACACAGAGACCCGCAACTGCACAATATATAGAGGGTGATGCTGAAGCACTGAGTTCTAAATTAGATGTCTTTATCACACCTCTCCCCTCAAAGCTTGAGGATCTATGTGAAAAGGAGGCAGAAAGATTGCAAGAGCCAAAGGTGGTAGATGACTTCAAGAAAACAGAGACTTCCAGACACAGTGGGGCTTAAGCACATAAAAACTCAGAAACTATGATGGCATGACCAAACCTGCATGAGTTCAAGCCAGACAAAATCCCAGCAATGAGAAGGGAAAGTAGACACAAAGTCCAACCATTAGCCAACCTAGTTGCAGCTGGTAGCTTCTGGGAGAGTGTTTTAGTCAGATTTCTATTGCCAGGACAAAACACCATGAACAAGTCAAGTTATGAAACAATGTATTTAATTGCAGGCTCATGGTTCCAGAGGGTTAGTCCATGGCCATCATGGCGAGGAACATGGCAGTAGGCAGGCAGCAGTAATGCTGGAGCAGTAGCTGAGAGGGACGTAGTGATCCTCAGGTTAGATGCAGGGAGGGTGAAACTAGTCCTGGCATGAACTTTTTAAACTTCAATGCTTACATCCAGTGTCACACCTTCTTCAACAAGGTAACACCTCTGAATTTTTTTAAACAGTTCCTCTAACTGGGAAAGAAACATTCAAATATATGAGTCTATGGGGCCATTTTTATTCAAACCTGCATAGAGAGGAAAACTGAGTTTTCCTCAGTGGAGTGACATTAGATATATCATCCATGCTCTAGATAAGGCTTCATTTTCAGAATTAGATGGCTAATGCAAAACAGACTGTATTTTTGTGTTTTGTTTTGTTTTTGTTTTTAAGACAGAGAAAGGACACCATATTGGATGAATAGGGGGCAGTATCTGAGAGGAGTTGAGGAAGGGGAAATAATATGATTAAAACATATTGTATGAACTTCTCAAAAAGAAGTAAAAACATTAAAAAAGAGAAAACAAATAAACAAAATCAGCACACTGAGTCTGTTGAGCACTGCCTGCATGTATATTTCTAGGACTGTCTACCTGGTGTTGGATAACAAATTAGGGGGCTAATCCCTGGGGAATAGTATTTTTTTTCTGTCTCAAGAGTTGTTGATTGCCTGTAGATCTTCATCTAGGGGTGGGACTCTATGAGATTTCTTCCATCTGGATTGGATGTCAACTGTTGGAATTGTTCAAATCCTGTTTAAGCAGCCATATTGTTGAGATTTCGTGGGGGTAGGGGTGGGGGTGGGGTAGCTTCCTTATTATAGCTAGAAGTCACAGTCCTATAGCAGGTTCTCTGGTCCTCTGGCTCTTACAATCTATTTGTCCCATCTTCTGCTATAGATTTGGGTGTAGGAGCTATATTTTAGATGTATGCACAAGGGCTGGGTACCTCCATTGTTCTTTGTTCTTTGACTGGCTGTAGTATTCTGTAACGGTCTCATTCTGCTGTCAAAGGAGCTTCTTTGATGAGGGGGTGAGGTCTCTCTTCATCTTGGGCATAGGAACAGCACTTACAAGGCGTTTAGTAATTATACTGGTTTAGGAAAGTGGTAGCAGTAGGTTCTCTTCTAAGACCCATGACCTTACTAGCCACATGTAGTTAGCTAGGTTTCCAGTACCAACCATGATTCCTCTCATGTCAAGCAGGCCTTGAGTCAAATTAGACAGCTGTTGGTAACCCCCAAGATAAAAATGCCACCCTCGTACCTTTAGAGATATCTTGCCAGGCTGGTTATTGCTGTGGTTTATGAGTGTCACAGCTGGATATGGCCATTGATTACTTTCCTTGACAGCTTATATATCAACTTCTGTTGCTGTGAAAACCTTCAAGGAGGAGGATTTCTGGTCAGTTCTAGCTCAAATTCTGAATCCTATGTCCAAAATGTTGACTTCATCAATGGGGACTTACCTTTAACACCCGGAAAGTAATCAAGGGCAATAGCAAATGCTTTATATCCTTTGGGAGTCCTTTGAATCCCCTGGTCTCTGACTCCAAAAGAGGTTGTTTTTGTTGTTGTTGTTGTTTTGTTTTGTTTTTGTAATTTTTTTTTCTTTTTTATGCCTGGAGCTGAAGTTTCTATTAGGTAGTCCTGCTCCCAAATGGTGTAATTTCATTTATATGTATAAATGTAATTTTGGGGAAAATATAAAATAATATGATTACTTAAGGCTTTTCAAAGACCCTTGTTGTTATTTTCCCCACTCCCTGACCTTCTTCTGCCTCGTTGATTCACGATTCCGCACTGTTTTTTACATTTTCCTTGTACATCACCTTTTCCACTCTTCTCCTCTCTCCTCTCTCCCACAATGGTCCCTTTTTAGTTTCCTTGTTTCTGTGGTTGCTCCAGGATATGTACTCATATCTGAAGTCTCTTTATAACTTAACACACAGGGATAAGGTTAAAAGTCTCTGAGATTTAGCCACATATGGATGAGTTTGCCTGAGTTTTATGAAAACTTCAAACAACATGATTTTGCTGAAGATCGTCCTGGATGACCTTACTGTAGACCAATACAGAAAGTTTATTTTTGTGAAGAATCAGTGAAACATTGACTATAAACAGGTTTTGTTTTCTGCAGCATCTGAAATAGTATTTTCTATATAATTATGCATAATAATTTTTAAAATGTTTTGAAGAAGTATTTCAAATATTTAAAAAAATTTTATAGTAGCATCAAATGGTAATTTATCTTGATGTGACTTTGAAAATACTTATGTGAATAGAGCCTAATTGAAATATATAACTGTGATTGATTATACCTACAATTATTTATTTGAATTTCAAGAATGAGAACCCCAGTCTACTTATTTTATGCATGTTTCATATAACTTTAAATTAATTCTTACAAAGCAGATAAGATTTGCCTACATTTAAACATGAAGTGAAGTTAGTGACATGGGATTGCAAATTTGTCAAAAGAAATGGGAGAAAACTAAAAGAATTCCTTGGGGAAGGGAAAACATTCAAATAGAGAAAATGTTACATAATAAGATATGGTCATTAATAATGGTGATTTTTGCGAATATCAGGTATTGCATTCGTTTACAAATATACATATACATATGTTTGTGTGTGTGATTTGTATAAACTATGTTTGGTACATGGTACAAGTTTTCAATTAATTTGTAGAGTAGCCCAATCTCAAGTGTACATCATACCTGTGTGTCTACCATTCTGTAGCTGAAAGTTTTCTGAGACTCTAGGCCTGTACACTGAAGAATGGATGCCCCAACATTGCAGAAGAAATTTGAGTAACTGTCCAAGTTGCCAGCTATCTGTGTCATTCTAGATTTTTGGAAGTTACTTATAATGCTCTTCCTGTTTACTTAGGTAATATCATATCCTTCTGAGGTCTTTGATGCAGTTGAAGGCTAGATAGTTATATGCTGTGGGATGTTCTGTATGCTGTGAATATGTGTTGCTCTGACTGGTTGATAAATAAAGCTCTTTGGCCAATGGTGAGGCAGAATAGGGTTAGGCGGGACATTCTAACTAGATAGGAGGAAGGAGAAAGGAGAAAAGAGGAGACACTGCCAACTGCCACCATGAGAAGCAAGATATAAAGATACCAGTAAGCCATGAGCCATGTGGCAAAGTATGGATTTATAGAAATGGGTTAATTTAAGGTATAACAAATGATAACAAGAAGCCTGCCATGGCCATAGTTTAAAAATAATATTAGCCTGTGTATGTTCATTTGGGTCTGAGTGGCTGTGGACTGCGATGCTGAGGGAGCTGGGCAGGCACAGGAAAACTTTCAGCTACAGTTATAATTGTAATTTTCCTTGGTTATGATAAAAGATACATTAGATATAAAACTTTAGACTCACAAATATAGGATAGATGATAGAATATTTTCTTTAATTTTGCCAAATACAAATAGACTAGATATTGTAACTATAATTCTTGCTAGTTAAATGTTTTGTTGTATGTAATTTTACTGTGTTGAAGTTAAAACTTCCTTTTGAATCGAAAGAACAGGGGAAATAATGGGTGATGCCCTTCTGTATGCTGTGAATGTGTTGCTCTGATTGGTTGTTAAATAAAGCTGTTTGACCAATGGTAAGAGAGAATAAGGTTTGACAGGACATTCCAACTAGAGAGAGGAAGGAGAAAGGCAGCCAGAAGAAGCAAGATGTAAAGTACTGGTAAGGCATAAGCCACATGGTAAAGTATAGATTTATAGAAATGGGTTAATTTAAGATGTAAGAGCTAGCTAGTGAGAAGCCTGAACCATTAGAGCATATAGTTGAAAAATAATATAAGCTTTTGTGTGTTTATTTGAGTCTGAGTGGCTGCAGGTTGGGCAGGACACAGGAAAACTTTCAGCTACATTGTCCATCTATAGAGATCCATGTACTACAGGGCACTTAATTATAGCACACAATTCAGCAGCTATAGACTGAGCATTCTTAGCTATAAATGGTCAATGTTTCTCATTGAGTACATTTTAGGGGAGTGACCTCCCTTTTGATGTCAAATAAGAAAAAGCTTTTTAAAAATTATTTAAGATGAAAATTAATATTTTCAAAAATTCACAGCTCATTATTAGGTTGGATAACTTTTGCTTTGTTCATTTTGGGGTATGTTGTCATTATAAGCAAGGAGACCAGAATAAATTATTCTATATTCAGGGTTTGTGAAAATCCAAAGACAACAAATTAAGATTCTGAGAAGTAAAAAGCAATGAAGAAATTGAAAAGCATTTTATCTTGGTCCAAATGAATTTTAAGTTTCCTCTCTCTCTTTTTTTTAAATGTAATGATGGAGGCTGAAGGTGGACCCACAGCTTTCCGATTGCTCCTAAGATCCAGTGTGCCCAGTGTCACCCACACATCTGTAGCAGAAAACCTGATGTGTTCTCCCTTTCCCCTTGATCCCATCTTCAATGAATTGCCTTCTCCCTGAACGTTCCTTCCTCTGACTTGTCCCGTTATCCCAGCATCCAATGAAAGCAGGCATTCCCTATGCACATACCAGCTGAACAGGTCAGTAAAACTGGCAGCACACAGCCATTATGCTCTCTGAAAATCCACAGAGGAAACAGAAACCAAGGGACAAAACATCCAGGTAACAAAGACAATCCCAGAAATCAACATCCAGACCTATAATTATCCCAAACCCAAGTGCCTAGATGCCAGCATAAGAGCACAATTAATAACAGCCAGTACAATATGTCTCCACTATAGCCTAGCTATCCTACCACAGAAGACCCTGCATATTCCAACATGGCTAAAGCAGAAGAAACAGACCTTAAAACTAACAATGTGAAGATAATAAAGATTCTTAAAGAGGAAATGAATAAATCCCTTAAAGAAATGCAGGAAAACACAAACAATTGAAGGAAATGAATAAATCCCTTAAGGAAAGCCAAGAAACAAATGAACAAACAGTTGAAGAAAATGAATAAAAGTGTTCAAGACCTGAAAATGAGAACAGAAACAAAAAACAAAACATAACTGGGGGAATTTCTGCAAATCAAAAATTTAGGAATTTGAACAGGAACTACAGAGGTTAGCTTCACCAATAGAATACAAGAGATAGAAGAGAGACTCTCAAGTACTGAAGATATAATAGAAGAAACAGATACAAAGGTCAGAGAAAATGGTAAATCTAGAAAAAAAATTGACACAAGACATCCAGGAAATCTGGGACACTATGAAAAGACCAAACCTAAGAATAATAGGATTAGAAGAAGGGGAAGAAACCCAGCTCAAGGGTCCTGAAAATGTTTTCAACAAATTCATAGAAAAAAATTTTCCTAACCTAAAGAAGTGGATACCTCTAAAGGTACAAGAAGCATACAGAACATCAAATAGATTAGACCAGAAAAGAAAGTCCCCTCAGCACATAATAATCAAAACACTAAACATACAGAACAAAGTATATTAAAAGCTACAAGAGATATTTAGCCATCAGTCCTCAGGGGAGGCTTTGCCCTGGAGGAGGTGGGAATGGGGGGTGGGTTGGGGGGAAGGGGAGGGGGGCGGGAGGGAGGAGAACAAGGGAATCCGTGGCTGATATGTAGAACTGAATTGTATTGTAAAATAAAATAAAATAAAATAAAAGCTACAAGAGATAAACACCAAGTAACATATAAAGGCAGACCTGTTAGAATCACACCTGACTTCTCAATGGAGACTCTAAAAACCAGAAGAGCCTGGACAGATGTGCTGCAGACTCTAAGAGACCACAGATGTCAGCACAGATTATTATACATGGTAATACTATCACCATAGACAGAGAAGACAAGATATTCCATGATAAACTCATATCTATCCACAAATTTAGCCCTACAGAAGGTGCTGGAAGGAAAATTCCAACCCAAGGAGGTTAGACCCATGAAAACAGAGAAACTAAATAATTTCACACCAGCAAAACCAAAAGAAGGGAAGCACCACCACCACACACACACACACACCACCACCACCACCACCACCACCACCAACAACAACAACAACAACTCCAACAGCAATAAAATGAACAATCATTGGTCATTGATATCTCTCAATATCAATGGTCTCTTTTCCCTAATAAAAAGACACAGACTAACAGAATGGATGTGAAAACAGGATCCATTCTTATGTTGCATCCAAGAAACAGACCTCAACATCAAGGACAGACATACCTCAGGGTAAAAGTTTGGAAAAATATTTTCCAAGCAAACAGATCTACAAGCAGGCTGATGCAACCATTTTAATATCTAACAAAATAGACTTCAAACCAAAACTAATCAAAAAAGGTGGGAAGGACCCTACATACTCATTAAAGGAAAAAAAATCCACCAAGATGACATTTCAATTCTTAACATCTATGCCCCAAACACTCAAGTTTGTAAAAGAAATACTACTACAGCTTAAACCACATATTTACCCTCCTACAGTGATAAAGGGAGACTTCAGTACATCACATCATCCACGGACAGGTCATCCAGACAAAAACTAAACAGAGAAATACTGGACCTAGAATATTTTAAAGCCAATGGATCTAAGAGATATTTATTAAATATTTCACCCAAACAGAAAAGAATATACTTTATTCTCTGCACCTCATTGAACTTTCTTTAAAATTGACCACATACTTGGATACAAAACAAGTCTTAACAGATACAAGAAAACTCCCTATGTCCTTTTAGCCCACCATGGATTAAAGCTAGATATCAACAAAAGACACCACAGAAAGCCTACAACAGGAAAACTCAACAACTCTCTAATGAATTAAAAATGGGTCAAGACAGAAATAAAGAAATAAAGACTTTCTAGAATTCAATGAAATTGAATGCACAGTACACCCAATGAAAGCAGTGTTAAGAGGAAAATTCATAGCACTGAGTGCCTACATAAAAAAAAATTGGGGAGATCTCATATTAGCAACTTAACAGCATACCTGAAAGCTGTAAAATAAAATGAAGTAAGTACACCCAAATGGAGCAGAAGGTAAGAAACAATCCAATGGAGGGCTGAAATTAATAAAACATGAACAAAGTAAACAACACAAAGAATCGATGAAACAAAGAGTTGGTTGTTTGAGAATATCAACAAGATAGACAAACTCCTATTCAAAATAATAAAAAGACACAGAGAAAATATCCAAATTAATAAAATCAGAACTGAAAATGGGAACGTAACAAGAGACACTGACACTGAGGATATCCAAAGTATTATTAGGTTATACTTTAAAAACCTGTACTCCATCAAACTGGAAAATCTAAAATAAATGGATAATTTTCTCAATAGATACCACTTACCAAAGTTAAGTCAAAATTAGATAAATAATTTAAATAGAATTATAAGCCCTAGTTAAATAAAAGCAGTCATTAAAAGTCTCCCAGTAAAACAAAACAAACAAACAAACAAAAAAACAGTGGCAAATGGTTTTAGAGCAGAATTCTACTAGGCTTTCAAAGAAGAATTAATGACAATACTCCTCAAATTATTCTGCAAAATAGAAATGGACAGAAATTGCCTAAACCATTTTATGAGGACACAATTATCCTGGTACCCAAACCACATACAGACTCAACAGAATTACAGACCTATTTTACATATAAACATAAACACAAAAATACTCAATAAAATATTTGCAAACTGAATCCAAGAACACATCAAAAAGATTATCTACTATGATCAAGTAGGCTTCATCCAAGAAATGCGGGGATGGTTCAATATATGAAAATCAATAAATGTAATTCACCATACAAACAAACTGAAGGAAAAAAAATCATATGATCATCTCATTCGATGTAGAAAAGTCTTTGAAAAAATCCAACACATCTTCATGAAAAAATACAGGAGATATTAGAGATGTAAGGGTCATACCTAAAAACACTGAAGGCAATTTACAGAATGCCTATAGTCAACATCAAAGAAAATGGAGAGAGGCTTAAGACAATTCTACTAAAATCAGGGACAAGACAAGGTTGACCACTCTCTCCATATGTATCCAATATAGTACTTGAAGTCTTAGCTAGAAGGAGACTGAGGGGATATGAATTGGAAAGGAAGAACTCAAAGTATCCTTATTTGCAGATGATTTGATAGTATACATGAGTGATCCTAAAAATACCACCAGAGAAGTCCTTCAGTGGATAAACACTTTCAGTAAAGTGGCTGGCTGGATACATTATTAACAACAACAAAAAAATAGAAAAGAAAAGAAGAAAAAGTAGCCTTCCTATATACAAACAACACATGGACTGGGAAAGAAAACAGGAAAACAATAGCTTTCAAAATAACCTCAAATATTATAAAGTATCTTGAGGTAACTCTAACCAAGCGAGACAGAAACTTGTATGATAAAAATTTCAAATCTTTGAAGAAAGAAATTGAAGAAGAGATCAGAAGATGAAAAGATCTCCCATACTCATGGATTGGCAGGCTATCACATAGTAAAAATGGCCATCCTAAAAAAAGTAATCTACAGATTAAATGTAATCCCTATCAAAATTAAAATACAATTCTTTAAAGACTTTGACAGGATAATTCCCAGCTTCATATTGAAAAAACAGAAAGCCTAGGATAGCCAAAATAATTCTGAACAATAAAAAAAAAAAAAAACTGCTAGAGGTCTCACCATCCCTGATTTCAAGTTTCCCTACAGAGATATAGTAATAAAAACCACATGGTATTGGCATTAAAATAGACAAACTAATCAATAGAATTGAATTTAAGACTCATACATAAGTCCACACACCCATGGATACCTGATTTTTCATGAAGAAGTCATAAATACACACTGGAAAAAAGAAAGCATGTTCAATAAATGATGCTGATCAAACTGGATGTCTGCTAGTAGAAGAATGTAAATTTATGTATATTATCACCTTGCATAAAGCTCAAGTCCAAGTGGATCAAAGAATATAACCATAAAACCAGACATACTGAACTTGATAGAAGATAAAGTGTGGAATAGCCTTCATTACAGGAGGCAACTGCCTGAACAGAACACCAACAGCAAAGGCACTAAGATCAATAATTAATAAATGAGACCCCATGAAACTGAAAAGCTTCTATAAGGCAAAGGACATTGTCAATCAGACAAAGAGGCAGACTATAGAGTGGGAAAGTATTTTTACCAACTCCACATCTAATAGAGGTCTGATATTCAAAATATATAAAGAACTCAAAAATTAGATTTCAAAAGCCAAATAATCCAATTAAAAATGAGATACAGATCTAAACAGAGAATTCTCAATAAAGGAATTGCAAATGGCTGAGAAACACTTAAGAAATGTTCAGCATCCTTAGCCATCAGGCAAATGCATGCAAAATGACTCTGAGATTCCATCTTACACCTGTCAGAAAGGCTGGTGAGGATGTGGAGCAAGGAGAATACTCCTCCATTGCTGGTGGGAACACAAACTTGTACAGACACTTTGGAAATCAATTAGGCAGTTTCCCAGAAAGTGAGGACTTAGTCTACCTCAAGACCTAGCTGTATCACCCCTTGGTATATACCCAAAGGACACTGCAACCTACCACAAAGACACTTGCTCAATCATGTTCACTATGGCTTTATTCATAATAGCCAGAGACTGGAAACAACCTAAATGTCCCTCAAAAAAAAAGAATGGTAAAGAAAATGTGGTACATTTACACAATGAAACTATTAAAAGCTGAGATCATGACATCTTCAGGCAAATAGATGGAAATAGAAAAAATCATCTTGAGTGAGGCATTTCAGACACAGAAAGTTAAATATAGTATACATTCACTTACAAGTGGATATTAGCTGCTAAGTAAATGATAGCCAAGCTACAATCCATAGACACAGAGAGGTTAGGTAAAGAGGAGGGGTCTAGATGGGATGCATACATCTCCCTGGGAGGAGGAAATAGAATAGGTTTTGCAGGTTGACAAGAGGGTACAAGTGGAGAGGAGACGGTGGGGTGGGAGATGGGGTAGAAAGAGAGTGTGGGGAGAAATGGCTGTAATTGGAGGCATTTGGGATTGATGTGGAATCCTAGTGCAGAGGAAACTTTCTAGAATGTATGAAGGTGATCCTAATGAGGACTCTTAGGAATGGGGGATAAGGAGTCTCAACTGGCTATCTCTTATAGCCAAGTAAGGCTTCCAGTCAATTAAATTGTTGGCTAAGAGGGTTCCATGGAAATTCCCAAACGATTCAGGCTGTTGCTAAGACAAAAGTTTGCTCTCTGCAAGTATACATTGGGGTCCCACTGCTGAGGACAATACCCCCATAATTCATTGAACATGGAGATGTCAAGTTGGTGCCTACATAGAGCTTTCACCCCTATGTTCTAGTCTCTTTCATGAAGGAAGGTACTTTGCTGGCTATAGAAAGAGAAACATGGACACCAACCCAGTTACAAAACTTTTGACCTACAATGTGTCCTGCCTGCAATATATGCTACAGCACTGGTGGCACAGAACTTGTGGGAGTAACCAACAAATGTCTGATTTGACTTGAGGGCCAACATTGCTTGAGTAACTAAGAATCAGAGAGAAAATACCCCAGAGACTATGGTAAATCCAAACACTACTAGTCTAAAAATTAAAGTATCAACAAAATGACTCCTAATTATATTCTGCCATACTCATAGATCAGTGCCTTATCTGGTCATCACCAGAGGGGCTTCTTCCAGCAGCAGATAGGAACAGATGCAGAAACCCACAGCCAGACATTGTGAGGAGAGAGAGTCTCCATCAAATCTCTCTCCTCATAGCTCAAGGAATCCTGCATAAGAGGATACAGAAAGATTGTAAGAGTCAGACGAGATGGAGGCCACCAGGAGAAGAAGGCCCTTTGATTCATTCATCTATACAAGGTACATATGAGATCACAGAAACTGAAGCAGCAAGCACAGGGTTTACATGAGGCTTGTGTGTGTGTGTGTGTGTGTGTGTGTGTGTGTGTGTGTATGTGTGTGTGTGTGTGTGCGCGTGTGCGTGTGCGTGTGCGTGTGTGTGCGTGTGTGTGGAACTCCTGACCATGAGAATGAGTGGGTCTCTGACTCTTGTGCATACTCAGGATTCTTCGCCTCCTGTTGCTATGTCCAACTTCAATGTGATAGTTTTTACTTCATCTTATTACATTTTATTTTGTCACGTTTGGCTGTATTTTTGTAGAAGCCTGTTCTTTTCTAATGTAAGGCAGAAAGGGAGTGGATCCAGAGGGGAAGGAAATGGGGAGGACCTAGGAGTAGTAGAGGGCAGGTAATTGATATGCAGGATAGATTATATGAGAAAAGAGTCTATTTTCAATAAAGGAAAAAATGTAATAATGTTTATTGGGCATCTCTACCATGGAGTATGACAGTTTTCTAGAGTTTACATAGCACTATTATGTTTTCCTCCAAAATTAGTAGTAGAAATTTGTTTATTTATTAATATTGAGGAGTTTTCTATGGAACCTAAAATTGTAGAAAAATGTCTCAGTAGGGCTGGTGTCTTTGACTTGCAGAGGCTGCCTTCTCGTGTCTTCATGTGATTTTCCATCCTTTCTAATCTCTTATAAGGACACCCATCATATATGATTGGAACTCATTAGAATGACCTCATTTCAACTTAATTACCATTTAAAAGCTCTAATGTCCAAATACAGTTACATTGGGAGGTATGTAGGATTATGATGTCAATATAAAATTTTTAAAAACATGTTTATTTTATGAGCACAATTTAGCTGACAAGCTGAACATAATGTAAATATAAACAAAGGACAATTTCACATACCATTAACCTAAATATTTTATAATAAGTACTAAGAACATCATTTTAAACTTATTATCAATAATAATCTAATGCTTTTATTGATATATTAGCTTAAAATGTTGGAGGAATATTATTGGTTTTATGTTATAGTTAATTTGAAAGCCAGTCACACAGAAAATCACTCTTGTATTCTACCTATCTACATTCACTGTTTATACTATGAACATTGCTTATTGCTAGGAGCTGTGAAACAAAAGGGGAAAATGTACGGACTCTAGGGACTTAATATTTAATTGCAGTAACTATATGGATGCTTAAAAAAGAAGAATAAATAACAAGATTGCATGCCCTAAATTCCAAATAGAAGATTATCTGCCTTCCTGGATTTGAGGTCACACCAGCCTACACTGTGTTGGCTTCTAAAGGATTTTCAAGAGAAAACTAACATTGTTTATATGCAGATAATTAGAAGAGAATTTCAGAATGAGGATGAGTAATGTACTTTTTAAAGACCTCTGATTGCACAAGGAGTATTCTCCCATTGCTTCTTAGTGAGAAAAGAACAGAATATCTTCTCTTATTATTTAAAAATTTCATTATTTGGGATCTATTCAATTCAGAAATTGCTATAAGGAAACAACTGCAACAGGGATTTTAGAATATAAGTTAGTAAATACTTTAAATTTGTTACTTATTTATCTATTTCTGTTGAAGTAGTTTCCTATATTCCAAATCATCTTCTAACTCTCTATGTAGCTACGACTGGCTTTGAACTCCTGATCCTCTCAAGTACTGGGATTATAGACATATGCCACCAAACCAGGGAGTAGATGCATTTTTGCCATCTAAAGATAAATAATGGCTGAGCTCTCTGACGGTGTAAATCAGCCTTATTGTCATTTTGCCTGCATGGAGATTTATCAGTTTCTTAATTCACTTTTCAAAAGCAGAATGTGAGAGAGAAGACAGCTCCAGCTGCTTTATGTGCTGAGCTGAAAACTGACTTCTCTAAGAGCAGATTGAAAAATGCAAAAAGATCTATGTCAGTGCTCCCAACATTAAAGTGGTTGATTTTATCAGAAGAACTTACCACTGAAGTTAATTATGTTTCTGTTAGCATTATAAATGTAAATAACACGTTACTATTAATATACATGAAATCTACCCATAAAAGATTTGAGCAGCACAGGTCAAAGGTCAAGTCTGCAAGTTCTGACATCAAAGTTTCTATACATGAAACCTGTGGCATGTAAACTATGTGTTTTGACAAATGTAGTTTTCTTTATAATGACTTATTATAATGATTTGTGAATTTAGGTGCCATGGTTCAGTTATACGTGTCCTATGTTGAAACTTAATAAGCAATGTGATAATATTAAGAGTGAGTCCTTGAGAGTGGTGATGCCAAAGGAGCAGTCTTCATAAACAGTATCACTGATGCTACCAAGAGTTTGGAAATAGTACTTACTCTAGCTCCCTTTGCGCTTCAGTCTGCTTTGGCCAGTGAGGCCATAGCACCAAGGTTTCATCTATGAAGCAGAGTGAACCCTCACTTGCCACAGTATTTGTGGATGCCTTGCTCTGCCCCAATCTGCCAGCTCCTTGATCTCTCATTCCCCATACTCTAGAACTGTAAGAAATAAATGCCTATTATTTATACATTACCCAGTCTTAGATTTTTTTATCATAAGAATATAAACGGAATAAGACAGAATAATGATAACTGCCTCATAAAATAACCATGAGGGTTTGGTTAAGGAACACATGAGCAAAATGCTTAGTACAAAATTAGCAATAAATGTTAGCTATTATTGGTAGCCAATGAGTTAGAATATAGTTAACATTCTCTGAGCAATGATTTTCAGCCTCATCACCATACTGGAATAATATAGAGACTTTTTTCAAATTCTAATGTATGGTCTTATCCCTAGAGATTCTGATTAAACTGACCTCAGAAAGTCCAGACATCTGTGAGTTTTAAAAGATCCCAAGGTAATTCTAACATACATACAGAATTAAAAAGATCTGCTCCATGTAACGCATGCAGATGGATAGTGCCATGTCCCTCTGTCCACATCTGAGCCAGTCCAGTAGTGCTTTGCCCACACGTGCTATGGATAACACGTTCCATACAGCAAGATATCACCTAAAATTATAAATATGCATCCCTCGAAGCGATTGATTCACAGTGCACCAAGCTTCATGTTTGAGTATATTCTTTAAGAGATTCATTTAACATTCCTGATTAAAAGTTATAAAAAGTTCACCTTTAACTACATTGTTTTATTTCTGATGAACTCAGATTTTCCATTTTATTTTTTGTAACAAGGAAACTTTCTTGAGGAATAATTAACTTTCTTAAGTACAGCACAGGAACAATTCTCTATCACTCTTACTAATTCTTAAATCAATTCATGGGTATATTGATAGAAAGACTACACTCTCAAATGACAAAGACACTTTAGATGACATACAGATGCTGGAATCTTTATTTGGACTTGAATTGTTTATTTCAGACTGGATGTTGGGAGAAGAAATGTGGATCAGTGAGACAAGTGAATATTCAGCATTTATTGATGAAGTTGTGAGATGAAATTTCACTTTAGCTTCAGCCTCTACCGATACCTCATTTGGGTCCAGAAGAAGAAAGCATCAGGGCTCCCCAAACTAGCGCCCATATTTCTCCTACAACAGAAGCCTAGGACATGGCTGCAGTACTATGACTTGCAGTCATGTGGGCTTTGGAATCACTCATGGTGGCCACTCAGTACAAAACACCAGAGAATTCTAAGCTGCGATATGCCTGAGATAGAGGCGCAGAGTCCCTGACAGCCCATGGAATTCAAATGTTGTAAATATGTTAGACTCTGAATGCCAAGACAGGTAAAGCAGGATGAAGGTCTATCAGAAGGTCTGACCTGAAGGAATAGTGTTTTCTTTGCGAGAATTCATCTAGAATAAATGCCCAGAAAAACAGACAATGATCAAGACTTAGAACTACAGATCAATAATGCCCCAACTTTGTGTTCACTGGGAATTTTTCATTGGAAGACAGAGGGCTACAACCAGAAAGGTAAGCAAAAGGCAAATTATAGTAATATTTATTAGGCAATCTTGAAGTTCTTTGTACTCCCAAAGGATCTCCTTAATTCTCTCTAAGACAACTGTGACCATACAACCAAATTAAATTTACATGATGGAACTCAAGGATTCAGACTCCAAGAAAAATTCAGTAAGTTTATAGGATGCTCCAGCTTGTAATTGCCTTGATTCTCCAGTCTTCAAATATAATTCATTTTAGACTTAGAGCTTTAGACTGGGGGCTGAGTGCCCTCACTTTTATCTACAGGAGTGGATTACAATGAAATTCCAGACATGCAGCAGGCTGTTTGCTCCTGGCATTTAGCAGACAACACTATAGAAATGATAATTCAAGTAGCAACATGAACCAGGCATAGAAAATTCTTTCTTTCTCTCCATAGTTATGATTATTTGATGGGTAAAGATAGCCAAGAGAGACCCAAGGGAAGCCATGAGATTATGAAAATTATGGAGTAACTAAGAGGGAGGCAAAATCCGTGGACATGAAGTGTGAATCAGGTTGCATTTCATGTTGTTAAAGCAATACAAAGAAGATCTAAATTTTCTGATAGTTCTTTGGCTTGGGTCAAGTCTAAGGTACATATCTGGGAGCTTGCATCTTGATTATAGTAGACTTATTGGGTTCCATCTATTTCCAGCTAGCACTGGGTTAATAAGCAATTCATATATGCTACTTAATTTAATTGTAAAACTACTGTAGGAAGCAGAAAGAGGTGACATCAATATCTCTAGTCCAGGAAGGGACATATTCAAAATTAGAGACTAGGCTGAACCGACACTGTAGCATGTACTATCTCCATGCCCCAGGGAACGACGAGCCATCCTCATATCCGTTGCTGATATATGCTTTTCATTATGTCTAACTCAGAGCAGACTCACAGAAGCAGCTGAAAGTAGCTACTAATTATTTCCAAAAGTAGAAAAAGTTATTTCCATGTATATCTATTAAAATTTACTTATTAATCAGACAAAGAAAACTGAAATCCACATTCTATGAGTCAATTAGTCCAGTTACCGTGGTTGCATTTTGTAGCTAGCTCATCTTTTAAAAATATTTAAATTAAGTTTTAGGTAAATGGGCAACCGTGCAGGTTCCATTTCCTGGCTATGGTGAATAATGCAGCAGAGACTTTTGAGTATATTCTCAAGAATGATATAGCTGGGTTGTATAGTAGTTCTGCTTTTAGTGTTTTAGGAATTTACAAACTGATTTTTATAGTAGCTAAACAA
Organism: Peromyscus eremicus; assembly: GCF_949786415.1. Taxonomy (NCBI): domain Eukaryota; kingdom Metazoa; phylum Chordata; class Mammalia; order Rodentia; family Cricetidae; genus Peromyscus; species Peromyscus eremicus. The sequence goes on along the minus strand of NC_081418.1, from coordinate 28,279,466 downwards.
TTTTATAACCCCTCCAGGAGTGTATAAAGATTTCTCTCTCCTCATTAGCATTTGTTGTCATTTATGGAGTTCTTGATGGTAGCCTTTTTTGGGATTTTTTTCAGGTATTTATTGGCCATTTTCATTTGTACTTTTGAGACCTGTTAATGAGTTCATTTGCCTGTTATGGATTGGATGGTTGGGGGTTGTAAATTTAATTGTTGAAGAGTTTTACATGTCCTCCCTACTAATGCCCTGTCAGATAATACTTGCTGGAATTCTCCCCATCCTGTAGTCTGGCTTTTCAGTGTGCTGACTGTTTCTTGTACTATGCAGAAACCTTTTAATTTCATGCAATGCAATTTGTCAATTCTTGGCATTAGCTCTTATTCTTTTATTGTCCTTTGCAGAAAATCCTCGTGCGTCTTGTATCTTGAAGTGCATTATTTGTATTTTCTCTAGCAGTTTCAACGTCTGAGTATTACATTAAGGGATTACAAACATTTGAGTTGGCTTTTGTGCTGGGTGAAACGTATAGATCAAATTTCATTCTTCTACGTGTAGAAATCAGGTTCTCTGGCATCCTTCCTCTGGTGTTTGTAGTTAGTTGTGTGGGTTTAATTTTAGGCCGTCCATTCTATCCCATTGATCTGTATGTGCTATTTTGTGCCAGCACCATGCTGTTTTATTATTATTGCTCTGGAGTATAATTTGAGGTCATGATACCTACAATATTGCTCTTTTTACTAAGGAGTGTCTTAGCTTTGGGTGTCCTTGGTCCTTCCATCTGAATTGTAGGATTATTTTTCCCCTAGGAAATATTTTGCCAACTTATATTACCTCAAACTCAAAATCTAGTATAAATGGACACATTTCCAGAACAATATGACCTAACAACATTAAATCAAGAATATAAATACAATTTGTGGTTGAAGGATGTCTTTTACAGAAGACCCAGGTTCTGTTTCCAGCACCCTGTACCTGCTACCTCACAATGGTCTGTAACTTCAGTTCAGAGGAGTTAGTCTCCCTCTTCTGGCCTCCATGTGCACTGAATGCATGCAATATACATATAAACAAGCAAGTGTGAGTGCAAATACACACGCACACATATATACATGCAAAACAGTACATTTTTAAAAATACATAAAGAAAATCAATGAGACTGAAGCAATAACACAAAGTATCTCAACAAAGAAAGGATCAGAACTGGAAATATTTACTAATATATTCTACCAAATCCTTAAGAATTAATACCAATCAATGTTCCTTAAACTATCCCATAAAGTAGAAAGGGAGAAACTCATCCTACAAGGCCAGCATTATCCTCATACCAAAACCAGATTAGGACATGATAAAAAAAATTTCTCTAATGAAAATCAGTGCAAAAATTCTGAATAAACTTCTTACAAACTAAATTCAATAATACGTTATACTAGAGAAAAGAAAAAATCTTCAACTAATGGTACTGAGAAAGCCATTATGGATGTTCACATGTAGAAGAGTGAAATTATATCCCTAGCTATACAGTACGCAACAATTAGCTCCAAATGAACCAATGGTCTCAAGCTGAAACCTGAATGCTATTGCTAGAAGAAAACCTAGGTATTACCCTACAAAATGTAGGTATTGGAAAGGACTCTCTGAATATGACTCTATTGCCCAGGAATTAAGGTCAGCAATTGACAAGTAGAACCTCATAAAACTAAAAAGCTCTGTTTGATTAAGGAAACATAAAGAATAAACCTACAGATATGAGTGAATCTTTGCCAGACATGCATATGACAGAGGAGTAATGTGCACAATATCGCAAATCAATCAAACAAACCAAAAACCCCAGCAACACAAGGAGTTAAAGAAACAAATTACCCAATTTAAAAATGGGCTAGGAATCTAAACAGAGAATTCTTGATATAAGAAATAGATATAGCTAAGAAATACCTTGAAAAGTGTTCATCATCCTTAGCAATTAGGAAAAGAAAAATGAAAAGAACTTTGGGATTTCATCTCACACTGGTCAGAGTCATGAAGATCCACCACACAACTGACAACAAATGCTGGTGAGGATGTGGGGAAAGAGGAGCCCTCATTCACTTTGTGAGAATGCAGATTGGTTCAGCTACTCTGAAAATCAATGTGGAGAATCCTCAAAATGCTAAAATAAGTCTATCACATGACACAGCTATAAGACTCCTTGGTATGTGCCCAAAGGACATGACACCTACTCCACAGAAACTTACTTACTCCACAATGTTCATTGACACCCTATTCATAATAGGAGATAGAAATAACCTAAATGTCACCCAGCAGGTCAATAGATAATGAAAATGTACATATATACACATTGGTAGACTACTCAGCTGTAAAAAAAAAAAAGAAAAATGAAATGAAATTTGAAGGTAAATGGATAGACCTAGACAATATTAAGTGAAGTAACCCAGATCCAAAAAGATCAAAACCATATTCTTTTTCATTTGTACTTTCTAAATTCAAATTCTCAAATGTGAGCATATAACATGCAGAAACCAGGAAATTATAAAAAAGGGACTGTAGATGTTAATTGTGAACTTGACAATCTAGAGTCAACTCTGAAATGGGCTTCTGGGCAGGCTTGCGGGGATTGTCCTTTTATTATGTTAATTGAGGTGTACCCACTGTGGGTGGCACCATTCCCTGGCTGGGATCCTCGACTGTATAAGTGAAGAAAGGGAACTGAGCATGTTTATCAATTACACATTCTCTGCTTTCCAACTGTGGACACAATATGACTAGCTTTCTCAAACTCCTGCTTTTCCACCATGATGGCTGTGCCATGGAATTGTGTGCCAAAACAAACTCTATGCTTTAATTTGCTTTTGTCAGGATATTTTATCATGGCAACAGAGAAGTAGCCCACACAGAAAATACTGTTCTGATTTTATACATCCCCTCAGTGGTTTTAGAGAACAGCTTATGTTCTGTTTTCTCTACCAGAGAGAAATGAACTTCTAAAGATTAATCATTTTTAGCAAGGATAGTATAGTACACCATCCACCAGATTTCCTAGTAATAGTCAATCTAATCATAATTCAAGCTCAAACACCAATACACTGTGCTCTAACAGAGTTCAGTCACCAATAATTCAATCTTATTTATATAGTTGTAGACAAGGTAAGAGGGCAAGCATGGGAGAATGGCCAAGTGTGAAGAAATGGGGATCAATGGTAAGCCTGGGACCTTAAGAGGCAGGAAGGATGTTAGAAAAAGAAATGAAATTGTATCTAAGAACTTCATCACTTTTAACTTGTATACACCTGTAGCCTACAAAGGGCAGCATTTGCTAGGGTGTCAGCCAGATGAGTGGCCTTTCTGACTTAACAGCCAGCATTGGGTGGTTCCCCCACAAACAATCAGGTCTGGAGAAGGGACTTCAGCCATGGAAAGGACTGAAGAGGGAAGGCAGAAATCCAAGTTGCAAGACAGACACCCTTAGTGAGCCTAAATTCAGGGACCAGTCTGTAATCACATCCTTTTTTCCTTCTGAAAATTACTTCACAGACGTTTAGAATGAGAGTCAGTGGCCTCAGCATCAAAAGTCTCCAATTAAAGGAAGAAGCCTAGTTGTATTAGTCAGAGTTCTCTAGAGAAATAAAACTGATAAAATGAATCTAACATCTATTTACAGGCTCTGGTCTGGCTAGTCCCAAAGGCTGTCTCCTGATGGAAAGGCCAAGAATTTGGTCCTTGTTCAGTCCAAGAGGCTATGTGTCTCAGATGTTCTTCAGTCTACTTTGGAACCCCAAAGAAGTGGGTTCTAATATCAGTGAAGGAATGCCTCAGAAACAGGATAGATGAGCATGCCAGCAAGTGTGAGGGCAAGCAGGCAAAAAACAGTTATTTTTTTCCATGTCCTTTATGTAGGCTGCCACCAAAATGTGTGGCCCTGATTTGGGGTGGGTCTTCTTACTTCACATGATCCAGTCAAGAAAATCCTTCACAGGTGTGCCCAATTGCTTGGGTTTTAGGTGATTCCAAGTATAGTCAAGATAACAACCAAGATCAGCCATCACACTAGTAGTATATGTCACATGCAATGTAAGACATGGAGAGGCAGGATAAGAGAAACCTAAAGTTATGAGTGTAATTCCAGTGACATTCTTTTAGGATCTTATCCATATTTCAGCACAGAAGAATGAGGATGTTTTTCTTTTTCTGCTAGTAGTTTACTACTTATGAATCAGTGTTTAATTCTATAAGTTTAAAAACTGTATGTGCTAAATCTGAGGAGTCAAACTAGCATCGGTGATCTCAGAGTGACATCGTAGATAGCTAGGACAGCAGAGGCTCAGTGTTCCTTATCTGTATTTATGTGGTGATAAGTAAATAATTTTTCTTTTGAGACAGGGTTTTACTACACAACCCTGTCTGGCATGTGACTCACAATCTTTCTACCTTAACCTCCTGAGTGTTCCAATTACAGACGCACATCCCCATGCCTCACATAAATAAAGCTTTTGACCACCTGAAAGATTATCTTTTGCTTGAAACATTTGGTGTTTATAACTTGACATTGATAAAATCTCCATGAGAAACATGTTTATTGTGTTTAGTGACTAGAATAGAAAGCTTAGTCCATTGGCAGAGACACAGCTACAAGGATGATGGATGTCTAGAGCAGGGAGAAATGTCTATTAAAGTAGTCAGAGTTGACACCATATTCCAGCACATAATGTTTGACACTTTACTCAGGGGTTACTGAAATGATTATGTGTTCATGAGCAAATCCATGCCGACAACCAACCTTTCACTGATGAAAGGAGATTATTATTTTAAAAAGTGTTTCAAACTTAGGCTTTCAGACAGACATAGTTTATATTACTAAAACTCAGGGCACTTTCAGAAGGAGATTCAATAAGTAGATTGGTAGTGAAGTATGTTTGGCTGTTTTTTGTTTTGTTTTTGGTGGTTGTTTGGTTTTTTTAGACAGGCATACAAAGATTACAGAAGAATGAGATGCACCCTATCTACAAGAACTGCGATTCACTATTTAAGAGAATGTGTGTGCCCTTGTTCAGACCCAGCAAAGGGAAATGTCAGAAAGGCTGAACATGCCAATGAAACAATGTGACATGTGGAGATTTTAATTCAGTATTTCCTAGTAATTCATTATTTATGCTCTTGTTGCTGAATAAACTGAATTTTCACTTTATGAGTCACCTGTAAATCATGAGCACATAAACAATAGAAAAAAGCTAACAAGGTTCAGCCCTTCTAGCTAGGCAGCGAGTGGTGAAGTCTCTCACGGAATAAGAGAAGAGCTGAGCTGGAACATCTGTTTTTTTCACTGGTAGGGATAGATTAAGAGCCCATGGCCAAGGTCTCAGGGATGTGGCACAGAGTTCTGACAACAGCACTAAAGCCAGGAGGGAGCCAGGGAAGATGATGCCTGTCCTGCGTGTGACTGTGCACATACGTCTGCAGCTCTCTCTTTCAGGCCTTTTGCCCCACAACTTCAAGGACAAATGCTTGATGCATAAACCCCAAGAAGTATAATAAACACTCTTTCCAAAGTTTTATCAAAGTGTATCATATTGTTCATTATTTTTCTTATACTGTTACTTTTTTTTTAATTAGTGTGCTCAAACCACTGGGAAATGGAGAGTTAAGAATAGGCTAGCAAATTATAAACATATCTAAATTTCATTTCATTTCATTTTCTATTTGTGTTTTCAAATGTATTTATTTATTATTTGGTGTGTATGTAAGCCACAGGTCAATGCCTAGGGTCTTTCTTTATTATGTTCTTCCTTAGTTTTTGAGACCAGATTTCTTACTGAACATTGCCCTAACCTTGGGGTTACAGGTACATGCAGCCACACCTGGCTCTTACTTGGATACTGGGGATATTCCACAATTTAACCATTGAGCAATCAATGTCTGTAGCCCCCATTACCCCCTGTGGTGGTTTGAAAGAAAATTACTCCAAAGGGTGTGGCACTATTAGGAATTGTTGCTTTGTTGGAGGAAGTTGTGTCACTATGGAGGCAGGCTTTGGGGTCTCATATATGCTCAACCCACATCCAGTGAGATAGACCACTTCCTGTTGCCTGTGAGTCAAGATGTAGAACTCTCAGCTACTTCTCCAGCACCATGTCTGCCTGCATGCCACCATGTCGCACCATGATGATAATGACTAAACCTCTGAAAATGTAAGCGACCCCAATTAAAATTTTTTCCTTTCAAAAAGTTGCCGTGGGCATGGTGTCTTTTCACAGAAATAGAAACCCTAACTAACACCCCCCTCTTTTCTCTCCCTTTCTCTTTCCTTCTCTTTCTTTACATTCTTCTTTCAATCCTTCCTTCTTTCTTTTCTTCTTGGCAGCACTGGTCATAGAATGAAATCCAGACCATGGGTTTGCTAGACAAATGCTCTACTACTGAGCAACTCCCCTGGTTCTGTTGTATTTGACATTGAGATAGTGTTTCACTAAGTTACCTAGATTGGCCCTTGAACTCACTAAGTAGCAAAGGGAGTGTGCAAACTATTTATACTCCTGTCCCATACTTTCTTGTAGCTGTAGCTGATATTACAGATATGTACCACAATGTGAAACTCTGTTTATTTAGTTTATGCTTACTCAAACATAAAACCCACCCCTCTAAAAAATATTACAGACCAAAGAATGCTATATATAACAGGCAGGACTTTTAAGAGACAGAAAACTGACAGAATACACACACATACACACCACACACACACACACACCCACACACACACACACACACACACATATACATACATATAGTATAAAGCAATTTATTACATTGGTTTACATGATAGGGCCTGAGTATTCAGTTCCTCAGTGTCCATCTGCTAGCTAGAAGGGCTGAGAATTAGCTGCTTGGTCCACAAAGCTGGACGCCTAAACCATTCCCATTCTGGCACTGAAGGCAAGGAATATTCCTAGAGTGTTTTAGACTGTCACAACAGTTGTAATCTTCCACAGTGGAGGATGGCAGAGATAACATCAACAAGAAGTAGAGGCAGGCAGACAGACTGCCTGCCCTTAGATCTCATCATGGACAGGCCACCAACAGGGGCTGCTTTTCACTGCGAAGGAAGGCCTTCTCCCCTCAAATAATCCTTGGAAATACCCTCACAGACCCACTGGCTCTCATCTCAGACCAATAGTATAGAGTTCTCTGTTACTGGTAACAGTCAATTTAGACAGTTTCTATTCAAGTGCATTCCCAATATAACTGACTAGGAAGAACAGAAAAGCTGATCCGGTGTGAACTAGTATTGAGTGCACATGTAATAAGGCAAAACTATGTCCTCAAGTGAAAACTTAGAGATAATCCTCTGTTTACCCTTCATGTTTGTGTATAATTGGGAATGCATATGCCTGACAACAGATACATTATGAAAAGGGACACATGAATTAGGAAAAATTAATATATGACCTAATCTATCAATCAAAATAGGAAGCCATCAAAACTGTGCCCCCTTGGTAACCAGTTACTCCTTCTCTTGAACTCCATGAAGGGAAGACCAAAATTCTAATTCAGCTCTTGAATACTCTTATTAATGAGACTCCCCCTTTCCATCTTGACCGTGTATCCATTTATAACCTTTAATATTGGTCCACTCTGTATACGGTCTTCTTGCCTTTTACAGTCCTGTGTGAGATCTTGTTTTTCAGTACTTTGGATAAGAAACCAAGAGCATGGAAACACCTGGCCCACACCCTGACCATGGGTAATAATTGAACTGGGCTCTATTTGGTTCAATGCTCTGCTTATTCTGTCTAGGACTTTCTATGCTTTCTTTAAACGTGTGTGTTAGAAGTGAAGTCCAGCACAGCAACGGAGGAAACCTGGGAGGTGAGGGGCTGCCCTCAACATGTAATGTTCTTTGTTTTGTGGTTCATTTTCATTCTGTGCTTATAATAACCCACGAGTACTAACAGGAACACAACCTGAAATTCACAGTCAAAGCAAGCATAAGAGACACGTGTTATAACCATGTATATCCACCACCACGTGGAGTGCTATTAGCTCTGAGGCTCATGTTTCTTATTCAAATTACAGCCTGTTTTATAAAAAGACAATATTGTTCTAAGAAACAAGCATGACCAAGGAACCCTATTACACCTTTCTGACTCAGTTGTCTTCCTAATCCAGCACTTAGAGAACATAATGAGATATAAAGAATGGGAGGATAAGGCAAGTACAGCTCGTGTGTGTGTGTGTGTGTGTGTGTGTGTGTGTGTGTGTGTGTGTGTGTTTCTGGGGTTTGAACAAAACAAAAGGCCTCTGTATACTAGACAAGCACTCTACCACTGAGCTACATTTCCAGCCTAGTTATTTTTCTTTTTAGTCCTTGTTTATTTCAGACAAAGATTCTAAATGTTTCTACAACGAGTAATATGAATAAGCGAAATAATAGCAGTTGAGTTCATACTTCTAAAAACACATTTGATCTCATTTGTCAACTTCTTATCATTCACAATTAACATCTAGAACCTTCCATGCAAGTTCTAGGAGGGAACTTAGTGGACATACTTAGTGCCCACCCTTATTCTCTGAATAGATTAATAAGGCTGGAGAAATAAATAGCCATACTGTTGTATGTCCCTCATTCTCCACCCACAAAAATGGACAACATACTAAAACTGGTTCTTAAATGTGGAAGCTTCCATAGAAAGCTATACCATAACCATAGTAATACTACTGTCACTATTGCTTTTTAGAAATTTTGCTCACATCTGCTGTCGGATCCTTACATGTAAGGAAAATCAAAGAAACAATCATTCTAAGTTTTACTGCTGTTTGTACCGTATGGTAAATAAATATATATATATATGTGTGTGTGTGCATATATAAATTATAATATTAGTATAAATTATAATAACATAAATTATAATATTCTGGTGAATTTAGATACAGGCTTATGCTCTTATATTTTCTTTGAAAATGGTGTTGCACATTATAAAAGTGGGTGGTAAAAACAATGATAGTATGAGCTAGTCACAGTGGAAATCACCTGTAAGCCCAGTACTTAGGAGGTGGAGGTGAAAAGATGGGGAGTTTAAAGTTGTTCTTAGCTGTTTAGAGAGGGGGAAGCCAGCATGGGCTACTTAATAGATGGTAAAGCCAAAGCTTAGAATGAATAAATAATGTTGCCCAAATCTTAAAGCCTATTAGTGGAAACACTAGGATTTACAATAGAATCTGGATGTGTGGAACCACAAAGTCTAGTTCTTGATGACTATTATCCCCAAAGCCAGTATCATTGCTACTTCCCCTTGAATTCCTTGGAATATGTGTTTCTCCAGAATCGAAGCAGGCAAGCTCAGGGAATAATTTAGCAATCTGAGATTCCACTGGTCCTCTTTAGGAATGCACCAGAAACTAAAGACCCTCCTACTACATTTACCTGTGTGTCTCTCTCCAAATGATGTAAAAAGTTTCTCCTATCCCTAAAACTTAGATAAATTCTACTCAAACTTAGTCCTAATATAACAAGGTAAGAAGAAAGGAAGGCCAATCTAGCCTAAATTGGTTTGGAACACATGTTCAGTTGGGAAAACCTTATCATTTGGGGGAGAATACCCTATTTACCATCTAATGCACAGTTGGGTGCATATGAATGAAATCAGATACATCATGGAAATGGACATGCAAAGTGAACAAAGACTTCATAATCCAAGATTGTCAATCAAAAGACAGCTGCCCATACTACGCCCCTTAGCAATCAAACCCTTTTTCTTTTTTACTTCATAAAATGAGGCTCCAAACAATAAGCCTGAGTACCCTCACTTACATGCCTTTGTTGTCACTCTGGACACTGTGTCTCATTTGTACTCTCAGTTTACTTTGGATGAAGTTACGTGCTACTTTTGCTAATCCATGTGTGCCTTTACTTCATTCTTGAGTAAGAACCTAGACTCACTGGGTCCAGATCACAGCCACCAGTAACAAGAGGGGTCCAAGTTTCTACAACAAACTATAGCAAGTAAAGAAAGCTGGTCCATTTCTACCACAACTCAAATGACTCTTAAAAGGCTTTAGTTCTTATTTTCATCAAGGCTATCACTTGACTGTGTGCACATCACTCATATTAAAAGTAAGATAGGTGTACTTGACTGTGTGTACATCACTCATATTAAAAGTAAGGCAGGCTCAGTTAATCCCTAAGTTCACGGAGTAGGGCATCAGCTTTTGTGTCTCTGAGACGAGCAAACTCTCCAGATTTCCTTTCACATCTCTTTTAGCCTCCATGATGACTACCAATTTGCTGTTCTGCATTAGTGTCTGCTGAGTTTATCCAGCTATATTCTAGAGCCCAAAGAGATAATGTCTACCAGCAGTTTTAATCTTCTTTGTCCAAATCTCACTGGCAAATATGAGTATATCTTTTATCCATGGTGTTAAATAAAAACCTTTGCCTGGATATGCATGATGTGTAAAATATTTTAAGTAATATAACAATATTTAAAGATTTTTGTCATTTGTACCTCAAATTTTTATATTATAGTCTGAACCACATACTTGAGCATTTAATATTAACAAAAGCAGCAAAATCAATATATATCAGACATAACCTTAATTTAGCAATTATTTGAAGACAGAATCCATTCTTATATTATACTTGTTAATAAGTGTATTTTTCTGTTACGGTTTTAACTCAAACATTTACTCTTAGTATATATTTTTGTTAAAGTATTTATTACTATAACCTCTTTTGAGATTTGCTGTGTCCTGACAGGTATGTGTATATTACTTTACTTTACTCTGAGATACAGAGCTATAGATAATTCCATGGTAATACACAAATACAGAATGTTTTACAAGAGATTTTTTAAATGTTTCAAATTTTCTTCATGTTATCATTCTCAAACATCTATATTCAAACTATATGAAAATCCATCATAGGCACAGAATTTAAAGGGACAGTGGTTTGGATATCTTTTGCTTTGAACTCACATGATAACTCAGTTGTCAACACTTCTCTAACCTTCATACTCTACTTTTGTCTGTTACAGAAACCACTTGCTTTTGCTACTAATGTACAAAGCAAATGACAAGAGAAACAATTCTAACTCATAACATGGAGTCAATGGCCTCTAGGGGACTTTTCTTCCCCATCAAATATTTCCTCATTTTCCACCAATACAATCTATATACATCTCACCTGCCTCATCTTAATGACATGCAAGTGTACACATGCATACAATAAATGAATGGGATGAATTCTAAAAAAAAAAAAATGAATTATTTTTCCAGCTATCCTGAAGTAAATGCACTGTGTACTGTCAAATAATATGTTTCTCATACTGTGATTTTTAAAAAAAAAATGATAAACAATGACACGAGACCTGTTGTGTTCAAGTGTGTGTGAGACAAGGAAAAGGAAAGAAAAAGAATCAGACACTCAAAAGAGAGGAAAAATCAGAAAAAATAAAAGCACACAAGCAGATCATTATCTCACAACTTTGCAAACTGAGCTTGGAGCTTTGAGACTCTGAGACAATAATACACCAATGATGAATGAATGCCTACCCCATTCTCATAAACTCAGGCATGAGGCATACATTTGAAATAATCAAGATAATTTCCATGCTAATTCTGAGTATTTAGAGCAGTTGTTCTCAACCTTGGCAGCACTTTAGAATCATCTGGAAAGCTTTTAAATTTTTTCTGTGCCTCACCTCAGATCAATTAAAATTTGATACTGGGCGGGCCCAGGTATTGCTACTGATTTAAAAGCTCACCAAGGGCTTCTAACATTCACTGGGAGTGAGAACACTGATTTGGGGTAAATGCTATTATGCACTGTGCTAAGAATAAGCATTTAAATTTTTAAATGGGATATATATATATATATATATATATATATATATATATATATATACATTTTTTTTTGACAAAGAGTTTGAAGTCACCTCACAAAATTCATGCTCCAGTCTGTCCACTCTTTAGTTATGACTCGAACCAGAAACCAGATTGGAGCACGTGCAGAGCTGGCAGGACCATGAGTCACTACAGGCCTTGATGTGTGTGCTCACCCTCTTCAGATGGTGGCCATCGCTCCAGGTGAGCTCCAGAGAGCCAAACCACTCTGCCTGGCATGGACTGTTCTTTCAGCTCCCTCCAATACCCTCCTGTTTGAAACAGTTAAATTGAGGTTTTTTTTTTTTTTTTTTTTAATGTAATACTCACACACTACATTAAAGCTCCCTAGACTGAAAATCTTTCTTTCTTTGCCAATGGAAGCAGGAACAGTTTGCAGGCAAAAATATTAAAAGAAAAATTGCCTACATTTTTAAATCCTTCCTTTATTTGGTTTCTTACCAAAGTGAAATGTGACCTGCAGCTTTGAGGGCTCTCCCAGAATTAATAATCTCCAGGTGTATTCATAACCATTAATTGCCTCTGAAGGAAGCAATAGGAGGCTTCCCCAGAATCCTGTTCAGTGGAGGACGGATACTGAGCTGGTGTTTGCTGCTTCAGTGAGTTCCTATGGCCGAGGTATTCATGTTGTGCTTACACTATGAAGCTTGAAAGCAAGAGCTTGGGCAGAGAACTTCCTGTGCTAGCATGAATGCATCGAAGGCCTTGTAAAGAAGGCTTTTTGAATTCCATGTATGTTAAGCAGTTTCTGAAGGACTGTTTCCACTTTAGGTTTTTGTACAATAAAACCCAAATTGCACTTTTGACTATTGAGCTGAGTCTTTTAACTTGCTTTAAAAGAAAGAAAGAAAGAAAGAAAGAAAGAAAGAAAGAAAGAAAGAAAGAAAGAAAGAAAGAAAGGAGGACAATGCCCTCATGATGATGGCATGGCTCTGTCACAGGCTGACACAGTCTATTTCTTCAGCTCCTATGTCATTAAAAGATGAGACTTACTTATGATGATTAATAATGATGAAATATGTATGAAGAAATAAATTATACAAATTCCACACTGTATGTCGAGGGAGAGATACAAATTGCCAGGCCCTGATTACCCCTCCACTTTGCCCAAACAAGGGACAGAAGAGAACTGCTCTCTCTGGTTTTCCTCTGAGATCCCAACTTGGGAAGTAGAATGTGGGAAAGTTTGAAAGGTGTTGTGACAGGCTCAAATTCTTTTAAATTGTGGATTTGTAAAATCCTGCCTCTCCCACCACCCCATCCCCAGCTTTCACTCTTGCCTTCACATCACATTATTTAAGGCAGCCGGGACTACCTGAGTCAATGCCATCTGACAGCACGTGTCAACTGCTTTTGTCTCTGCTGACAGGAGTACTAGACATTCTCCTAGAGCATTTCCTGAATATCCATAACTTAACAAGTGGGCTGGGTGCTGAGCAGGAGAAGGGAAGGGCGCCTCATGCTGCACACTGGCCAAGTGGGAACTGGGGTCGGGATGGTCATAAGGAAATTGGCTCAGAGGTAGATCGTCACCGCCATGTGCTCATTAACTCGTCATCACCGCTGGTGGATCTGCTTCCTCTGACTCTGGTCCTTATGCTTATATTTTGGGGAAGAAATGAAGACATGAGCAAACCTGAATAAGTCTCCTAATTTTTACATCCCATAAGCTAAAGGATTTAAATTTTTTAAAAGCCAAATCATTGCATCTATGGAATTTAAATGAACTATAGGCCCATTAAAGCTGAAATTCCATGGAATGATCACTGAAGTTTCTGGAAGGCTACACACATCTCTGAGCAACAATTTTTATTTTGCTTCCTATGACTAAAATAATGGCCTTTGTACCCATAAAAAATGTGTTGTCTTATTTTCAGAAGAGTTGACTTCAAATGATTTTTTTTTTTTAATCACTTCACTTGACAATGTTAATAGTATCTGAAATACCAAGAACCGGAACCAAGAAATACTGTACTTTCTAACAGGGAGTAACACCCTTAACCTATGCACAGGGAACGCTTATGACCACTTCCAACCAAATCACTGTGCAATCATGCTCTGTAACATCTCTGAGATTTCCCTCTATCCCCAAAGTCCTTTGGCACATTAATCTTTTTGTAGACATTACACATACACTAAACTGATGTTCTTACAGATAAATTATGTGACAGAGTGAAAAACATGACACTTTTGGGAGATAAATATTAAACTAAGTCATAACAAAATATGGAGCTGACAATCCTTGTACTTATTTGGTGTTGTAGTGACAGGTTCTAATTGTTTGGATTAATTTTTGCCAGATGGAATACACAAAAATTTAGAAAAATCACTGTAGATGGAGCTAATTGGTAAATGTATATTCACTGTGGTTTAATCAATGGCAGTCTGTGACTCCACTAGAATGTAAACTCAGGGAAGAAATAAGATGAATTGAGTTCAATTCATTGGGATATATCTAATCTGTAGCATATAGTAATTTATCAGTAAATTCCATGAAGTTGCATTTTTTAAAAAATCACTTTAAAGAGAAAATGTACGCATTTCTCTTTTCTGCTGCTGATGGTTTATTTGAGAATTACATTTACTGGGAGATACTTCTGACATTCTGTCATCTCAAAGTGAAAGATAAACATGTCATAAATAGATCCCCATTAGAGAATTAAGTGTCTCTCTATTCTTATTTTAGCCTTAATATCTATCTATTAGCATTTTAATCTCTAATTAGAAAGGTGACTATGCTATTATTTTATAATTCAACTCAATTTAAACTTCTCGGTTTTGTATATTAATTATTTTATTACTCTGTTAATTTTTAAAAATATAGTTTAATTCATGTAAGAGTTATATAATAGGGTGATGACTTAGCAGGTAAAAGCACTTCAGGTGTAACTATGAAGACCTGTCTTAGTTAAGGCTTATATTTCTGTGAAGAGACACCATGGCCATGGCAACTCTTATAAATAAAACACTTAATTGAAGGTGCTTGCTTAGAGGTTCAGTCTGTCATAGTGGGGAGCATGACTGTATGCAGGTAGACGTGGCACTGTAGAAATAGTCAAGTGTCCTATATCTTGCAGGTAACAGGAAGTTGACTGACTCACTGAACAGTATCCTGAATAAATGAAACCTCAAAGCCCACCCCCACAGTGACATACTTCCTCTAGATGGTGTGGCCCAGATTAAAAGTGTGCCCTTCTGCCTCAAGGTCTGGATTAAAGGTATATGTCATCTAGCCCCCTCCAACAAGACCATACTTCCTCCAATAAGGCCACACCTCCTAATAATGCTACTCTCTATGAGCTTATGGGGGGCAAATTGATTCAAACTACCACAAGACTTGAGTTGAAAATTCTCAGAAATCACATAAAAAGCCAGGCATGGTTATACACATACCTATAACCCTAGCACTATGGGGGTCAGAGTCAGGAGGATCACTGCTGGCTGCCAGCCTAGCTCCAGGTTCAATGAGAGATTCTGCCTCAAAAAATAAGGTTAATGGTGATAGAGCCTCCAGGTAACCCTAAGCATATATAGCCTCACACCCACATATGAATTCACCACACACATAAAAACCACATATCAGGCATACACATCCCATATCACTACTCTCAATCACATGCATGCAAAATAATAAGAACAAAAGTAAATTTAGATCATAGAAAGTTGAACTTTGAAAGTAGATGGCTTTGAATTAGAAATGTTGCCATTTGCTAGTGGTTATTAAAACAATATTTTCATAGGATTCACTTTTGTATGCTCACCAAAAAATACTGTCTTCAATTCCACTCTTTGAACTGTTGAATATTGAGTGGAACTGAAAATCTACATTTTTAATTAGCATTGGACTGTGATCCTTACACAGGAAAAACAACAATAACAACAAAACCAAACCATACCCCTAAAATGATTGCCTTCAGAGTTGAGGCTTGAATTCAACTATTACTTTTGAATAGTAAGAAAATTATACTTTACAGGACTTTGAGTTATACAGTTTCGTATTCTGCCATGGATGCAGCCCTGTATCAGTAGATTAGTTTTTTGTTTTTGTTTTTTGTTTGTTCGTTTGTTTGTTTGTTTCCCTTAGAGGCTGACTCTCCTAAAGCATATTTCCTCCTATAAACCTGGTTGGTTTATTTTCTTTCTTCATGGTCTTGAGAAGATTAGGCTCTTGATTTGTGGACAAAATAAAGTACTAGCAGACACCCATATTGAAGATAAGGTAAGAAAGCTGATCTTTCTAAATAGCTGTGGGCAGGGACTGAAGACTGAGGCAAGGCAGGAGACCCATGATGACAGCAGTGGGCAAGGCCTGAAGTTTGAGGCAAGGCAGGAGATCCACACAGACTTGCCCTAAGTTTCTTGGAAGATTTGTTTTCCCTCCTGCTTTGAAAAGTCTTTTTTTTTTTTTTTAAATTTTGGTCATCCCACCTAAAATGTATGCTGTGGATATCACTCTGTATAAATAAACACTGACTGGCCGGTAGCCAGACAGGAAATATAGGTGGGACTAACAGAGAGGAGAATTGAGGGAACAGGAAGGCAGAAGAGGAGACTGCCTGGAGCCACTGCCAGGACAAGGAAGATGTAACGTACTGGTAAGCCATGAGCCACATGGCAAAGTAAAGATTAATAGAAATGGGCTAAATATAAGAGTAAGAGCTAGACAATGATAGGGCTGAGATAACGGCCAAGCGGTTTAAATAATGTAAGAGTCTGTGTGTTTATTTTATATGTGGGCTCCGGGACTGGCGGAACATGTTGGGACCCAGAGAGAAAAGCTCTCCAGCTACAAATGTATTTTTTTTTCTCCAAGAAAATCACACAAGACAGTTGGGATTTTCTCCAATTATGTATCCTCAAATAAAATGACAAAAACAATACTTTAAAATTTTGGGCTGAGGCTGTAGTTAGTATACACAGAGCCTTGGGGACAATACCTAACATTCACACACACACACACACACACACACACACACACACACACACACACTTTCCAGGCATTGAAATAATGTTCTGTAATGGGTTAGATTTTAAATTTGATTATGTTAAAGAAAGATTTAATGAATTAGAAATAGGACTGGATATTTGAGCTCTGGATGTGTGACTAATGCTGCTGATGTCATTGTTTTTGTTTTTTTTGTTGTTGTTGTTTCTATGTATTTTGATTCATCATGATTGAGCAGTGCTATCAGACTTCATGATTTTGTGAGATTTACATGTACTTGAAAATGAAAAAAAAATTACATAAACAAGCATTCTGAAATTTAATGTCCTAAAAGCCATCCAGCTAAGTAGTATGTTATTTTGTCTAAAGAAAATGTTGCTGCCCAATTAAGATGGTATTAGGAACAGTTTCTGAACAGAAGAAAACTGTCTTGGAGTCCTTAGGCTGTGTATCTTCCAGAACTGACCGGGCTTCATGCTATTGTTTCTTTGTTCTTGTTTGTTATCTTGTTCTTTTCTAACAAAAGCAAGTTACTGGTGTCTACTATCATGGTATCCTTTCCCTTTTGTATTTGTTAGTGAGTATAGTATTTTTAAATTGGACATCAATCAAGCACAAAAAAATGGCTTACAATCCTGATAATTTTGTCTTCCATATCTGAGATATAATGAGGCTTTATTGCTTTCCTTTGTTTCAGAGCTGAGTAAAGTTGAAACTCTGTTCTGATTTGTGTAAGGGTCCTCCAACCTCTGGTATACCTCATCAGTTCTTATGGTCTAGAATTGTAGGATTTCCAAACTGGAGTCTAGTGCTTTACTAGAGCTCCTCCACTTGCAGTGACTAACTTCTAATCTTGGTCCCCTTTACATCACAGTCTGACAGAACCTTGAATTACTACACACTAGATTTCTGTTGAACTGCTTGATCTTTGACCAACACAATTTACCAGATGTCTTGAGAAAAACTGAAAGTATGTTAATATCAGTCTTCTTTCTTACTCAGTCAGATATGGTCCTCTGATAGTTACACACTACAAGAGTTCTATTAGGGTCCTGGAGAAGTTCCACAGAAGACTACCATCCATGTATGCAATCAAAAAGAGCATTTAATATTCCAGCATGCCGAGACCAAGCATCCTACACAAAGGTAAGATGGTAATGACCCCAAGAGGGACATGTGTGCTCTCTTTAAGCACAGCTAAGTGGATTTCCTAGGACAGTTAAGTCATCTCAGATATGATTGGCTTACATGAGTGGCAATCATATTAGTACATTCTAATTGGCTAGGGCTAATCAGAGGCTGGTTAAGACTACGTCTTTTCCATTTTATCCTTATTTGGTGATTACCTTGAGCTGCTGACTGTGGCTCAGGCCTGGTACTGCATGTACCAGGACTCCTCATCCTTGCTGTTGGGAGTGTTGGAGATTGATTGTCTTTTGTGGCTCTTCCTCAGAAACTGATTGCTCAGTCTCAGAAAACTGAAATTGAGGCCTGCTCCCTGACAGAAGACTGAGTAGTGTATCATCTCAAATCTTAGAGATGTTTCTTTTTGGTTTACAGGCTCATATTGTTGCTTTAAAACCATTAGTTGGAATGTAGAGATCTGTTCCTTAATAAACCTGATTAAAGTATTAATGGTATAACTTCCATAGGTCAGAGCCAATAGGTCAGATGATTAAGGGCCCAGCTAAGGCTGACAGGGGAGTAGTTAACCAGGGTGACCAGTTGAATAAAGATTCATTTAATCCTTCATTTTGTTGTCTGTTTTGTAACTTTTTTTCTAAGTAGGGCCATAGTGTCCTTAATAATTCTAGAATGGTTAATATAAAAACAGAATTTCTCTCCTAAAGCCCTACATAGGCCCCTTTTATTTTGGAAAACTATTTTAGCTAGAAAGGAGAGCAATTCTTCTAAATGTGCAACAGATCTTTCTAGGGCAGTGACATCTGCATCTATTGTCATTTTCAAGGCCCTGTAGTTTTAATCTTCTAATATCAAGGCTAAAGTTCCAGAACCTATGACCCCAGCCAAACTGATGCTAGGAGGGCAGATATCAAGACAATTATGATGACTTCTCATTTTCCCCCATCCTGGTGATGTTTCTACTTGGTAAAAGATTTTTATCATCAGGGTAGTAGACTATTCTAGGGACTAATTGGACCAGGATGCAATAATCTTTGGTCTGACTCAAAACTTAAGTATTAACACAGGGGGTCAAGCACATGCCTATCAGGTATCATCCAGTGGGATCAGGAAACTGGCTCACATCGGATTTTGAATGAGACTACAGTGGTGGGAATAGCCATATGAGGGTTGGCCCAAACAGAGAACTTTTTCTGTTATTAACAGCAAAGAGAGCCTCTCCTAATTTGGTCATCACCATCTTGCTTTTATGTAGGATAGTCAGCCTCAGCATGCTTGAACAATAAATGCTGATTTCATACATGGATGGTAGTCTTTTGTCGGACTTCTCTGGGACCCTAACAAGTTCTATGCTACTGTAAGAACACCAAAAATCACAGGTTCATTTTATCTTTTTTTGTAGAAAAGACCACTTTCTCATGCATTTTCTCAATGTCCAGAATTAGCCAAATCTTAGGAAAAATTTGCCTGAATAGAGTTAACTTATTTGCTTCTACATGAGGAATAAATACTGGGAAGCACAATCATTAAGAGTAAAAGTCTGTCTTGGAAACTAGCTTCACACTAATTGAAGAAAGTTTTCCACATAAATATTGATATTTATGAATTTGTTTGCAGTACTAGATAGATGAGTCAGCAGTTTAGAGCACATACCACTCTCCTACTAGGAACTGATCTGAGTTCAGTTCCATGCCTAGCACCCATGTTGGACTGTTCACAACTAACTCTACTCCAAAAGATTTATGACCTTCTACTGGCCTCCTTAGACACTGTTTCACACCTCCCCATGCACACCCATGCACACAATTAAAAATAAAATATGCAAACAACTTTAGGACTCTACAGTCCATCTACAGGTGTGAAAAAAGGTCCAGCCACATCTTCCAGCTGCTTGAATAGAAGCTGTGGACCCAGGCTTGGGACTGGATTTGATTCCAGGTTGTGTCACAGATCATAGAGGTCTGGAATACCATGAAAGGTCCAAACTTTCTACTTGTGCACATATAAGAAGAATAATACCAAAACAGTTAATCAAATAGTTATGAGAAAACATAAAACATGTTGAACTCAATCCTTAGGGGAGTCTTTGCCCTGGAGGAGATGGGAATGGGGGGTGGGCTGGGGGGAAGGTGGGGGGGAGAACAAGGGAATCCATGGCTGATATGTAAAATTAAATTAAATTATAAAATAAAAAAAGATTAAAAAAACCAACAAACTGGCAGGAATTAATACACAGTCTCCAATAATACCTTAATATCAAAGTCTAAATCTACCACTGAATAGACATATACTACCAGATTGGATTAGAAAACAGAATCCATCTTTTTTTTTCTCACTCCAAGAAATATACCTTATTGTCAATGATGAATATGACTTTAGTGTGAAAGGATAGAATAGGGCATTCTAAGCAAATGGAACTAAGAAAGAAACAGGCTTAGATATTCCAATATCTGAAAAATAGACCTCAAATCAAAACTAATCCTAAGAGATAAAGAGGGTCACTTCATACTCATGAAAAGAAAAATCCACCAAGAGACTGTTACAATTTTAAATATACATACCAACCACAGGTATGTTATATTTCATAAATGAACTACTGTTAGATCTTCTGCTATGTATTAACTGCAACACAGTGATAATGTGAGAGAATGGTGGAGGAGGGAGTTTGGAAAAGGATAACTAATACTAAAGTCCTTTGAAAATTTCATATGTAAACATAGTACTATAGAAAATTCCTAAATATAAGCATATACATAACGGGGGCTTATGATGTGGAATATTTGTTTACACTGTGTGAAGATGGGTCACTGTGACTGGTTTAATAAAAAGCTGAATGGCCAATAGCTAGGCAGGAGATAATCAGCAGGACTTCTAAGGAAGGAGGGGAACTTGGGAAGAATCTAGGTGCATGAGAGATGCCAGTGAAACATGGAGGAAGTCAGTCATACAGAATGGAGGAAAGGTAAATAGCCACATGGCAGAGTATAGATTCATAGAATCAGGTTAATTCAAGCCATAAGAGCTAATTGGGAACAAGCCTAAACTAAAGGCCAAGCTTTAATAATTAATGATAAGTCTCCATGTCATTGCTGGGGAGCTGGAGGTCCCAAAAGAAAATCTGACATTTGGTGCCCAACATGGAACATGACCACATGAAAGAAAAGTCACCATGCCAGCAGTTACCACCTGGTCCTCTTAGCAAGCACTTACAGCAGTTGGCTGCTGCTCATGGGGATTACAGAAAGTGGGCTCAGCAACTCCCCATTTCTGGGAAAGTTAGACCTGGCTGGAACAGTTAGACACATCTACTGCCAGTGCCTTCAGACCTGAAGGGGGTGGAGTCAGCCGCCAGTGCCATGTGCTAAGTGGAGCTACATGGCAGATTGCCTGACCCTTTAAGGAAGGTTTGGTTCATACAGTCAGGGTCAGAGAAAGATACACATGTGTAGAAAGTCAGGCCCAGACCAAGAATACCTCTAAACAGGTACAATTTTTTTAAATAATGTGCTTAGATGCTAAAGAAAAAAAAAGTAAATGGATATAGACAGTAATAGAAAATAATAATAAATAAATAGTTTAAAAATAGCAAAGTCTTTAAAGAGATAGTAAATTAATATGAAAAGAATAAGCCATATAAGGATGGGAAATACACAGGGTGTCTGTATCTTGTATGGTGTTTAGTTGACTTTGAAATTTTTAAATGCTGATGAGTGAAGGACAAAAGCTGCTGAGAGACACTGGATTGTAGGAAAAAACTGATAAATTAAACCATCCTATATATTTTAAGGATGTCTTAACTATAGAATGAAAGTCAAACAATGTGTTGCATTGTAGGAGATGTTATGCCTTTGTTTCTGCAGGAAACAAAAACCTGTGGATTCCTTCAAAATTTATAAAGACAAGATTTGACTGGGGGAGACCTCCTGAAAATCTTGGCTACAGACATAAATTCATACTGAACTTTCCAAGACAAGGTAGAGCAGTATTTCAAAATTTCTGCTTCACAGGAAAGTCTGTCAGATATTCTAGGTCTGTAGGCCAAAGGTGGATGTCCTCATATTGCAGAGGAACCTTGGGTGACTGTCCAGGTAGCCAGATGTCTCTGTCATTTCTATAGTTTGGGAATTTGTTTGCTCTACACTTTCTGTTTATTCACATAATATTTTGTCCTTCCTGGGTCTCTGATGGGGTTAAAGACTAGATAGTTATCCAATTTTCCTTGCTACAAAATTAAAAAAAACCAAAAACTTACATAGGAGATATAATGTTTATAAGGTTGAAAAATATAAACAATTTTTTCTAAAAATAATAGTATAAAGACTAAAGGGATATTTTAGGCTTGTAATACAAGTTATGATAGAAAGTGGTTTAGGTATAAAATGTTGGATTCATCAAAATAGAACAGATAATGAGTATTTTCTCTGAATTTGCAAATTATAAATGACTGGACATTGTGAATGTAATTTTTATTTGATTATTTTTATTGTATATAGTTTTACTGTGTTAAAGTTAAACCCTTTCCTCTTTAATTTAGACAAAGAGGGAGAAATGTTATAGGATAAACAGTGGATAGCTAGGCAGGAGATATTCGTTGGGACTTCTGGGGAAAGAGAGGAACTCAGAAAGAATCTAGGTGCATGAGAGACATCAGTGAGACATGGAGGAAGTCAGACATACAGAATGGAGGAAAGGTACAAAGCCATGTGACCGAATGTAGATTAATAGAAACAGGTTAGGTTATAAGAGCTAGTTGAGAACAAGCCTAAGTAAAAACCCAAGATTTCATAATTAATAATAAGTCTCCATGTCATTATTAGGGAGCTGGAAGTCCCAAAGGAAAATTCTAAGACAGATTTAAGTGGATTTACCCTATAATGTGAATCAGGGGGCAATGCCTGTCCCAGTTAACATAGGTATCAACTAAAATGTCCAGTGCCTGGTATGTTTTACCTCTTTCTGGGTTGTTTTGGTCAGTAAGGTCCCAGCACAACAGACATTAAAGCTTGCTGTATTTGTTCTTGTTTACCTTCCACAATCTGATTGTAAGACCATATTGCTCTAAACATAATGTACAGGAGTCATAGGACAAAGAGAAATCAATCTGGTACTGATCTGAAAGCTTCATCCCCACTGTCTAGCTTTCATAGTGCTATAAGTTACTATGACCCACACCACACGAGAAAAGAAATTATTTTTATCCATCTATGAACCTTCAAGCTACAGTAATGACGACATGCCTGTCAAGATAGGCCAATTGGTACAATAGTGACACAACTTTCATGGACATAACCAACCACTTCCTGGTCAGACTTAAGGCTTACTCCACAAGAGAGAAACTCATGCCAGATACTTTTAACTGGGCCCAAAACTCATGGCCCTAGAGGAAGACTTAATGCAATTATTTTGTTTCATGGATTTAGTACTAAACTGCCTTCTAAGTTGTTATCTTTATATAAATAGTATATCTTCCAACCATCATCAGAAGCTTCGTTTTTTACAATTGATATAGCAACCCACAACTGGCTGGTGTGTAGAGAATGTTGAGGTCTATGTCTCTATCAAGGAACATGCCCCATCCAGCAACATGTAGGCCAGAAACCTCTTTTTTTTTTTTTTTCTGTACTAGCAAAAGCCAAATCTACCATGCAGCGTACTGCATGGCTTGGATACACTTCTGTGTAGCCTCTGTGTACTGTTGTGGGAATCTGTAATGCTGCAGGTCAAGCCCACATGCCAAGAACCCACTATACTGTAGCTCAAGCCCACGTGCCACAGCATCTCTGTAACACAGCTTGTCTGAGAGACACAACTGGAAAGCTGTTTTTTTGACTCCATTTTAGAATCTATTATTAAGTTCTCTCAGATTTTAGGTGGAAACTCAAGCCCCACATGGGCACCAAATGTAGTTGGAAGTTTTCCTGTGTCCCGCCTGGTCCCGCAGCCACTCAGATCCAAATAAACATACAGAGAGGCATGTATTAATTACAAACTGTATGGCCATGTCCTATGGATCAACCTTCTTGCTAGCTAGCTCTTATAACTAATCTCAGCCCATTTCTATTAATCTATATGTCGCCATGTGTTCTGTGACTTTACCTGTGTGTCATTACATGCTGCTCCCTGGATAGTGGGATGGAGTCTCTTCTTCCTCTCCTTTCTCTTTTTACTATCTCCCTTGGATTTTCCCACCTGGCTCCATCCTGCCCTGCCATAGGCCAAATGGCTTTATTTATCAACCAATCAGAGCAACACATACTCACAGCATACAGAAAGATATTCTACAGCTAGCTTTAGTGGAACATCACATACCCTGCTTCCAAGACCCAGGAATTAATGTGGAAGACAGGTAGAAAGATCATAGAGCTAGCAGTAATGTTTGTATGCAGTTTGCTTCTGTGGGTTGATTGCAATGCTATTCCTCTTTTGTGTATCTACTTTATTCAAGTGTCCAGGCTGCTGGAGCCCCATCCATGTGGATATGCTCTTCTGTGACAGAGGAAAGTGAGAACAATAGGCATGGCACACAAAGGCTCTCAGGCACTTCCTTTAGTGAGACATACATCACAGCTGCTTAAACTTCATCGGTAAAACAAGTATTATATCCAATTAAGATGGAAATGGAATATGGATACTGAGTCTTCTGATAGAGTGGTACAAGTTTTATCATAATTATGAAATATGTAATAATTCTGAGAAGCAGAAAATGAATGGTTGGGAACAAAAATAAAATCTATAGCAGACACTTGGTATATGAACAGCAGTCATATAGTAATCAGACCTTTTCAAAAGTGAGACTCATCTGTAAGACACAGAACTCTACTCAGAGTGCCAGACTTAGTACTGAAAAGAAGCAGGTGGTCCAACCACTTCTGTTTTAAACCATTCATGTCTCTTTTTCTCATTGTTAGTTGTGTTTCAATAGACTCATTCAGACAATGCAATAATTACAGTTATGATTAATTTTAACTGACAACTTCACTGAATTCAGAATAATCTAGGACACACCTCTGGGCACCTTGGTAAGAATGTTTCCAAATATGTTTAACTGAGGAGAAAAGATGTACACTGAATGTGGGCAGGTCTATTCAGAGGAAATGGGTCTTGGACTGATTAAAAATGAGAAAGTGACCTGAGAGCTATATTACTTCCCTGGCTTCCTAGTTGCAGATGCAACCTTAGCAGCTTGCCTCAGTGGCCGGTTGTCCTGACTTTCCCACCACGGTTGCCTGTATAAACCATGAGTCAAAATGAATTCTCACCACCTTAAGTTGCCTTTCTTAGTTATTTTTTTTCTTCCGCAATTATAAAAGTTGCTAATTTAATTCCTAAATTATCAATTTCACCTTTTAGTCCATTTTCGAACCAGATTTGTTCTGCTCTAAAATAATAGCATGAGTCTGAGATTCCATGGTTACTAATCAATGAAATTCTAAAAGCCATAGATAAACACACCACAATCTTCAGTGTTTTGAAAAATATATAGAACTATTGCTATGTCAATTGTAGGGAAAGGCTATAATCAAATCTCACACATTTTTACATACTATTTTCTTAATAATTCAGCATTACTAACAAATGAGATTGATCTTACAATAATTAATAACCCTTAAACCTGAAATGTGTAATATATTCTTCTCTGAGAGAATATAACAAAATTAGTAATGGTAACATCTTGCCCAGAAATTTTATTTTTAGCATCCAAATTAGATTGCTCTTTCTCTTCATTCTGCATGAAAATAATCTGATAGTCACATTTTAAAATGATGTATACTGATATATACTTGCAAAATTGCAGTGACAAGATGATTATGTCTGAAAAGAAAACATACTATTGCTAAAACCTACACAAATTACAAAATCAGACTTGCCCCTAAGTCCCTAGTATCCTTTCACGGAATCAACAGACATGGCATGGCTGGAGCCTGGAGGTCCCACAGCTGTCCTCACCAAGGTGAAAGGCTGGGGAGGCTGAAGCCTCCTGCATGTACACTGTAATTACCAAGGCGATGTGAAGAGCTGATTCATGGCATGTGCAAGCTTGAACTTCCATAGACTGTGCTTTCTTACAAAAAGGGACACCCTTGGTTTGTTTCAAATACAAAACAAATGCTTAACTTCCTGTTACAACGGCTCCCACTAAACCAAAAATAATTTGCTGCTGTGCAAGTGTTTAGAGTCGGTTTAAAGGAATGGAAAACCGTTACATAAGCAGAATATTATAATTAAGCTTTCCTCTAACAAAAGTGAAATTAATAACCACAATTAATAAACATCACATTTTGTCTGCTTTACTATACAGACATGGACGCACATATCCTTTTACTGTATTTGATGAGATGAATTGAGGAATTCCTCTAGAGTATTAGCTTGCCAAGTGCACTTTTAGGTGATTAAAAAAAACTGAAAAACATTACAATAGAAACCACTTTTAAAATATGTATTACAATGCTCTTAAAATATTCTGGAAGTCACTATGTGGGCCATTCCCTTCAAGTTCCTATGCATAAATCACTTTTCACAGCTCTCCAAGTATCAGAGGAAGGAATGTCAGCAGATAGCTTCCCAAATATGAGATACTTCTGAAGCTAAATATTTCATTTTTGCATGACTGACTATGAACATCTATGAATTCACTAGGATTTTGTAGTCTGTGTGGGAATAATAGGCATATAAAATCCAATATTATCACATTCAAATAGAAGAGTAGAGTAATAGCAGGATTATCAACAAGTGGAAAACATTTTATGTTCATTTACATTATATTCTAAACTATAGAAATAATGTTTCTGATTCAACTTTTCATGTGTGTGTGTATGTGTGTGTGTGTGTGTGTGTGTGTGTGTGTGTGTGTGTGTGTGGACATCAAGAAAATGAAGTTGGAGTTTCACTAGAAGTGCCAATAAACATTGATATAATTACATTATTAAAAAATGATGTTTGCTTTTATCATCATCTTTTCTTGAGAATCTGGTTCATATAAAAAAGATTCCTCTTGATTCTGCAGGTGGGGGACCTCAAGATCATGATGGGAAGACGTGCAGAGATGACCGGCCATGCTAGCGGAAGCCCATGAACTGTAGGCTAATGGCTGTGGAGCCCCCATGGGACTGGACTAGGCCCTCTAGATACAGAAGACGGTTGTTTGTTGGCTTGAACTGTTTGGGGGGAACCCAGGCAGGGGGATCGGGATCTGTCGCTGGTGCATGGGCAGGCTTTTGGGAGCCTGGTGCCTGCGGTGTGATGCCTTGTTGCAATGGGAAGGGGCTTGGACCTGCCTAGGCTCAGTGTGCTGGGCTCTACTGACTCCCCATGGGAGACCTTGATATGGGGGATGTAGGGACGTGGAGTGGCTTGAGAGGGAGGGCTGGGGGGTGGGAGGAGGGAGGACATGGGATCTTGGGTGGTATGTAGAGTGAGTAGAAAATTTCTTAATAAAGAAAAATGAAAAAGAAAAAAAGATCCATCTTGGGATGCCTGAGACAGTTTAATGGGGAAAGGCACTTACTGGCAAGACTCATGACATGAGCTGGATCCTTTGGTACCCATATTATGGAAGGATAGAACCAACTCCTGCGAGTTGTTATCTCTCTGACATCCACATACATGCTTTATCATGAACAAGATAGCAAACACACAAGCACACAGACATACACACACACAGGGGCAAACATATGCACCAAATAAATAACTAAATGTAATTTTTAAATTATGAAAATATTTTTCCCTTCTTCCCTGGTGGCTCTTATTTCTGTTATTATGATTTAACATATTTTTACATTTATTCTGAATCTATACTATGTATTTCATATATGCTCACCTATTTCATTCTCATGAGATTCCTATAATGTGGCTGCATGCCTTTTCATTTACAGTACATGAAACTGGGCATTGATTATCCCAGGGACATACAGATAGCCAGTGGAATACCTGGCATGAAACTCACATCTGTCAAAGTCCAAACTCCTTGTCCTAATTGCTCACCCTCCAATTATGATCTCAACTAAGAAGTATACTAGATAGCTGATAATGTTACTTCATATTCATTGGTGATCCAATAACTGTACAAAAACAAGTGTTGAATCCTGAAGCCACAGAACACAGTAAGTCTTCTATTAAGGTTCATCTTCAATTTCGAGAATTGAAGTTTTCCCACATCTAGGTGGCCAGAGAGCCTACAGTGTCCTGTAAAGAAGCTACTAACTAGCAAGTCTACTTAGTACACAGTTATTGTGTGTTAGTTCACAAATGAAAAGTGAATACTGGATAGCCTGTATTCAACACAAGTGCTGCCAGAACCACAACCATAAAAGATACACTATGCTTTTACCCTGAGCTTTTTTTTCCCCTTAACCTTGATTATCCTATAAATAGGAAAGTGTAGTAGTATTTTCATTTTATAGAAGGAAAAATTGAGACAAGGTGAAATCTTATTATAGGAAGGTTACTCAGTAAATTGATAGGAAGGTTTCCATCCACCTATAAAGCACTCAGAATGAGAAGCAAAATAACCCTTGGTCCCTGTAGTACCCTGGCAGTCAGCCCTGTGAATACCCACAGCCACCAAGCAGGAGATGATTTTATTTCATCATTATTATGACTAGGAGTTAAAAGTAGATGCTACATTGTGTGATTTCTGGGTACCTTGAAATCTCCCTCCTAAGTTATCTGATATTTGTAATTTGCTTTCTGTCACTAACAGTGATGCTTATGGCTAGGGATAAGAGGTGCAATGTGTAAAGGGAAATGTAAAATGATAATGCTAACCATTATTAATAATTTACACTTGTGTAAATTCTTCCAGAAGTTGGTTTTTGAAGGGAGAAAACTGAATCAGCTGGAGGTCAACAGGAAGCCAATGGGAAGTTGACTGAAAAGAGGTAAAACTGAGCCACAGCCCAGAAGACAGCACCCAAGATCTAGAGGGAAACTGAGGCACTTTTCTTTTCCATAAGGGACAATTAGAGTGTAAGCAGCCTAGTCCATCCAACCTTCATTAATTGGGAAATGAGAGTCATAATAATTTTAGCCACATAAACCAATGTGTTTAATATTATATTTAATACAGAAAGTAAAAGTCCTGTCATGCAAAGCATAAATAAACTTAAAATGTTGAACTTGAGTGCAAACAAAACCCAAGATTTTAAGAAAGTGAACCAACTGTACTGAGCATTGCTACTGTACAAAGAAAGGGGCCACCTGCTACCAAAATAGAATGTGGCACCAAAGGGCTGCTATGGCTAAAACAAAATCATCGCCCCAGAGCAAGCTCAGGGTTCTGGGAGACATAGCTAAGGAATCAAGTCTAGATATGGGGTAGAATTGTCTGCAAGGACTTTTCTTTTCTGTAATTATTTAAGACAATGAATAAAACAATAAAAATGTGGTGTAGACATAATAGAAGTCTTGCATCTGAATTCATCCTGCAGGACACAGAGAGATTGCTCTAGTATAGCTGTCTCCCAGGAATGCCAGCCATTCAGGGAAACACTGCAAATATGATCATTTTGGCCACCACATTGTAAATCACAGATTCCAGGGCAGTGCGCTTGGCTAAGTTGAAGGTCTTAGGTGTCTTTATCACTGAGTATAAAAACCAAGAGAGGAATCAGAAACACAGATCTGATACACATGCATTCTCAGGTCGGTCCTATAACATTTTTTTGAGCCACAGAATTATTAAAGTATAAACATATTGCCTGCAGATGTTTGACCAGTTAGGATAGTGACATGATTTTTTTCATTATTTCTGTAATAACAATATGTTCAAGAAGTTGAAAGGTATATATGAGGAATGGAGGACAAGCCCCAGAGGTTCTTTGTCTTGACTCAGTCTCTAAAGAAATTGTCAAAAGGAATGATAAGCCTAGGAGTTTACCTGCTTACCTTTTATAACTTGGGCTCCATTGATCAGGTTTGGATTTCACAGACCAGCAGAAAACACACATAATATTATTTTAAAGGCTTCTAGATATAGTACTTTAAGATAATGGCTATTTATGCAATTTACTTTTTAAAATACATAAAATGCTACTTGGTATTTGGTAACAGGTCAGTAACACTGGATATCATTAATAGAACTGGGGTAGTACTATAGGGGCCTATTATTAATATCTATCTAGTTTATTAAACAGTTTAATGTCTAGGACCACATACATATTAGAGATATTTGAGTTAACCATACATTTTGAACAGACTTCATGAAAGTTATTTCAAATGTCACCAGTTCTTCCATATTTATCTCAAAATTATTTATACATATTCTGGTAATCATCAGTATTTGCAAGAAATTTTTCTAAATATGAGTAGTTCTTTTAAGACATAAAGCAACTATGAAGCATTATCCTTCTCTACTGCTCTACTTCAGTATGGAGCAGTGAAGAACCCAAGGCCTTACACAATGACTTCCTCATAGAATCATAATGAAGTCTAAAGACTGATGAGCAGAGGAGACAAAGTAGTGTCAGACACTCAAAGGACAGGAGGTAGACCAGAAAGCAAGTGGGGTGCAGGATGCCTACCCAAGGTTCTTGCTTATAGGAACTAAAAAACATCTGACCATGACAAATTTCAAGGTCAGTAATTTTCATTGTTCTGTGTGTTCATATCAAGACTATTTTGTTTTCACTGGACTGCATCTACTCATCCTTCTAGATATTATGCATGGAGCAAAGAATTGACCATCATAAAAGGCCAAAATTAATTTGCATTGATAATTGCTTTGATTTTAAAAGTGAGAAAGTAGTCAAAGGCCCAAATTAAATTTATTGATAATGGTTTTGATATTAAAAACGGGAAAGCAGTTATTTTCCTCTGAATAGTTGTATATTTTCTTTACTGATGGGGCTACATTTGCCTCGTAAGTATCATTTAGGAATGCATCAGTAACTGTTTGCCAAATAACAGTAATTGTAGCTTGCTGAAAATGATGCTCGTGTCTCTGTCAAGTTCTTCCACAACAGGATGATTTACTTCTAAGTAAATTAAGTGAAACAACTGGCACATTATCCTCAGACAGCTACTTTGTATACTGTATTTATTCCACAAAAGGAAAATTGTGAAGGAAACAATTTAACAGAAGCAAACGCTGCTCTCTTCATCTTAGCTTTCCTTGCTGCCTGTAGCATTCACAGTGCAGTGTTATCTTGTCAAGATTCTAGTAGATTGCAATTCATTTTCCCCCTGTTACCCAAGAGCCTAAAAGCAAATTCCCAACAATACATTAAGTGGCATAAAACAATTCTTGAAAGAAAAAATTAGATTAGATATGAAGCAATACAGGAAAAGTTGGAGATTGGGAATTGCGCTTATCAAGTTGTGTGTGAAGAAATGTCATTTGCAAGATCTCAGAGGAACCTGTTGTGACTGTTTGATACACTCTACCTAGGATTTGTCAGGTTGCAGCGTAATTCCTGGATTCAAAGAAACAAGGGTTCACTTATCTTGCAAAACTGTTCCCAAGATGGACCAATTTGTCTGCCAATGTTTATCCTTCTTTCAAGGTAACTGCACTAAGTGGATTTTTTTTTTCCAAATAAAGGCTGAGCTCCCGCCTTCTGCATATTTAACTGTTTTCTTGGCCATGAATATACTTAGTCTATTTCCCGAGCTTGCCACAAAGTTGCTAAATATCAAAGAAAGTCATGTTGGAAGTTTCATTGTCTAGAGGAAAAAAAAAAAGATCAAGATAATTTAAATACTAAAATCCATCCCCAATCTACAACTCTCATGTGCTCCCCACTTTGTTCGATCCTCTTTCTTCACTGTGCTAGAAAGCAACACATTGGTCTCTTGTTGTTATGCCTGTTTCATAATAAAGCTTCGAAAAAAGGGTATAATTAGCTGAGGGTATCAGCCACAACAGGTTCCTGTGAGATCTCACAAATGAATTTCTTCACACACAACTTGATAAGCACAATTCCCTATCTCCAACTTTCTCCGTATTGTTTCAAAAAGCAGAAGATAAAAAGAAAAAAATACTAGAAATATCTAAGAAATGAACGTTTTGGAACATCAAACTCTTTTCTAAGGCCATTCCTACCAGGCAGGAGCCTATTTTTGTTTACATGTTTCATTTTTTTTTTATGAAGTTTGCATAGGCTCTTTGGAAGGAACACTGTAGTGTTGTTCCAGTATAATTCCCCAGCATTCTATATTTTAACACTTCCCACTTAGCATGTTGCCCAGAGAAATTGCAACTGTAAAAACATGTCCTCTCCTTTGGATGTTTCCTCTCGTTTCCCTTTCTGTCTCATAAGGACTTATTCTTTAGAGAAAAGGGGTGGGGCAATCAATTAGGGATCTCATAGTGTACTGTGCCCTTTACTTGGGAGCAAAAACCTTTCCAAAGACTTTCCACTCTAATATAATGGAATCTGACAATTACAGTTTTCAGAGTTCTATAACTCTCATTGCTCTAGTGGTTTCCAAATATTTTCATTATGTGATAGAAAATGGCTTTCTGCTCAGTATACCAGATAAATCTGACCATGAAGCTACTTGCAGGGTAACAGGAAAGTGTTGGTCTGTGCTTTTATTGCACTATTTATAGAATGATGGCTAAACTTCACATTACCTTATAACCCAAGAATGAATTATGCAGTCTTATATATAAGGTCTGAATCCCTGACCATGTAAGAAATAAAACTGTGCTACATTTGAGTAATTTGACTTTACAGATTTCTTTACTTATAAAAGAAAAAATGGGGCCAGTGAGGTGCTCGGTGGGTCAGGGCACTTGCAGTTCAGCCTGACAAGCTGAGTGTGATTCCTGGAATTAACATGGAACAAGAAGAGAACCAACTCCCACAGGTTGTATTCTTACTTTCAATTAAGGGCTGTGGTATGTGTACACAGAGAGAGAGAGAGAGAGAGAGAGAGAGAGAGAGAGAGAGAGAGAGAGAGAGAGAGAGAGAGAGAGAGAGAAGAAGAAGGAGAGAGAGAGAGAGAGAGAGAGAGAGAGAGAGAGAGAGAGAGAGAGAGAGAGAGAAGGAGATTGATTCCTACAATAAATAAATAATATTTAAAAACAAAGAAAATTATTATATAGTGTTTTTCTCTTCAACTACAGACAATTATCCCTACTTTGTAAATCTGTTTCAATTTTACAAATTAGATCAGAGCTACAAATCTCCAACTCTGTAGTCCTTCAAAGTGGGAATGTGACTTGTTCACTCATGTTAATGGTACTGTTCATGGAGTAATCAATCAGAGGGAACAACTGCATAACAGTTTTCTTTCTTTTTAAATATTATTTATTCATTACCTGAATCCCCCCCCGTGTGTGTGTGTGTGTGTGTGTGTGTGTGTGTGTGTGTGTGTGTATGCATGCATGCATGCGAGCGCGCACATGTGCCATAGTCCTTAATTGAGGACAACTTATGGGAATTGGTTCTCTTCTTGCACCATGTGAATTCCAGGAATCAAACTCAGATAGATAGGCTGGTTATCTTTTGTACTCATTTAAACTCCTCACGTGAAGATGTGTGATGATTTACTTAAATTGAGCTCTTTGTTGTTTTTATGAATTATGAAAAGACAGAGTAATACTATTGTAAACATTTATAGAAGACCAACCCAGAGAATTACAGGAATTTCATTGTCTAAAGCTGATACTAGACTAATAAAAGAGAAAAGAAAAGGGAGGAGTCCCTCTAAATCCAAAATCTGGCCTATAAGCTTGTAATTTGTGGGATCCAGACAAATTACCCATTCTGTGCATTGAATCTACTCATTCTTATAGAGTTGCTTCAATAATTAATTTTTTTTTTTGCAAAAATACTTATCAGACCACATTTATAAACTCAGCGGCTATCTTCTCTAGAGTCTAGAGAGGGTTAGGGAAAAAGTCTTGGCCAGTATATCAAAATAATTTGGGGAACTGAGTGTCAAAAATGAGCCATTCAAACCCCTAGGAATACATAGAGTGCCACCAAAGAGAAGGAGACCAGATTTATTTTGCAACAATCAATCTTCTGATCCATTACTTCTCCATACTTTTCTAAAGTGGCCCTCTTTGAGAATCCTGTTATGTGTGGGAAAGGTAGTGCTTTCTTTTAACTTAATTCCTTCCAATTAACCAAAACAGAAACTCCATAATTTTTTCACCAACAGCTGATTTATATTAGATTGTTCCACAGTGCAAATGTCCCAGGGGTGGTCAATTGAAAAGACAAATTAAAAATCAAACATAGATTCTCTTTCAATGAATCTGTCATAACATGTCTATTCCATCTCTTTAAAGAGTGTAATTCTAAGGTAAATTGACTTCTTAAAGTTAGTCACAACCTAGCAAAGTGAATAATAGATTTTTTTTTATAATTTGATTATTACCAATAATAAAATGACTTGATCAGAGGTGTCTTAGTTAGGGTTTTCATTGCTATAAATAGATACCATGACCATGCAACTCTTCAAAAGGAAAAATCATTTAATGGAGTGCTTAGAGTTTCAGAGATTTAGTCTTGTTACCACCATGGTGGGACATGGCAGCCTGGAGGTAGAGAGTCCTACATCTTGATAGGCATGCAGCAAGAAGTAAAATGTCTCACTGGCTGCTGCTTGAGCATATATGAGATATCAAAGCCTGCCTCTAGAGTGGCACACTTCCTCCAGCAAAATCACACCTACTACAATGAAGCCACACTTCCTAATAGTGCTGTTCCCTTTGGGGGGACATTTTCTTTCAAACCACCACAAGAAGCATGAAAATTATTTAAAACTCACTTTTGATCTATATTACTTTTATATACAAGATATGATGGTTCAGTGGGTAAAGACACTTTCTGCCACACCTTAACACTTGAGTGCAAATCTATGGTGGAAGGAAAGAACTGACTCCCACACATTGTCCTCCAGTCTGTACACATTGACTGTGGCATGTGCTTACTCCTTCCTCACACATAAATAAATGTCATTTTAAAAAGAACCAAGTCTTATTAGAAATAAAGGCTCTGACAGGGTGATCAATAAAAGAAGTATGAAAAGTTTGGGTTCTGTGGTAGAGTGCTTGCCTAGTATATCCAAGGCCCTGGGTTCAATGTCTGGCACTGTAAAAACAAAACAACAAACAAAAAAACATGAGACTTCTAGATGGGCATGGTTTCTAGCTCAGATCTGTATTCTTAACACTCGGGAGTAAGACAGGAGGATTTTTCACAAGATATAGGAATATTGAATTTTAGGCTATTTCAAAATAATGAAGCATAAACATGTTTTATTATGATAATATTCTATGGCTGCAATCTATAGAATTTTTTATTCATGTTTGTTTGCTTTCTCTATTTGTCTGTTTTCTAAAGAAAAAGAAAACAAATCATAGATTTGGATGGGTGGAGAGATGGGAAGGGTCTGGGAGGAGATGAGGAGGGACACCATGGTCAGAATACATTGTATGTATTTTTGATTTAAGAAAATGTTGTGAAATTAGGTACAGGCAATGTTCGTACTGCAATCTGAGTGCACTAAGCATTGTTCACACTTGAACTACTGCACTTCCCATGCTGTATATTTTGTGGCAGACACTCTTCATCTGTAATAACAAAGATGATCACTGACCCTCAGTGTTCCCCCCTTGTTTCCGGGTGTTACTAAGAGTAGAGCCAAATGTTTTCCAACTTGAAAAACACCAACTGTCAACAGTGGTCCAAGTCCAGGTGCCACTCACAGCCACTAGACCGCACTGTGGCGAGGAGGCTTCCTCTGGCAAGTGAGAATGCATCCGAACAAGTCACAAGCTTCCCTCCGGACTGCAGTCAGTCCACCAAAGTCCTCATGAGGCCTTGAAAGGAGCCAGGCTAACTTTTTAGGGACGGTGGGAATATTCCACTCCCAAACCAGCTCTGGAGTCACGGGAAGAGGTGAAGGAAACAGAAGAGAGTAGAGGGGCAAGGCAGCATTCTCCAGGGTCCGGCCTCGGGGAGTGGTTCTGGGAAGACAAGCTAGACACAGAAGGGTATTTCCAGTGAGTGGCGTTGCTCACATGTACTGGTAGTTTCCTGGCGGGTGTGTGGGGTCTCTAGGTGTGATTCCTGCAAGACGATGTAATTTTCTTACAAACTTCCCTGAGGGTAATAATTGCCCTATGCTTTTGAAGAATAACAAGTTCCTGGGCCCCATACCAAGCACGGTCACACCTGGATTTCACTAGGAAGCCTCGTATGTTCCAAGCCGATGAGAGATCCTGTCTCAAAAGAAGAAGAAAAAAAAAGATGTCTGTGGAACAACTTAAAGCCTAAGATTTTCCTTTGTCTTCAACACACAGGCACAGGTACGGGTATACACACACAAACAGGTGCCTGAGCACATTCTCTCTCTCTCTCTCTCTCTCTCTCTCTCTCTCTCTCTCTCTCTCTCTCTCTCACACACACACACACACACACACACACACACACACGGATACCTTGAAGAATTGGGATCTGAGTACTGTGGTCTTGGGCATTGGTGAGAAAGATGGAGGAAAGCCTGTGCCTTTAATATTACAATGGTTAATAGTTGGATTCTTTTAAAAATTATCTTCTCTTGTTTTTTCATAATCTACATCAAAGTTTGGCACTAGAACTTTCCACAGGATGTAATAAGTGACAATGCTATCTTCTGATAAAGTAAAAAGTTTTACTGTTCCAATGCTAGGAAGGAGCACTGGAAACAAAAGTTAATGTGTTGGCCTTTGAATCAGATATTCTAGGAGTTGAATTTTGCTATTTAGCTGTCATATATATATATATATATATATATATATATATATATATATGAAATTCTTTTAGCCTCTTTTACCCTAAGTTTTTTTCATCTGTAAGAGGGTTTCATAAATTGCTCAGGATTCCTGGTTTTTAGCCCTAATCACAAGTAATATTCCTTACTAAATGTGATTATATGTTACATGATAAAATTTGTGGTAAATCAGTTTTTCCATGTAATAGATATAATTTATTTGGAGGCAAGCAAATTAGACACCATTTACTACCTAATCAAGGAGTTGCTATTGATCACTGTCTGTTATCTGATTAAGGAGCTGTTACTGATTCAGTTATTATTGATTACATTGATTCAGTGGGAATTTCATAGACAGACTGTTTCCAGGGTTAGAAGTAAAAACAGGTGGTTGAGCACCACTTTAGGCATTATAATTGATAAAGACAAAAGTACCCATTGGGTGTGAACTTTTTTTTTTTTTTTTTTTTTTGGTTTTTCAAGACGGGGTTTCTCTGTTTCTCTGTGTAGTTTTAGTGTCTGTCCTGGATCTCGCTCTGTAGACCAGGCTGGCCTCAAACTCACAGAGATCCACCTGGCTCTGCCTCCCAAGTGCTGGGATTAAAGGCATGCACCACCACCACCCAGCCTGGGTGTGAACTTTCTTCGAAACAGGAACATTAATGAAGATGCACTTAAGAGTTGTAAGTTCTGTAAAAGGAATGTTCACCAAGCCACCCTGTTATTGGGTCAACATTTTAATGGACATAAACAGTACTTTTCACAGAGCGGAGAAGAAGTTCCAGATTTTAATGAAAATATTTTTAGTATTGAGGTTAGATATTGAGAAAACAGTCATTTATGGAATGAAAATACTAGACACCAGTTCATCTCCTCCCTTCATATTCACTGTACAACAAACTGAATTTAAAATAGAGGAGACTAGTTCAGATTGCTGTCGTTGAAGCCAGAGTCCTTACTCCTTGTGGATCTGTATTCTACAGAACCAGGTTTTCATCTCATGTACCTCCTATGCTTCAAAATAGCAGTTTACCCTCTGAGCATGTATAAGAATCTACTGTGAATTTAGATTTAAAAATAATGGGAAAATGAGAAGGGAATTTACAAATAGTAAAGATTTACCAATGTAGACTACCAATTAAATCACAAAAACAAAAAGATAACCCTCCTCTTCACTCACATTAACTATATGCATGGTGAATGAAAGAAATATTCACATCTACTTTTCCTAAAATAGCATCTATCAGTATTGAAATCAGACATTTTGTTTGCAGAGTTACAGCTGTGTTTTAATCCTTTGATGGGTATGTCTTCAATCTGATTCCCCGTTGTTTCTACAAATACACATTGAGTTTGTGTATTTATACACTGCTGGACAATATATAATATTGTAAATTTTTAAGTGTTATTGTTGGCACCATACTACATGCACCGTTCTACATATTTTTTGCATTTGCTGAATATTTTTCAATGCTTTATTCAAGTGGACATATGTAGATCTTAAGTTGCTTACCTATATATAGTATAATAATATATAATATAATATAATACATATGTGTATTATTTATCATATTATATTACTACCATCAAACTTGGGTTGTTTACAAATTTAAGTAATTAAGATAGATGTTACAATGAACAATCTAGGCTAAAACAAAGAAAAGCTGTATCAGAACATAATATTTTATTAGAGATAACAGGTAAGTTTAGGGACAAACATGTGGTGATATATTGTGTACCCCAATAAAGCTTGCCTGGGGATCAGAGGACAAAGGCAGCCACTAAATTAGACATAGAGGTCAAGCAATGATGGCACACACCTTTAATCCTATTGCTCGGGAGGCAGAGATCCATTCAGATCTCTGTGAGTTCAAGGCCACACTGGGAACAGAGCCAGGCATGGTGGCACACACCTTTAATCCCAGCACTTGAGATCTCATGCCTTTGCTACCAAGTATTTGGGAAGCACACACACCTTTAGTCCCACACAAGAAAGGAAGGAAGATGGCAGGGCCCAGAAAGGTATATAAGGCCAAGGAAAGAGGAAGTCACTCTCTTCAGACTGAGGATTTTGTAGAAGTAAGAACTTAAGAACTTGTTACTGACTTGCTCTGTGTCTCTGATCTTTCAGCTTTCAGCCAATATCTGGCTCCAGGTTTTTTTTTTTTTGCTTTGTTTTATTAATAAGACCTTTTAAGATTCATGATATAGAAACACTTAGTGACAGGTAAGTTTTTTATATTAATATTAAATGACTATTAATGTTAATTATATTTTAAGTTATCAAGAGGAAATCTATTTTAACTATTTTGATTCTGATTTTTAAGTTTTATTACATTTTATCAAAGTAAATGCTCTGTCTCACTGTTAATTCCTTAAAATATGTTGAGACTTCTTTTATAGGCTATTGTTTTCTATATTTAACACAGGATTCTAATCATCTGTGTTAGTTGAGGTTTATAATTTTGTTACCAAAAGCTTCTGTGTCCTCAATATTTTCTTTTGCTCCATCTGTTTTTATAAAAATGTACTTTCATAATGTCTTCCTTTATGACTATAGGTGTCAATTTTATCCTTACAATTTTGAGTTCTTTTTGCAGCTTCTCTAAGATTATGTAGTTAGATGCAAAGAGGGTTATGAGTATTACATTTTTGGTGGATGATCCCTGCTAATGCCTTTTGATTAAATTCCATTTTGCTCAATATTAGCATTGTCATTTGATTTTTTATTCTAAAGTTTAAATTTAACTAGCATGCCGTTTTTCTCTGTCACTTTGTTCTAAATGAGTCACAATTGTCTTTGTACCTAATGTGCTGTTTCCTAGAAAGGGCATTCAATTTTTTTTCCAGAGTGTAATAAATGATAGATCTAATATCTCCCCCAACTTCTTCATATTTTCAAGTTTCTTTTTTCCTTTCTCTTTCTTTTCTCTTCTGATGCTTTATGTTAGACTTATAAAGTTTTCTGTTCTCTCTTATGTCTTAGTTCAGGTTTGTATTGCTGTGAATAAACACCACGACCAACAGCAACTTGGAGAGGAACGGATTCACTTGGCTTAGGCTGCCACATCAGGGCTCATCACTGAAAAAAAAGGGGGGGCACAGAAACTCAAATAGGACAGAAACCTGGGGCAGGAGCTGATGGAGAGGCCACAGAGGAGTGCTACTTACTGGTTTGACCCTCAAAGCTTGTTCAGATTCCTTTCTTATAGAATCCAGGACCACTAGCTCACCCAGGGATGAATGCTCCTCTATCAATCACTAATAAAGGAAGTCCTTTACAGGCTTGTCTGTAGCCCAATCTTATGGAAGCATCTTCTCAGTTTAGGTTCCCACCTCTCAGATAACTAGAGCTTGTGTCAAGTTGACATAAAACTAACAAGTATACCTTGTATGACTTAGAAGGAATGTGTCCCATTTGAAAGTGTATTTCTATTTTTGTAAAAAATTGAAATACCAACACATGTTTAACTGTGAATTTACCTAAAACTTCTTAAAGATATTCACAATTTCCAGCTTCTTTTGGTCATGACACAAATTCCATCTTGCAATTTCCTTTTATCTTACACATTTTGTGACTGTTTTTTAATGGCTACTTGGGACCATTTCCCTGCTCTGAAATATTAATGTTAGTAGGTCTAGCCAACAAGTTAAAATATGATTTCAACTATTCCCTCTCACTACGGTCCTGGATGCATAATATCCCACAAGGTGAAGCCTAGGAGGGTGTTGGCAACTCTTTCCTCTTTTACATGCCAGGGTCCTCCACTGCAGCAAATAGCAAGCCTAGCACAAGACTCATCGTATGGATTCTGCTTGTTGATTGTCACTTCTAACCCAGCAGGGCTATCACTACCTCTCCACACATTGCTTTGAGTTTTTAAGATTTATTTTTATTGCATTTAGGTTCTATGTGTGTGTGTGTGTGTTTCTATCTGCCTGTCTGTGTATGTTCACATGCTAAAGGAGGAAATCAGGAACATAGTATTGATTCCACGTACAGTAGAGTTACAGGTCATTGTGAGTTGCCCGTTGTGGGTGCTGGGAACCTAACTGGTCATCTCTAGGTGCACCTGGTGCTCCTAACCTCTGACTCATCTTTCCAGCCCCTTCTACTCATTGTTTCGCTTTTTTTAAAAAAATCAATTTCTAATCCTCCAAGATGTTTATGTCAGTTTTCAGTCTAGGTTTATATTTTCAGTTTTATTGATTTTATTTATTCCTGTCATGAAGTAGAACAGACAATTCAAAATACTGTCATCATTTAGTGGGAAAGACAGAATCTAACACATCCCAGGGCATTAAGCCTCAGAGCAGCTTGGTGACACACAAGGTAAGGTTCTCCCTGCATGTTCCCATTCATTGCTTACTCCAGAAACTGACCCCAGACTCTCGTAGGGTAGACTCAATGAAGATGAACATTCTTCTAGATCCACATACTATTTAATTTAGCTGTGTTATTTTTCATTATATGAAATAAATGTTGCTTTGTTATGATCACATAGAAGGAGAGTCATTCAGAAATGGCAACATTAAATCAACAAGTGTTAATTAAATCTTGCATTATATGTTATCAAACTTAAACGAATTTAAGTTTGTCTTGGTCTTGATGTAAATAAAATAATGTGGTCATTCTCCTAAACATGTTTGCTTCATCTCAAATGGGTAAACAGCACGTCTTGCTGTGAAATCATTGGTTTAGTGTTACCTGGTTTGTTGAATTAACCTTGATCCATTTATCTCCTCTAATGTGGTACACCACTCTTTTGACAATGTAGTCTTATAGTCTAAAGTATTTTGTAAAGGAAAAATGCAAAATATTATTCTCTTGAAAATTTCGGACCTATTTATTTTATTTTATGTATATGGGCATTTTGCAAACATGTATGTTTCCACTTGTTGACACAGAGGTCGGAAGAAGGCATAAGATCTTGGAACTGGAGCTATGAATAGTTGTGACTACCATTTGGGTGCTAGAAACTGAACCTGGGTCCTTTACAAGAGCATCAAGTGTTCTTAGGTACTGAGACATTTCTCCAGTCCACAACATGTTGTTTCTATAAGAGAGTATCTATGACAATTGTCATGTAAATTCTTTCCTATAAGAGACTTTTAAGAACTAGTAAATAGAAAGCATAAATGGGAACAAACAGGACAATGATTAAAAAAAAATAAACCACTGGAAATCTTCTACCTTTACTCCATACAGTTCACTA
Organism: Peromyscus eremicus; assembly: GCF_949786415.1. Classification (NCBI taxonomy): domain Eukaryota; kingdom Metazoa; phylum Chordata; class Mammalia; order Rodentia; family Cricetidae; genus Peromyscus; species Peromyscus eremicus. Next base: position 28,237,580 of record NC_081418.1, on the reverse strand, counting down.
ACACATTAATCTGTATCCTATCATCTCTTTCAATATGGTCAATAACTTAACATTATACTTTTGAAAGAGATCTGTTTTCCTGTTAAAAGCTAATAAAAATCATTTCAGGTTACTGACTTTTTTCTGTACAGGTCACTATCCCCACATGTTGTAACTTAATCTGCTCACTCTGTGTATCATAGCCTTCCTCAAAAAAAAAAAAAAAAAAAGATTTGAATATTACCGTGCGACTAAAGAAACCACACTATTTTTACAGTGCAGAAGAATTGCTAAGCTTTTGCCTCTTTTTTTTTGATTAATTTCATGCCTGACTCAGTCAGAGATTAGGCCTTGACACAGGTTATAATTAAATATTGAAATCATGAAGTGCAAGAATGTTTAATTTTTAAAATATGAGTTTTAATTTACCTCATACAGAGAATAGCTCTGGTCACCTGCAGAGATGCATTACACACTACATTGCCTAATGCAGGATGCCTGAATGAGGCTGAGCACACAGTTAAAGTAAACTAATGCAATTTACTGAACAGCAGTCAAATATTTATCCAGTTGATGAAGCAGACGTTATGTGAAACTCAGACAATAATTAAAGAGAAGCCTTGCTTAAAACATGCTTACCTCTGGTTTTCACAAATATGTTATATCTTCCTTTCTGGATCCTTCATATTCCTGAATATCACCATACACCTGAAACACTCCACAGAGAGCATTCTACAGAATTATTTTGAACCCAATCCCTATCACTTCAGAACATTTTTGCAGTAAGAAAGGTAGACTCACTTCAGAAGCAGCTTCGGTCCCCTTATTCCCGCAGCTACTGCAATGTGACTGCAGTGTCTCCCATTAAAGGTAAACCTATTTTCTCATCTTTTGAATCTGCCCAGCTCATGCCTTCCTTTGCCAATAGAATGTAGGAGCCATATTGTTACGGTGTTGAGAGCCTCTGCTCTTTAAACTGCATGTCACTTGTTCTTTTCAGACCCTTCCATGAGTATCAGGACAAGGCCAGACTGTTTCTAGGTGGATGAGAGACCTCAAGGAATTAGTTTATCAGATTGCTCAACTCCCAGCTACCCTACTGTTTAACTAAAAGATGTCCAACCAAGTTTGTACAAGCAAATCCTCAGGCAAAAAAAAAACACCCAAACTACTTGGGGACTCATGAGAAGTCATACTTACTTTGTTGTTTTTAAGCCATTATCATTATAATTGTTGGTTATACCAGAATAGCTAATAGAAGTACAATTTGGAGATCCAATTCCATCTCCCTATTTTAAAGATAAAACAACTGAAGCCTCAAGGGCCCAGTGTTTTAATTACAATTACATATTGGTAGCAGACTCAGGTTTGGAGATTATATCCCCCAGAGAGTCAGCCAAATCATTCTGTATTTTATAAACATTATCATTGCCCTCTCTTTTAGCAACAGATATCAAAGTATGCCTATCAAAAAGCCCCTGAAATTTCTGTGTAATAAAATGGCATTTTAAAGCATAATTTTAATGGACATGTATAAATATACATATATTCATCACAGCCAAACTACAGTTATTATGTTTTCTTAGATCTCCTTTTCTAAGTTGAATGAATTCTGAATGACAAGATTGATTCATGCCCAAGAATGCTATGATCTTCAATCATTGTGATATTGGCAATTATTCCTCTTTTAGACTCTTCCTTGCATGTTGAAGTCAGCAGAACCTTATAAGAGTTATGTTTAGTTGAAATAGAATTGTACTGACTCTCATTGCATCCCAAATACCATCTTGAAAATTAATAGTATACACCACACCGTCCCTGTATCATTTTGTAGATGACAAACATTTAAGAACTATTCGGCTGCTTAGATGGTGTTAACCAAATGAATTGAGGCTGCCTAAGTCTAGAGTGTCAGGAGAGAGTATATAATGAAGTCATGCTCCATCAATAAAAAAAAAAAATAATAGATTTGGGCTACTTTTCAGACTAGAAAATATTTTCAGTTTTATTTATTGCAACTACAATTCTTATCCCATAAAGCACTAGTTCTTCCTTAGGTCATCCAAATCACCAAGATTACTTGTAAAATCACAAATAGCTGAACCTTGCCCCTCAAATCCCAGCAGAGGTCTTCTAGTGATGAGGACTTAGGATCTACTTTGTTACCAAGTTTTGTAGTAAAACAAACTGCTGATTAGGGGAACAAATTTGATTTGGGGAACAAACTGCTGATTGGGGAAACCTCACTCTGAGAATTCCTTCTCCATAGATTTCAATAAATTTTTATATAATTTGTGAATACTTTATCTTAAAATATACCATACTATGATATTTTAATGGAAGATAAAGAAAGCACATGAGCTATATTCACAATTTGTATTATTAAGTAAATTCCATTGTACAAAATCCATCAATCAAAATCAATAACACAGTCACTGCACTTAAAGTTTGAACAGTTCTGACTTTTGTTTGAGTTATGTTCAGAACTTGCCCACAGACCAAGAGCTATGGTGGAAGGGACTTATAAAAAAAAAATAAAATGTTGTACTGTCACAAGACCCATAATATTTGGAATGCAGGCAAATTAGCTCAAATGATCATCTCCAAAGGGAAATCATTTGCCAGAGTTTTAAGGTAAAGCAATACCCACTTCCAGTCCACAGCCAGGGTTTTTGTTTTGTTTTGTTTTTAATGGGAGTATTCACATAACACTTTCCATGACAGTTTCTGCTTTCCATCACTCAACTCTTTGTGAAAATAGTCCATTTTTGGCTTACTGACTCTTTTTGGGCTTCATCCAAAACTGAACTTCTTGAAAGGTTTTTAAAAAGTGATTTCAGTTATTTTTAATTCCTGACTGCTTCAAATAAAGAAAACAAACTATAAAAAGTGTAGTGGGATTTTAATAGCATTTTCTTTGCATTTAAATATCAGATAACTTCCTAATGGGATTTTGCATATCTGTGTCCTGTACAGAAACCTCATACTTTCCTCCATTTGAAAAGACAACTGAGATTAGAGAAAGATGGGTGTCTGGAAAGGTCCTCTGAGAAAATGCACACAAAAGCACATGTGTGTCCTGAACTCTTGAGTGTGCACACTTAGGAGGCGCCAGCCAAGCCCATCTTTCTTCTTGGTATAAACATGCCTCCTCGCTATTTAGAGAGCTCACTTTCTGAGGGGCCTATGCTGTATTGTTTATCATTTTTATCAGTGTGGTTTTTCTCCATCACCTCCTTAAAAGTTCATTTCCCCTTTTCCTGAATTTCTTTGTAACTCCTTGTAGAAAAAAAAAAGTCTAATTCAGATAATAATGCATTAGACAGAGATTTGTTTTCCCCTTCTACTTTTAACATTCTCTTGAAGAGCAAAAGCTCCTAGACGCAGAACAACATAGGCAGGATGTTAATGTGGTAGATTCCAGCTCAGAAAAGGCTTCTCAGAGACAGCCTAACGTTATACACAGCTTGCCTATTGTCAAAGAAAGTAAGTTCTTTAATAACTGATAGTATTCTGTAAAATTATTCTGTCTCATGTAAAAATATAATTTCTAGCCGCAAGTATTTTCCATTTCTTCTTGAAGTTTTCCTAATTAGCTCCAATTTGCTGTGAACCTTTGGAATCATGTGGCTTCCATGTCTGCTACTTTTTCTTTTGGATCTATCTGATGTGGTTCTATGATGCTGCCTGCTAACTTTTCCCAGTGTTGGGTGCTGTCCACCTAATCAGCTTCACATGTCTTGAGGAGAAAGGCATTGTAGAGATTTGATCTGTCACCATGGCTTGCATATTGGTGACACACTGCAAGAATCAGCAAAGGGATGGATAGAACTTATGACTGAGTCAACCTTCCTACTTGGCCATAAAGAAGGCTGGGTTGGATGAGGCTGAAACCAAAACAAAGGGATGATGACTCCCCAACATAAGAACTTCACTGCTTAAGAGAAACTGTAAGACCAGAAGCTGAAGAGCAACTAGGAGTGAACCTACAGTAAATATGTCCCACTGAAGAAATAACAAGTTGAAATGAATGTCATTATGAAACAGCCAGAGTAATAACCACAGTGTAATAGGTAACGTCCAAGTGTAACCACCCACTCCAGTGCCACAGTCATCTGCCGTATAAGAAGAGGGTGGAAAGGATGACTCTGACACCAGGAATGTTCCAAAATAAACTGAGATGCTTCAATAAATGTGTAAATAGGTCAGGAAATTCACTTCTGCCAGTCCATGAGAACCTTGCTATCACTGGGCAGTCATTGTATTCTTAGCCAAACAACTTATCTGGCCGGATATCTAATTATCTCTCTCTTCTTAGATTATCCTGAGGAATCATGCAATTATGGTTTTAGGCAGGAGATGTAGGCAGATAGATTAACCGATAAAAGATAAGTCTTCTTATGCTCAACCATTCTTCATGGAAAAAATCATGCATGTCTATTAGATAAACAATGTATCTTATTGTTTATACTTTAGGTAATCATTCTAAAGTTTATTGTGACTCTCAAACTGTTTTCTTCCCACTGGCAGACATCCTCCCTGCAACACACTTTTTCTTAGATGATTCTCACTTAGTGCTTCTTACATCTCTTCTCTGAGTTGAAGATCATTTGGCTATTATATCTTACAATAGAACCATGAAGATCTAAGACTCTTATCTATTATTTGCTACTAGAAAATATGTTAATGTGTCCATATTTCAACTGGATCCTAGTTGTTAGATTTCTATGTATACTTTTAGAATTACTACATATTTACTAGATAATGGTAAATAAACATCTATATTTTCAAAAATGATTCTACATAAAGAATCCACACTGAAATATGATGACTATTTAAATGTGCATTCATGCTATAAAACAGTTTAGAACCTTAAATGAAAAGGATTATAACCAAATGAAAGAACTAAAAAGACAGGAGTCAACAGAAAATTATTATATGTGGGACATCTACCATCTACCAAGATCACAGACCTTGAAATCTCCAGTGATTTAAAAAATTAAAAAGTTGCAGTCAAGAGCTACAACTTTCATAAAGAGAACATGAGGATTCCATTTTTTTCTATACTCTGTCATCACTCCATCAATGTAGCTAGAATGGGCAATGTTGACTGGCATTATTATTATTGTTGTTGTTATTGTTATTATTATTACTAATTATCAGTAGTAGTAGTGGTGGTGGTAGTAGTAGTAGTAGTAGTAGTAGTAGTAGTAGTAGCCATATCTACTTGTTAGGAGATAGAAAGGAATTTATGATATTAACTATTCTTTCCATGTGAATGGATTGCTGAAAATTTATGAAACAAATGCATAGAAAGAATGCTAAGAGTGAGATCAAATGCTTGGGTCAAGTCTTTCTTGCTGCAGGACTCCAGGGAGTCCCATTTCTACCATTGTGTCAATCCAAATCCTGTGAAGAGCATAAGGCTGTACAAAGAGGTCTAATGTGGGTTCTAGTTCTACCACTGCCATTTACCTGATATAACAGCTACTCAAAATTGCTTTTCCTGAAAATGTTTGACTCCTTTCATGGAACCACGGATAAAAATCTGGTACTTCTGGCTTCATTTTATAGCCAGCTCCTTCACTTTGGGTAGGACTCCAGTTTAACTCTGCATATAGGATGCAAATCGTTAAGGAGTATTCAAGGACTGGCAATATCCAATCTATCTCATCCCAGGACCAGGTAAAGACACAAAAATTGAAATAACTGAGGAATCTTACTGGCTACTTTTACAAACTCTTGTTTTACACCACTAAAGAACAGTGGTTCTCAAACTTGGTAACGTTGTGACGCTTTAAAATAGTTTCTCATGTTGTAGTGACCCCCAACCATAAAATTATTTTCCTTTCGACTTCATAACTGCAATTTTCCTACTGTTACGGGTCATAATGTAAGTATCTGTATTTTCTGATGGTCTTAGGTGACCCCTATGAAAAGGTTGTTCAACCCCAAAGGGGTCACAACCCTTAGGTTGAGAACCATTACCTAAGTAGTATCTGAAAATCTTCAGTTATTGTCTTAAATCCTTAGTCTCCTTGAATTCTTGGACTACCAGAGCACACAGACAGATCAGCCTATAATGAAATTTCCCCTAATCAGGAGCAATCATTTCCTGGAAAAGGATCATCTTCTCAATTGATGAAGATAGCTCCTAGGCCATCATGGAGAACCTGCTAAGTTACACTAGGAAATTTCTCTGTAATTCCTGCTCTTATTCTTTCCCAATTTAGTGCCTTAAAGATGGGATAAAATACTTTCCTTTTCTAATCTTTTAAAAGTGACTGCTTTAATTAAAATTCTTTCCTAAGCTTTTACTGATATTTAGGGTTGCTTTTTTGTGTTAGTGGCTGGATTCCTGGGGTGGAACCCCTTGGGCTCTTTCACAGGACCCCAGTTAAAGTTATATGCACTTGAACAAACGACCTTGCATCCTTGAGCTTCTATACCAGGGGTTCTTAGCTTATATGATATGAGGACTTCTTGTAATTTGGCAAAAATCTTTGAAATTTTTTCCAGACTGAAATTTTGTCTTGTCTTGTCTTCCTTCCTTTCTTTCTTTCTTTCTTTCTTTCTTTCTTTCTTTCTTTCTTTCTTTCTTTCTTCCTTTCTCTCTCATTCACTCATTCTTTCTTTCTTTTCTTCTCTTTTTGAGTATTTTCTATTATTATTATTTTTTAAGACAAGATTGTACCCTGTAGCCCTGACTTTCTGGCTTGAAACATGCTATGTAGCCCAGGCTAGCCTCAAACTTTTGGCAACTTTTGCCTCTGCCTCCTGACTGCTTAGGTGACATGAAGATTTCTTTTAATTGATGCTCTTTGAAGCATCCAATTACTAATTTTCTGGTATAGTAAAAATGCATTTCTTATAATTAAATATAAGTATCAACAAATGGATCTCATACAATACCATATTTTGAAATACTAATGAATGTAACTATTTCAGGATCACTGCAACAATAATGTGATATGAAATGAACCATATATATATATAATATATATATTATAATGTATAATATATAATATAATGCTACTGATGTTTATTGCTTATATTCATTAAAATATAAGTGCTAAAACATATACATATAGAGCATTATAAAGACTTAGCAAGTTTTATTTATGTATTTAGGAATACACATACATACACATGTGTAACAACAATTAAAAAGAAGGGCTATGGATTTGAAAGAGAATAGGGGAAGTGTATGTGGGAGGGCTTGAAGGGAGGGAAGGGAAAATAATGTAATTATAATCACAAAAAGTAAAACAATGATTTAAAAAATTAAAAAATAAATGAATAAGTATCATTTAAAATTTAAATAAAATTTTAATAAAAGTCAGTGCAAGTTTCAGTTGGGGCAAGTAAAGTTGAGATGCAATTTTTTCCCACATAAGTTTAAGGACTCACTGATTTTATCTGCTGACAGAACTATTATGCCTTATGTGTTTATGGCAGAAAGAATAAACAATACATGTCTTTTATATTTCACGGAATATATTAAGATTAGATAAACTCCGTTCAACAAATATTTAGTGAATATTTTCTACTTGCAAGGACACATCAATAAACCTAACATACATTGTGTCAGGGAAGAAATGCTTCAGTTGTGGATTATTGGCATTCTGTGTGTGTGTGTTTGTGTGTGTGTGTGTGTGTGTGTGTGTGTGTGTGTGTGTGTGTGTGTGTCTGTGTGTACAAGATGAAGAATGAATGACTATAAGATGTGCAGGAAAGATAAAGAGACATACTGGAGGGATACTACTGGAGCAAAGATCTGAAGAAAGCAAAGTGCCATGAGCCATGGAATAATGGTATACAAGTGACTACAGTTATATGCTGTCTAGTATAGCCTTTCATTGAATGGATTAAACTAATAAAAATGAGCCATTGTTGGTAGAATCAGAATTCATCCCTGGTGCATGAGCAGGCTTTTTGGAGCCCACTACCTATGATAGGACACCTTGTGCAGCCTTGAGGCAGGGAGAAGGGCTTGGACTTGCCTCTACTGGATATGCCTCTCCATGGGAGGCCTTGCCTTCTTGTGGGTGGGATGAGTGGGGGTGGATTGGGAAGGGGAGGCTTGGGGAACAGGAGGTGGGAAGAGGGGGATCTCTGGTGTGTAAAATGAATGAAAAACTTTTCTTAATAAAAAAAGTGAGCCATTGTAAACTGAAATTCATCAATATTACTAAGAATGAATATATAAAGTCTTTTTTCTAGAACTATGAACTTTTCTCAAGATTAACGTATAAATCATATCATATCTCTATTTGAAAACTTGGCTTTTCTTCAGTTTTATGATATACAAAAATTTTGCCACAACGTTTCTTGTGCCTAACGCTGTAATTCATGAAATTAAATAATTTATTCCTAATAAGGACATCAAATTACGATAACCTTACTTTGTCATTTAAAAAAAAATGAAGTTTCTGATCTAGAGAGATGGCTCAGCAATTAAGAGTACCAGCTGCTCTTCCAAAGGACCTAACAAGTACATGGCAACTCACAACTGCAACTCAAGTACCCAGTTCCCAAGGATGTGATATCTTTTCCTAGCCTCTGGGGAACCAGGCACACATGTGATGCACAGACACAAACCAGGTCAAAACCACATATATATAAAATAAAGTAAAATAAAACCATTAAGAATCAAGTCACTAGAAGACTAAATTAATTCTTTAGGTTTACTAACAGTATTAGGGTCAGAATTTGGGTGTAGCCAATACCACCCGAAAACTTAAAACTTCTTTCTCCCATTTTGTCACACAACCCGGGAAATCAGTGTTGAGTTTGGCAAGAGAGTGCTCCTTCTCAGGGACTCTATTTTAATGTATTATCAATTTAAATATCTAAAATACCTATTGAGGTATTTTAGAACTCAGTATTAAATGAGAAAAGTTTGTATTGTATTCATTAAAGAAAATGTTCAAAGAGAGAGAAGATGAACCACAAAGGGTCAGCAAAAGAAATTCCTAATTAGGGAGAAAATAGTCATTCGAAAACTATACTAGAAAATTACAGTCATATGTAGTCTTTAGTTCCTATTTGTGAATACAAAAAAAAGAAAGAATTAAAAATACTTCAGAAAAGTAACAAAAGGAAGTCCAAGTCCTTTTCTATAATGTGAGGAGCATCAGTGGCCCCATGGCTCTTGGGAAAGCTTGAAATGAGTATGTTCAACCATAAGTTGGTATCTGAAAAAACTTAGCGACTTTATGAAGCAGGTGAGAAGGAATGGGGAGGGGGCAAGAGGAATACGCTAAATCTTATGAAGAAAACCTGGCACATTTTAGAGAGTGTGAATACTTTTAAAAAGTGTAACTTCATAGTCAATTTTTATTTTTACTTTGTTCTTCTCTCCAAATTTGTTTTCTTGATCCTCAACAGCACTTCTTTCTAAGGTGTGAACTGCAATAACTATAGTGAGGGGTAAAAAAATGCCAAGAAAAACAGCAACGGGGAGATGTCCAGGGAGTAGAGAAAGCGTCCATATGGTATTTAATACTGAAAGCCATAGGGGGTAGAGGGTGGGTGGCAATGGGTGAAGTCCAACTTGGCTTCAGTTTCTGCAGGAGTGGCTGGGAAGATGCTGTGTGGTGATCAAGGTGCTGGATGTGAAAGAAGCAGAAGGAATGTTGTAAAGATTAGTGTTGACAGGTGATTTTAGGTTGATTTGGGTTGATGTAGACAGCAGTGACTCATAGGTAACTGAAAATGCAATCTGGATCTTTTGTAGCAAGATCTACACAGAAAACAGGGTTTCAGGAATCATCAAAATTTGGAAAAAGGCAGAAAATGATACTAAATATTTAAGCCATGTCCAGGGGATAAGAGAGCCAAAGCAAACTTCAGTGGAGTTCAGTGGAGCAATGCGATCTGAGAGGCAGCATAGTGTCTGGGGCCCCACATGGTAGACAAGAGAGGATCTGAGCAGGGAGCTCAGTGGAGCTCTTTGACAAAGCCCTTGTATTTGTATGGGGACAAAAAGCCTGAAAGTAATGAAGTGAGGGTGAAAAGAAGAGACTAGAATATAACTTACTCTAGGTACAAGGAAAGGAGGTAATGAGCTGGGAGCGAAAGAGAGAGAAAGAGGAAGAAACAGGGAGTGATTGACTAGATGCTAAGACATCACTAGAGCCTGCAATTGACAGAGATGGGGAGGAAGAAGGCTTGTGGTTTTTCCAGGTAAAATTATAGAAGGCCTGCCCACCTGGCAATGAGGAAGTAAGGCCAAGGTAGCTAGAACCTTGCAATTCATCAGAAATAAACACATATCGTGCTACGTGCTGCACAGTGTCAAATGTCCAGAGGGTGCATTTATATAAATATGTTTATTATTAAAATTGTGTTATACATAAAGACTGGAGCACCACCGTGTTGTTAATAAATTTTCAGTTTCTAGCAAAGTAACTACTACACAGAGCAAGAAAAAGTTGATTGAGCTTCATTCACATTTTACCCAGAGCTGGCCATATTTTCAGAAATTCACCCCGTTAACAGGAATGCTGAACATGGCAGCAAGTCTCAACAGTACACTTTTGTCTATTTATAACACTTCTCCAGAAATCAGCAGCTGGCACTAAGAAGCTGATATTTGAGAATTTGCGTGCTGAAATGGATGAGATGCATTGGTAAAGATTATGTTCTTTGACTTCTTTCTTTATTTTAGAATGAAGATGATATTTTGACCCTCTTCTTTGACCCTCATTGTAGAAAATTGAGTCCATTGTGACAGTTCCATTTCTGAATATCCACTCATTTTCCTTCACTCATCAGTATCCAATCATCTTCCAATAGGAACATTTGTACTTCAGCAACCATATTTTTATATGGATAGAATGATCCCCAAACTTTTCCTTCAAATAGAATGACTTAGGGAAGGAAAGGAGGTGCTATTGATACTCAGGGATAACTAAAATGAATTGGGACTCTCCCAGGCAAATCAAGACATATGCCTACCCTAACTCTATACTACAGGTATGGAGGAAAATGAATTATTTATTGATCATAGAAGACACCAGATATTCTTGACTTGCATGACTGAGAAAATTTCTTCTTGAGGGTAGTACCATCTAATTCATCATTGCATCTCTAGCATCCAGTTCTGTATTTAGTTCACATTTGGAATCAGGTTTAAGATTTAGTCAAGAAATCTGGATCAACCTCCAGTTTATTAAATCACTTGATATCAAAACTATCATTGCTGACTAGGAAATGCCATTATGCTAGTAAATAAAAAGCCACAGCTTCCTAGACAAGAAGACAATTTCTGTAATCATGCAGGTGATTCTTTGAGAAACATGAGGTTTCTTACTTATGAAATGCAGAGGCTCAAAATCAAAGAACAATAGAATTAACCTCAGTGTTTTCTCACAGCACACCCCAAAGCTGTGATTGCCTAGAGTGACAATTCTCAAATTCAATGTACATAGGAATAACTTGTCAAACTTGCCCAAAAGACTCTGTGATGATGGTCTTTAGTAAGTGAATTAATAAACTAACCTGCAGCTGGACAATGGAATATCCGTTCATACTATTTTTTTAAGAAGAATTATCAAGCTATTTAGTTACCTATCTTGTTGTGACAAAATACTTGACAAAAGCCACTAAAGAAAATCAGGGTTTGTTTAGTCCAGCCTCCAGTTCAAGGGTAGATCCATCATGGTGGAGGCACGGCAGCAGGAGTGTGAGGCAGTTAGTCACATTGCATCCAGTCAAGAAGGCGAGAGCAATAAAGGCTTGTGCTCATTCAGCTCTCTTATGTATGTAATCTGGGAACCAACTCCTCTGTATGGTACCACCCACGTTTAGGTTTTGTAGCTTGAGTTTTCCTGCCTGGCTCACAGTCAGGACAAATCTCTCTCACCTGCCAGTCCCACAGCCGCTCAGACCCGACCAAGTAAACACAGAGACTTATATTGGTTACAAACTGTATGGCCGTGGCAGGCTTCTTGCTAACTGTTCTTACAGCTTAAATTAATCCATTTCTATAAATCTATACCTTGCCACATGACTCGTGGCTTACCGGCATCTTCACATGCTGTTTGTCATCATGGCGGCTGGCAGTGTCTCTCTGCCTCAGCCTTCCACTTCCCAGCTTTATTCTCCTCCTTGTCCCGCCTATACTTCCTGCCTAGCCAACGGCCAATCAGTGTTTTATTGACTAATAGCAACACATTTGCCATACAGAACATCCCACAGCAAGGTTTGGTCTACCCATCTCAATTAATCTAGAGAATCCCTTACAGTCATGCCTAGAGATGTGTCTCCATGGTGATTTCAAATCCTATCAAGTGGACAATCAACATAAACCATTATACAAGCTGTAAAAAAACAAAACAAAACCAACAACAATGACAAAAAAAACCTGCAGAGTTTTAATTGCACACTTCTAAGTAAAACAAGTCAAACTAGAAAAGTTACATGATCCTAACTGTATGATGTTCTGAAAAAAATCAAAATTATGATAGCAGGAAGCAAATAAATGGGCGTTAGGAATCAGGAGGAAGCAGGAAGTAAACAGCAACACATAGAGGACTTTGGGGGCTTTGGAACTCCTCTGTGTAGTGCTAATGATGGATACTAGCCATTATATGTTTGTCCAAAGCTATAGGATGGACACCAAGAGTGAACCCTGATGTGAACTTGGGATTATATTTTATCACATATTTCCATCTTATAGAGCAGAAGGTATACCTGGGCTGGGACTGGAAATGTGTGGTTAATTTCTATATATTCTATTCGCCATCATCTTAAACTGTTCTAAAATTCAGGTTTATTTGAAATACCAAATGGCAGAAATTAATAAAAACAGATCCTGGTATAAAGGCTTAGTAAGAATGTGTGATTCTGTATTTCATTTTTTTCTAATTTTTAAATTGACCAAATTGCATGTATTTATTACATACCACATGAAATTTTGATATATGTATGTATTATAGAATGGGTAAACCAACTTAATTAGTATATCTATTGCCTTCTTGTGGCAAGAACATTAATTAGTTTATTTATGCTTCTCTCATACACTGCATCCTGACCACAGTTTCCTCTCCCTTCACTCTTCTCAGTTCTTCTCCCCACACCTCCCCTTTCCCCCAGATTCCCTCCTCCTCTGTTTCCCTTCAGAGAAGAGCAGATTTCCCAGGGATACCTTCTGTTATTGATTGTAGTCGCCAGCTTGAACTATACCCCTTGCAATTCATCTGACTGAGATTTTACATCTTTAGGCCAACATCACTCATCTCCAGTTATGTCCCCACCCATATCAATCTAACCCTTGGTAACCACTGTTCTAGTCTGTTTTTGTGAATTCAACAGTTTTGCATTCCACATATATGGGTGTTGTGAGGTATTTGTTTTTCTGAGCCAGGTCTAATTCATTCAGTGAAGTGCCCTTTAAGAATGCCCGTGCCACTATACTCACACGAGACTAGGAGTAGGAAAAACCTTTAGAGCATATCACATCTAGCCAAGTCATCTTTTCCTGTTCTTAATTGCTTACTTTCACAGATAAAACCAAGCATTCCTCTGTATAATATTTCATTTTATCCCCAGGCCATAGCCGCACAACTGGCACAGCCCCATGCCTACCATAAAGGCACAATTCAGCATAATATTGATTGCAGGGTAAAAAGCACTTCATCTATGTCTTCTTATAGAGGCACTGGCTAATGGATCCTCTGCTCTCATCTAAGAGAGCCTAGTACATCACATGGCCTTCTGCTGACATGTAAGCTCTCAGTTATCTGCACATTCTATTCCTTTTAAAAGCCAGTTTCTACTACATTTTTCTGTCTTCAGACTCAGCTCAGTTTCAGCTCTTGAGTAGGAATGCTGTCTAGAGCCAAACAAATACTTCCAGTCAAGAAACTTAGTTTCTTTCTTAGCCTTTTGCTTAGTCCTCTCAGAAGAAGAGTTTGAAAAGCACAAAGTAGAAGGAATGGAAGCCTCCCATGAGCCCACCCGGTTGTCTCTGATAATCTCCCAAGCTTACAAACAACTCCTTATAGACTTAGCCACCTAGACCACTAATTTTCAAACTGTATTCACCAAAGCACCTAGACTGGTGTTTGGAAAACCAAGGCTGTAGTGCAGCCAAATTGACATATGAAGACCTCTTTTAAAAGACCTCACTCAGCCAGCCTGTACTCAGCTCCAACCATTACTTCTACGTATTTCAACAGCAAAAAGCTGCAGTATTCATTCTTACCCTTGATAGGCATATTTTTAAAGGATTTTTACCTGTCAAAGTAAAACAAAGCCAAATTTAAAATAAAAAAGTAAAATAAAAATTGAAGCAGAGGAGACAAGAGGCTGCATAAGGGAATTTGGAATCTTCCTCTCTCCCATTTTTAATGTTAGAGCAAGAGAAATAACAGGTTTTAAGTCCCAAATTTAGTTTGTACAGTCTCAATGACAGCACATACTTATCTCTGTGAACCACCATTTCCTACCTACTATTTGGAAAGAAGTCATTTTAGGATTCTATGTGTCTACATCCCAGGCATCCAGTGGATTCAACTCCCAGGCACTCAGGGTGTTTGTAATAGAAATCCGGGAACAGAAATTGTTTAGAGTCATTTTCTCACACCTTTGCCCTCAACCTTTATCCCAGAAATCATTGTTTTCTTCTCATGTGGAAATCCTTGTACTCTATTCTCTGCTTTTCCATTTCTACTATCCCTACCATAGTTCTACATTCCTGATCTTTTCCCTGTTTTTCTGTTTTCTAATCATGTATGTTTTACTATACAAGGCCACACAAGACCATTTTCTCAAAAGTATATAATGTACTTTGGGCATACCTCACACACACACATCCTCAGCTACTCTTCCTCTGTCCTGCCCCTCCCTCTGTTTGGTTCCCTTATTGGCCTAGACAGTTTCACTTCCATTTTCGTATTAACTATATATATGGTATATATAGTTTATATGGTTTAATTCATCTATATAAAAATCTTGGACCCAATATATGATAGAAAATGACACATTTGTCTTTTGAGAATGTCTTTAATATGGTTATCTTCAGTTGCATCTATTTTCCTACAAATGACAAAACTTCACTGTTTTTTTATGGCCCCAAAGTTAATTCCACTGTGCATACAAACCACATTTTCTTCATCTGTTCTTCTGTTGATGGATATTTAGTTTGGTATCATAATTTAGTTATTTTGAAAAGTGTCATAATGTGCAAGTATCTCTGTGACATGTTTGGCTTGGAGTGTATGGAGTAAATATCTGGGAGTGGTATAGCTGGGTTATATGGTAGGTTGAGCACATTTTTAGATTTTGAGGAGAAACTTTATCACTTCTTAGCCTTTGTCCTAAGCTCAGATGTGGAAGTCCCACACCTGCTTCCATAATGGCTGGACTAGTTTTCACTCTTACATTCCAACCGACCTCCTGCTCAATCTCCTTCTCTTTGTTAGCACATAGCCTCCAGAGTCAGCCTTCCAGAGCAAAGATCTAGTTATGTCACTCTACTCTGAAACTCCATATGTCACCTTCTTGTAACAAACTGCATGTTAGCCCCCTTGCCTGTTGTGAGCATACTGATAAATACTCCTTAAAAGCCCCCTTCTCTCCCTGTCTGTATCTTGCCTGTGTTCGGTTGGTCCCTCCATTGCACTATCATAAAGGTTTCCCTAGACAGAGTTAATCATTCTGACCTCTGGCTTAATGATGACATACACACCTGTTTTAAGATCTATCATTTATTTTCTTCATATTAGTCTGTCTCCTTCCTCCTTCCAAGAGACAGATTCCTGGGTGACAGAATTTAAGTTGAATTATTCATCTGTATAATCAAAGAAACAAACCAATGGCATGGTACAGAGTTCAGACAGATTACCTATTGGTGAAACAAAGGAGTGAACTAGCAGATGGTGAATGAATTAGGAACATTTCTTTTTCAGTGCTGAATTGTTAAATGAATTGTCTTCCTATAGGGCATCTGGGCCAGACTAATTTGGCAGGTTTCACAGTTCAAGTACTCTAATAAAAAGACTCAAAAAGTTGAAGAACTTGCCTAAGGTAGCCAGGTATTAAGAGCAAAAAAAGAGAAAAACACCACAGAAATTTAAGTCATGCTACCTTGCTCTTTTTGATGCAATGTGCTTGCCTCTGGTAAGTGAAAAGTGAGAATAAATATCTAAGAATACACTTTTGATAGCAGAGAAACTTTTCTCTAAAATCCTTGTGAACTTCTTTTGTTAATACTATACCACAACATGAAAGATTCAGTGCTCACTGGGGAATTGCTGCGGATGCAGGAAGTTTAGAAGAGCAGAGGAAAGAAATGAATACGAAGAGGTTTATATAATAAGCCTTCCACTTCATTTTTGTTGTGGAGAGCAAGGAAGTACTTAAGATAACCATCTTTAATATGCAGACATCATGTTAATAATCCAAACTGTGGATCAACATGTACTAAAAAGATTCTTTTTTTCCCGGTAGCATTAATATTCTTTCATCCCTAAGGGACACACAGTCTTCTTAGCTAGCTATTATCTGGACTCAGTGCAAATAGATAGGAATGATCTTGTGGTTAAACAGTGGTCAGCCACTAGTTGCTTTGCATGACAAGATAAAGAAGCAAAAATGCAAAATGAAATAGGCACATCCTTGAAGGGAGGCTCAGCAACTTATTTTCAGAATTCACTGATCACTAGTCTGATAAACATTTCAATATGATACATCCATTTGTGTTAACCAGCCATTCTTCTTTGGAAGTCCATATTCAACACAATTCAGGTCCATTGGACTACAAAGAAGCCTGTTTGCATTCATGTATGATCTCTGTGTTCCTTTATCTCCCAGTAGCTTGCTATGACCTACAGTTACTATACTCCTACCTTAGTCACCTCTGTGCCATGATCAAAACTCCCTTTCTCATTCTGGTTTTATTGCCACCATGGCTTGCTCCTACCTTAGTCACCTCTGTGCCATGATCAAAACTCCCTTTCTCATTCTGGTTTTATTGCCACCATGGCTTGCACCAAAGACATTTTGTTATGAACTGGGAGAGAAATCCTGCACAGTGCTCTGTCTGAGACATGTGTCATGTGACTCCACATCTGCCATTGTTTTCACTTTGACTCTGGGACTAGAGTGTTCCACCATGGAGTATGTACTCTAGTGTTGGGGATCTTAGTGGAAAAAATATGTCAAAAATGTTTTTTTCCTCTGGAGGCCCTACACTTTGCAGACCTTTACCAGGTCATCTCTGTTACAATTACCCTTGTGCAAAAGACAGAGCAGAGAGGACTCCCCCCCTCCCCCCAGGTCTACAATGGACAAAGAGGTATTTACAATTGACTGTATTCTACATGTTTGCATGCACATAGGGGCAAGTGTTATGTAGGAATTCTCAAGATCTCACTTTTTCTATCTTGGGGGGAATTTCACACAAAGCACAAATAATGTTGATGACTAGGTTATAGGTGTTTTATGCAGAAGGTGAATTAAATTAGAGGAAACTGAACCTTGTCAGAAGTACTTGTCAGAATTTCTTTTTTTTTTTAAGTGTAAAAGCCTAGGAGTTGGAGATGCTGTTTAGCAAGTGGCAAGACTTAATGAAATCATGGTTGTGAAGTGAGAGATTGAGTAGCAGCATCTAAAATGGGCTCAGCCTTCAGCCTGTTTGATTGACACTGGAGTAATATTCCCCACAGGGACTGCATAGTTGAGAAGAGAAGCGTATGTTCCAGTAAAAAATTAAAATCTTGATCTTTGCCATGTTAAACATAAAGTGGTAATGAGACAGCAGGACACTACTTTGGTGAATCAGCAGGAAAACTGGACCAAACAGCTGGAGAGGGTGATGGTGCCGTGGTTAAACTGACTGATGTATTAGACAATCATACCTTCCAATTATGTACCATCGAGCTTCATTATCTAGAAATTCCAACATGGATGTTACTTGAGGACTCAACCTGAGGACACAACAACCTGGCATGACAGGCATTATATACATCTTACCAGGAGCCTGGTTTTCTGAGAGATACATGGTTGGGCCAGCTAAGGAACCCCTTTTGCAAGCTTTCCCATGCCATCCACAATCTCATGCAGACAGTTACAACAGCTCCTTGACTTTTGTCCCTTTAGAAGTGTCTGGGCCAAAGCCTGGGGAATCATGTTCTCTTAGAAACTGTTTACTAACTCTAAATTTTTCCCAGATGAAGATTACATGACAAATGACCAAGCGCTTTTGTCTCTGGGTCTCCACTTCCTCCCAGTGTTCTCTGATGTACTAGCCATTGTAGGGGCCATGTGTATTCTTTCTGTCTTAGAAAGCATTGTGTTGATTCCTCTGTCTTCTTGATTGCAGAGTCAGAGTTGATGTAGGGAAGCAGATTTTCAGGGGAACACCCTAGTTAAATTTGACATCAATTGAGGAGTTCCAGTTCCAGTTAGCTTCCATTGTATGAGGGCCAGTGTATCTAAAAAGTACTGGCGGCATCTGTAGAAAGAGGTTTCTTGTTCCTAAAGCAGTGATCAAGTGGAGGTATTCCTTTTCTTTATGCAGGATGCACTATGCTTGAGAGCAATGCAATCTTTATTCCATAAGTATGGAGCCAGACTAAGGGTGGATGGAAAACAGTCTTGAAGATCTGATGACACTTAAAAATTTTGACTTGGCAAATCATGAATCTTGTACTGCCTGTCATTAGGTGAAATAGTATCTTTTTTAAATGATTTGGCTTTGTTGTAGAGTTCTGATTCTATCAGCATTAAAATTTACATTTATAAATTAATTTCTTAACAGAATGATTTATTTAAGGCAGATTATTCTCATAAAGTTATATTAGGACACACATATTTATTTTGCCTTCCAAAATAAAATATCTGCATTTTGTCAACAAATAGCTACAAAGATACACACACACACACACACACACACACACACACACACACACACACACACATATATATATATATATATATATATATATATATATATATACTGGCTGTTTATTATATATATTATTATTAAGCAACATGCAATTATAAAATTAAGACCCACTTTGTTATTTTTGATGATTACATTAGCTTCATAAAAATGTATACCAAGGTGGCCGGGCAGTGGTGGCGCACGCCTTTAATCCCAGCATGTGGGAGGCAGAGCCAGGCGGATCTCTGTGAGTTCGAGGCCAGCCTGGGCTACCAAGTGACTTCCAGGAAAGGCACAAAGCTACACAGAGAAACCTTGTCTGGAAAAACCAAAAAAAAAAAAAATGTATACCAAGGCAGATATACAGGTAGTTGATAGATAATAGATAGATGAAGCAAATTCCTGTACTTGGTTTCATTCTCAAAGGACTGCCAAATTTGGCAGAATAATAAAATATAGAATGAATGTCTTATTCCATGCATTGACCAAACAACTCATGGAGGATCTGAAATAATCACCAATGGCTGTTTATCCTAATCCTGCTACTAAATCTAATAAGGCACCAATTTTGTATCACAAAGAATCACTTGTATTAAGTGTCAATGGTGGTCATAAATGATGTGAATGCATTGATGATGTAGGTGATACTTATATGTGACCCGCCAGTGCTGCTCTAGGACCCTTATAGTAATGAGATGATGGTTTTCCTAGTAATTATCCATTTTTAATAAATAAAATAAAATAGGGGTCCTTCAAAGACTTGATTGTTCTTTCACTGATAGAAATGACTTTAAGTAAAACATGATTACTAAAGTAAAATTTTTCATATTGCTCAATGTGGGAGATATTTCTGTTCTTTGGAGACTTTTTGTCCCATTTCACCTGTCTGTCAGATACTTAAACGGACAGAGTTGGAGAATGAACAGGGAAATTGTGTTGTTAGGATTTCTCAGCTGTTGGATTTCCCTTGTTGGATTGGAAAGTAAAACACCTTTATTTAACTGTATGTGTACAAATGCTGCCAATTTCCTGTTTGAAGTTGTTAAGCTGTTCTACCAGTAGACTCACAACCTGACTTATGCAAATCACTAGAGTTCGTGGTAAGCCTGACATTTACAGAATTAATGAACTAAATAATTAAGTGACCTAGTAAGTGAATTGGTAAACCAGAACCATTAATCTTTTAATGAATTCTTTACTATCACTTAAATAATAAATTTTTGCATAATTTTAATGGATTACAGTAAAGAAACATTAGAATAAGAATCTCATCATGTAGAGGAACATTGCTTTCATAAATCTGTCATTGTGTCCTTTTTTATTGAATTCATTTCTATTCAAATTTAGAGAAGTGTCAATTCCTACAGTAGTGACTAACAGTCCCCAGCTTTGAGGATTTATTTTTTTCCCACTCACTGAGACAGAGAGTTTAGGATCACTTACTGGGAAACAAACAAATAAACAACAAAAAAAAACCCAACACAACTAAAATGAGCAATTAGCAACACCTATATGTAGCATGAATCTTAGAAGGTCTTATTAATAAAATCAAACCTGGAGCTGGGTATTGGGGTGAATGCTAGAAGATCAGAGAGACAGACCAGCCACAGCTTCCTCACCTTACCAGTTCCTCAGCTGATCCTGTTTCCTCAGACTGGAAGCCTCTCAGTCCTCATCCAGAATGAATCTCAGCTGAACTGTGCTGCTCAAAGTCTAAAAGCTTAACCAGCCAAATGCTTCTAGTTTCTGGTCCTCACACCTTATATATCTTTCTGCTTTCTGCCATCACTCCCTGGGATTAAAGGCTCACTTCTGGGATTAAAGGCGTGAGTCACCATGCCTGGCTTTTTCCAATGTGACCTTGAAATCACAGAGATCCAGAGGGATTTCTGCTTCTGGAATGACAGGATTAAAGGTGTGTGCTACCACTGCCTATCCTCTGTGTTTAATACTGTTCGTTCTCTCACCTCAGATAAGTTTATTAGCGTGCACAATATTTCAGGGAACAAAATACCACCACACCTATAATTTTAGAATTCGTCCTTTTGATGACACACATCACCCATGTTTCATAAGTTCCAAGTTTTCACAGGATAACTAGCATATAAAATAAGGCATGGGCTGTTTCAACTGACAAAGCATTTCTCTGTGCTCCACAATGGCTGCCTTCATTTTTGATTATCTTACCTTTCTCTGCAAACGCCACAGCTCTTAACATAACTATTCTGGACTAAAATCAATCAGAAATTAGAAGTTAAGTATCTAAGGTTGTATCAGTTAATAATAAGAGGAAGGAATAAAAAGATTAAGTTGGCCCTTTAATATCTTTATATTTTTGTAAAGAACCATTGTTAGTAGCATGAGGAATTATTACATATTGATATTCAACACCTTCCTCTAGAGCAGTGGTTCTCAACCTGTGGGTTGCAACCCCATTTGGAGCTCAAAAGATCCTTTCTAGGGGTGGCATATCAGATATTCTGCATATCAGATATTTATATTATGATTCATAACTTTAAAAATTACAGTTATGAAGCCAGGCGGTGGTGGCGCACGTCTTTAATCCCAGCACTCGGGAGGCAGAGACAAGCGGATCTATGTGAGTTCAAGGCCAGCCTGGGCTACCAAGTGAGTTCCAGGAAAGGCACAAAGCTACACAGAGAAACTCTGTCTCAAAAAAACAAAAAAAAAAAAAAATTACAGTTATGAAGCAGCAACAAAAATAATTTTGTGGTCAGACATCACTGTTTGGAAGGAGTCTGGTAGAAGATCCACCTCCTCAACTCCTCTCCCCTATCTCTTTCCCCAAACCTGCCCCTTCAAAGCCTGCCAAGCACAGCTCCTCCTCCAGAGGGGTTCAAGACCACTCCCACAGGGTATATAAACTGCATCCCCAAAACAGACACGTGGTTCTTCCAGTCTCAAAACCCCATTTCTTCTCTGTGGGGCCAAGGAATCGCCCGGGAGTGCTTTATCAATTAAATCTGGTCTTTTCCTGATTTGGTCTGATTCGGTTTGTTGTGATGGCAGAGAGGCCTTCAGGAGGCCTAAAACTTATCATCTGGAGGTTCCACCAAGGGGAGTTGATTTTTTCCAACTGGCCCAGGGCCCTGTGGTGGGAAAATACCCCTTTCCTCCACACAGGTTCTCCACCATACAAAGATCGGGTCTCGACTGAGTAAGTTGCCCTTTCCAAGTCCTTGCCAAGGAGGCCTAGGGCCTCTTCATTGTTTCAGGGTGTCTTGCCTGAGATAGGCCACTCCAGGCCCCCAACCAGTTCTGGAGTACAGGGCTGCCTTTACTCAACCTGACCCATTCCAGAACAAAGAGCTGCCTTTGTTCCATGGGACCTCTTCTCCAGAAGATGTTCTGTTGAAGGGAATTTCTCACACACCCCTGTTTTTTTGTTTGTTTGTTTGTTTGTTTGTTTTCTGTTTTGTTTTTTCCCAAGACTTACCACAGTGGACACATTGTGCTAGGCTTCTGGTCCCCCTGCATAGACTTGAGAAATGGCACTTGCCATTCAAAGCCTGATCCCCAAATGCCCTGCTGGGTCTTTTACAAAATCTATTCAAATTGGGGCTACAGAACTGCCCTAAGTCCACTGTTTTGGGGTTCTGCATTCCCACCCCTCCCTACAGGGGCCAGTGTCTCAGCACCAGTCCATTCACTGCTGGAGACACTGACCCCTTCCCCACTTCCCCCAAACTCTAGCTACCCAACCCCCTCCTCCAGGGCCAGAAATCAAGACCAAATTCTTCCTGCTTACCCTCTTTCCTGTCCTGCCTCCCCACACTGCTTCCCCCCATCTCCCAATGTCTCAACCTACACACTGGCCTAATGCCCCCAAATCTTCCCTAGTTTCTTCTTATATTCAGTCTTACCAGACTCCTGTCTTCCCACCCATTTCATTTCTCAGTCAGCACCAGATATTACAAAAAACTAAAAAAGGCTGAGGAGGATCCCCAAACTCCCCTACAGGAATTAGTGAAAATGGCTTTTAAAGTTTTAATGCTTGAGAATGACAGACAAGGCTGCAACAGAACACGCTCCAAGCCCAAGCCTTAGCAGATACTCTGAGGCCACAAGGGCCCCCAAAAGGGATATAAGGGAAGTCGGCCACGAGGCTCCATCTTACTGGAGATCAGCCCAAGTCAACTATGCCAAAAACTTGCTTCAAATACGGCAAGCAGGTGGTCACAGTATTACCCTGACCCCCAGCCACCCAGGAGGCCATGTCCTGTCTGCTGACAGCCTGGGTGCTGGAAATCAGAATGTCCCCATACAGGCTCATCCTCTATGCCATGCCATGGAGGTCTACTCTCACCAACTCTAGCAACTGAGAACTCCTAAGCCTGGTGGAGGCCTGACAAGGCCTAGACCTGCTGACTCCCATTGCCCTCTTCCAGCCTAGGGTGATGCTGTGGGTATTGGGTAAGTCCATTGACTTTCTTTTGGAAACGGGAGCTACCTATTCTATTTTGACATCTCACTCAGATCCTACAGCTCCCTCACCAATTTTTGTCATGGGGGTGGATGGGATCCCTTCCTTCCCACTTAAGACCCTGACACTTCCCTGCATTCTTACAGGGAGATTCTTCTCACACTCTTTTTTCTGATCGTACCTGCTTGCCCTGCATCTCTGCTTGGTCTCAATGTTCTTAGCCTTCTTGGGGCCACACTCACCTTGGCCCCCACGCTCTCCTGAGTGTTTCACAGGTCTATTCATAGGGACCCTCCAGATATGTCAACTTCTGCACCAGCCTTGAGGACACCAATCAGGCAAGGATTGACAGGTAGAATTCACTCACATGCCCACACCTAAGGAATTCTGTTACCTCCTAACTATGGTTGACACCTTTGTCCTCGGGAAAGGTTGAGAAGGCCAATGGACTCATCAAACAACAGCTCACCAAGTTCTCCATTGAACTCAGGTTATCTTGGCCCTCCCTTCTTCCCATTGCCCTTACCCGCCTCCAGGCCATCCCATGCTCTCCTATAGGTTTGAGCCCTTTTGAACTCCTTTAAGGAAGGCCCTTCCTTCTCAATCACCACCTCCCAGCCCAAATTGGCTGGGTACCTCCCCTACCTCTCTCCTCTGATGTCCCTTCTCCATTCATACTGTGATCCTCACCACCCCCTTGGCTGCCAAGCTCCTGGGACATCCATGCTGGTGCCATTTCTCCAGGCTCAAGTGGGCACCTATTCAGGATACCTGGTCTGTCCAGCAGCTGGGACCCTCCACCCTCCAGTTTTCCAAGATGTCCCAATAAAGGGCCTATCTGCTCTTCTGCTATGTACATTCATCTTTACAGTACAACTAGGGCAGATGTTAATGATTTAT
This sequence comes from Peromyscus eremicus, assembly GCF_949786415.1. Classification (NCBI taxonomy): domain Eukaryota; kingdom Metazoa; phylum Chordata; class Mammalia; order Rodentia; family Cricetidae; genus Peromyscus; species Peromyscus eremicus. The sequence continues at coordinate 28,213,362 of NC_081418.1, read as the reverse complement.
TTTTTTCCTAGAAACTTGTCTTCTTTGTTTCCTTAAGAAACAAATGCCTGAGACCTCTGGATGCTCCTCCACTCACACTTACTGCTGAATGTGAGCTCACCAATTCCCGACTCCTCTTGCCCCATGACTGCAGGAAGTAGTCAGACTTGAACAGGTGTCCCTATACCCCAAGAGTCTGGAATGTTTGGAAGGAGTCTGGTGGAAGATCCCTCCCTTCCAATATCTCTTTCCCTAAACCCGCCCTTTCAAAGCCCGCCAAACACAGCTCCTCCCCCAGAGGCTCAAGACCACTCTCACAGGGCATATAAACTGCATCCTCCTAAACATACCCATAGTTCTTCTGGTCTTGTCTGTCTCCCCTCTGTGGGGCTGGGGAATCACCCGGGAGTGCTTTACCCATTAAACCTGGGCTTTTCTTGATTTGACAACAGAGTGGCCTTCAGGGAGGCCTAAAACTTATTGGTCACCACAAAATGAGGAACTGTATTAAAGGGCCGAAGCATTAATGAAAGGAAATTATAGAAAAGACAACACATGCAATAGCTCTCTCGGGTCACATGAAAGATGCATATTGTTGCTTGATTAGAGAAAGTAATGTTTATTGAACAACTACAGTGTGTTCTCTGTGCTTGGCACAATGAGACTTACAGAAATAAATGAAGACGGCACAAGCTAGAAAGAAATTGCCATTTCTTAAGTAGAAGAGCCCATGGGTATACACTGAAATAACAAGTTGATTAATCATAACTACAAGGATGGCATAGGAAGTTGTGTAGCACAAATCCAGTAGCTCTATAGGCTGAGAAGACTGACCAAAGTAACTTTAGTCAGATACCCTGAGCATTTATGAATCTGTACTTATAGCAGTGTGTCACACTAACTAACCTGTACCTTTCTTTACAGAAAACATCTAAGAGGACAGCATTTGACTTATCAGTCTTCTACATGCAATGCCAAATTCTTAGCAGACCCCAGGAAATTCCCAGAATCTTGTTACAAAAGAGGAATTAAAAGCAGGTATAGATGGAATTCATGCTGTCCTTCAGGCCTCAGCACTTTTGTTCATCAATAATCCAAAATAAGGAGGTGAATTCTTTGTGCAGGATTTGGATCAAGATTCCCACATACAGAACTGTGGCTGTATGCTGGGTAGACAGGGATGGAGTGGGAAAGCAATGAAAGGGATACCATGATAGAGGGAGACATCATAAGGAAAGAGAGAAACCCAGTGATAGGGAAGTTGCCAGGAATTCCCAAGGATGACCCCAGTTCAATAGTTTGGACTACTAGTGGAAAAGGTGACTGAACTGAACTGGCTTACCACATCAACCCAGTGAAAGAAATGCCATAGACTGATTTGGATGTCTGAAAAAATTCCTTGACCAACTTAAATATTAACTATAAAGAAAGCTGGTCTTTTGACATGTAGAAAATGGTGTTTGATAAAATTTATTTCCCTCTGGTCACATTGAAAATATATGGCTTGATGTGTTCTTTTCTAAGGAGAGACAGAAAGAGCATGGATCTGGATGGAAGATGTGAGGAGGAACTGGGAGGAGTAGGGGGAAGGGAAACTGTAAGCAAGACATATTGTATTAAAAATCTATTTTAATTAAAGGGAAAATAATTTAAAAAATAAAATATCCTTAAAGAGAGAAAAAAACGAAAACATGGCTTGAATATTTCTCACTTTGTGGGTTTCATATTGACTGAGTTAATGGTTTGTTGGAGCATAACACAAATGGAGGGGAAAAAAAGGTTTTCTAAAGTTAATTGAGAGCCAGACTGAGAACACAGATTATGCATCTTCAATTTTTTGTCCTAAGTCACCAAACTTCTCAGGCCAATGCATCTTCTAAGATTCCACTATGGTTTGAATATTGGCAAGTATAGTTTGAATATAAATGTTAGAAGCTTTGTATGTGAGAGTGTAATCCTCCATGTGATACTCCAGTTGAGTGACCCTGAGTATATCACCCATATTCTAAGGTAAGTATCAGGTCTTTCTGTCTTAGGAACAAGTGACTCGATCTTTAGGGTAGAAATATATAAATATATATTCATATATATGATAGAATAAAAGAGTGTGTGTGTGTGTGTGTGTGTGTGTGTGTGTGTGTGTGTGTGTGTGTGTATGTGTGTGTGAAGATTTTAAGCCAGGCCAAAATGATTGCTTAAATAATAAATATGACTAATTTAATTTTTCTCTCATGGTTATACTCAACTGGTTAAAAGTTAAGCCTGAATCACTGACACTTGTTCAAACATGCTTGATTTGATTCAATATCTCTATGTTCCATATAGTTTTGGAAAAAAAAACATTTATTTAAAATATGAGATTGGTGATTTTCTAAAGGCATTTTCTCTCAAGTTTTTGTAGACACTCTGATGTTAATATTTTTTATAGCTCTTTCTGCAGTGCCTGCTCAATATTGTACCTGATGAAATGAAAAACCTTTATTTTCATCTACAAGAAGTTCAGTGTCTGCCCTCACCTGCTGACAGTTCTTACCTGAATCCTCGAGTGGTGAGGCACACTGTGCCATGCGACCTTCATGCCCACTGACACAATAATCATTAAAATCAACTGGAGAGTGCTCCCTGTAAAGTGTGAGGCTGGTGGCAGAAGACGATCAAGCTAAAGACATCTATGACTACAATGACCTCTGTGAATTGAAAATACTTGTTCTCCAATGAACTTGAAATAAATGACTAACTTAAGGAAAAGATAAAGTCTCATTAGAAAGTTTCTTATTCAGAGTATTGTATGGAGAAAATAGCTGATGGGAAAGCATGCAAACACAAGCTGTTTCTCAGATTCTAACTTTCATGGAAAAGTACAGTATGCAAAAACCTCTGGAAAAAGCCAGAACTCATTATTCCCAAATTCATCTTCATCGCCCAATGTGATTTCCAATAGCTCCTACAGAGCCTGCAATCTTCAAGGGGACATGAATTGATTTTTCAGTTTGGTTCCAACTCAGTTCTACTTTGTGGAGTCAATATATGACCATCATACCATCCATAGAAAAACTAAATACATTTTGCAGACCTTTGTTTTATAAACCCTTTTGTTAATGGGCCTAACTTTTTCAGGCTTTCAGAGATAAGAGATATGATAGTAAGCATTTTTGTGCACACTAATGTTGAATACTGTCATATTTTTCCCTCCCCTCATAGTCTCTCAAGAAAAATAGGAGTCAATTGGAGGATATCTTAAGCTATCTGTGATTCTTAGGTGGCCTGAATTTTATAAATATAAATGTATTGTTCACACTTTAGAGGTTGGGAGGTCTTGGTTGAAGGTGCCACAAGTTTGGTGCTTGGCATGGCTCACTCCTTGCTTGAAATGTCACTGTCTTATTATTATTACATCCATCTACTCATGGCAGAAACAGCAAGGATGTCTCAAGCCTTCTTTATAAGGATAGTAAAACCATGCATGGACGTGGATGCCTAATAACTAAATAACTTTCCAAATTCTCACTTCGTTTATTCATTTTTACATTTAATTTTTTTATTTATCATATAATGTACCTTATTCACATTCTTTGCTCTCCCCCCAAGTCCTCCCAGGTCCTTGCCACCTCCCTCACCACACAACTTCATGGTCTTTCTCTCTCATCACCCAAGTTTGATGTCCAAAATGTAATGCTGTTTATGATCCTTTAAGAGTGGAATGAAACAGTAGCTATTCTAACAGAAGGAAGACTGAAAAAGGAAACTTCACTAAAGCACTGTGGAAAAAATAATCCTTGGCATACAACCACATCTATTTGTGGGTACTATGTGGATACCACAGTCTAGAGAACTGTCTTTATGATTAATTCCCATCTTGCTGCTGAATCGATCATGCAGTGATCTGCATTGATTATTAAGGTGACTGAAGTAACCGGATCAGACATGGCTTACTAGTGCAAATTGGCTAATTCATCAACACATAAAGATTTCAGGAGAAAGATCAGTGATTGTCACATATCACCAGGGAAAGAATTACCTCATACTTATCGAATCTGCTGGGCTCATTTTTACTGACATATGATGTATTTTTTAATAAACATATCTTTTTTTTTGTTTTTTACCTTGTAACTATATGCTTAGAGTCCATCAGAATAGTAAAAAGCTGTATTTAATCCTGAACCATCTTTGTATAAATCAGAAGACTGGCATTTGGGTAGCTAGACTACCTCTCACAAAATATCTTTGGAGTGGTTTGTCTTTTACTCTAACCTTAAGTTAGATACTAAAAGGTTGCAACTTTTGGTCATTTAAAAAAAAAAAACTAAGCTCTAATTACAGTAGACCTCCACAGACTTTGTGTGTAATATAAAGCAAAATTAACTTGAAAAGATCCACTTATATCCCTGCCAATTTCTAGTAAAATATTCAAGTGCTGAATATTAATTTTCTTGTTTGTTGTTTTGGTTTTTGAGACAGTATTTCTCTGTATAACTACCCTGGCTGTCCTGGAACTCACTTTGTAGACCACACTGGCCTTGAACTCACAGATATCTGCCTGCCTCTGCCTCCTGAAAGCTGGATTAAAGGTGTGAACCACCATTGTCCAGCATTAATACTGTTTTCAACCACATAATTAGAAATACTAGTTGGAGGCTGAAGATGAAACGCAGCAGTCTTGTTCTGCAGATGTGATTCAGTTGTGTACCATGCACAAGGTCCTGGGTTAGAGTCCAAGTGTTGGTACCAACAGATAAATAAGCAAATAAATACATAGACAAAGAGATACAATTTACTCAATTTTTAGAAACTGAGTTCTGAACGTTCAACCACTAAGTGAGAACTTAGTATAAGGATTTAGGTATCCACTACACCCCTAAGCACTTTGAAGTACATAAATTTCTGTAAAAGCTTAAATCTCCTTTCTCACTTTTCCTTAACAAATCTATATTCACTTCATTTAAAAAGGTGTGTGTGGGGGGAAGATATGCATCTCTTCTATTCTTTTGTGTAACTTTAAAGAGGAAAAAATGCCAAAGCCACCAGTATTTTGAGGAATCTGGGAAGATTCAGCTTTTGAAAACTTCTCTGCTCTGAGTGAGCATGGGCTGAGACAGTAGCTTCCTGGGAATTCTTCAGAGCATTTGGGTCTAGGTGGTCCTGACTTTGGAAAGTAGCTCTGTCTCCAGCTGTGGCACAGCCTAAGTCTGAAGGTTTCTTGCAAAGAAGTCCTTAAACACAAAAGGACTGGTACTCTGACAGACCCCAGTGAGTGCTGTTTGAAAAAGAGATATGATACCTCTCTTAGTGAGAGACCGTTAAGTCTGATACATTCAGTTGAGGGAGGACCAAGCCCCTCCCTGTTTTATCAGGGGTGAGCAAGGTGTCCGACCATAGGTAATGAGATCCAGAAAGCTGGCTCATACACCAGGGATAAATCCTGATCACACTGCCAAGGGCCCCTCAAACAGACCCAGCTACATAACTGTCTCCCTTATGCAGAGAGTCTAGTCTGTTCCCCTGCAGGTTCCACAGCTGTCAATCTGAAGTTTGTGATCCACAATCGTGCACCAGGCCAAGCTCCAGGGGTCTAGTCGAAGAGATAAATACCTATGGAAATATATTTACTTTGTGAGTTAATTTTCAAAAGTTAAAAAGAAAGAGAATAGCCATTATAAGCAGCTTATAAATGATGATTTAATTCTTGATTGTGTGTGGGTAGTACAGTATAATAAAGATTATTCTAAAGGTAAAAGTAAAGAAGCTGCTAGAATTAATCTAAAAGCCATAAATTCTAAGGATTGCTTAGACATAATAAATTTTGAAATTTTATATTTGTGTTTGTTAATTTATTAGTAATCATGATTAGGCATAAACAAATCTTTTAGTATTTTTATATACTGAATACTTTAAATTTTAGCCCATAGTTGAAAATGCTATATGTTCATTAGTTATATATCTAAACTTTAAACCAAAGTCTATTCATGTTCTGATTTAAAATAATAAGAGCAAATTAACAACTGAAATGTTTAACCTTCAAAATTCACTGAGCATGGTGACTCTGTGAGCTAAATTTGATTTATGAGCTCACTGCCTAGTTATATCAGAGTTACTGGCTTGGGAGATTTGGGATGGTTTCTTCTCCAACTTGTCAGTTTCCAGAATGTTCCACTCCTATCAGTGGAGGGTCTTCACTGTTAGCTCAGTTATAGCTTTAATTACCTTTAAAAGTCAGCAAGACAACATGCGAACATTCCTACCTTATTAAATAACTCTCCAGATATTCAGGAGCCTGACTCCCTGGCTTCCAGGATTGTTATTCAGGTGAAGGTGTGACCTGCATAAAAATCTCCTTTTGCCCTTTGGCTACCCAATAAATATCCTAAGGATGGAAGTAAGGATAAATTAAGAAATCAAATCAACAATGATGGAAAGGGCTTACTGCCATAAATAATTAGGCAAGGAGACTTAAGGCAAGGCCAGTAAGAGAAGCTAGGAGAGTTAATCCCAAAAAACTTCTTTGATATCACAGAAAGTAATTTAAGCGGAAAGCTGTTTGTTCAATGTATGTTGGAGTTAAAGCCATGCCCATTCATTTGTCTTCTTAGTCTCAAAAACTGGTTTCACTGTGTATCAAGTAACAGATATTGTCTGTATAAAATAAGCAATGTTACCAAGACACTTATGAATGAGAAAGACATGGGAATGAAGACTGGGTAATGAGAGGGACCCAAGTCAGACTCTCATTCACTGTGGTTAGGGAGAGACAGACTGGGTTGCAAAAAGCATTAGTAGCTGAAGATAAGCAGAGTTCCCCAGAAAGGGGAAGAGGGAGAAACAGCTGATGGATGCCTTAGGGAAGGTGGAGCGCAGACTGGTGTGAGATGTTTTGATTGCACTCTGACACACCGAAGACTGCCAATAAAGTTGACTTTGAGTCAGAGGGCAGTGCTAGCTACTACATGACTAAAATTAGCCATAAAGGTTTTGGAGGACTGAGGACATGGAGAGAGACACAGGAAGTGGTAGGGTGGGGCGAAAGATTCTCAATCCTTTTTGGATTAAGGAGAGAGAAAGGAGGTCACTGATTGCTTTTCTGCCACTTCTCTGATCATTCAGGTTCTTACCCCAATAACTGACTCCTGAGTTTTTATTGATAAAGGATAATTAAATAAATACTTCAGCATAAGAAGACAGCATCAGTGTTGTTCAGCTGCCATGTGGTCATGGATGATGCAAACTCTTTGCTGAAAGCATTTGAAGGTTATTAAAATGAGTTTTGAAAGGGGGGGGCATGTGTATCTCTCCCTCTCTCCCCCCTCCCCCCACCTCTCTCTCTCTCTTTCTGTGTGTGTGTGTGTGTGTGTGTGTGTGTGTGTGTGTGTGTGTGTGTATGTATTCTTGTGGAAGCCAGAGATTCCTCTTGGATATTGTTCTTCCAGAGTCATTCACCTCATTTTTGAAACAAGATCTCATAAAGGGACCCAGGACTCATGGATAATGCTAGGCTGGCTCATCAGAAAGTCATAGCCACAACGGTCCACCTATCTCCATTTCCCCACTGCTGTGATGCTAAACACATGCCACCACCTCCAGATTTGGGAACACCATTTTAACAAGAAAAAATGTCCATTCATAGGGATAAATGGAATATAGATGCATTACTGCTCAGATTTCCTTCGTGCTGCCTCTTAAGTATGCACATCCCCAGGTACCTTTTCTCTTTAGTCACCATCTTCCTGGAAACGTATCTATTTATTTTGGTCACATTAACATCTTAATCACATGAGAATCAACAGTAGTGTATTTTGACTAGATATATGATTTAATTAAAGACATCTGACCCTCAGAAAAATGGCCAAAAAATGTACCAAAATCTACAGAAGTGTTCAATTCCATTGGTTGCACACATTCCACCTGGTAAATAGAATTTGTATGGAAGAATTATTATTATTTGAAATCAACTGTATCCATTTATTTTAAAGTATCAATTCATCTTCAGGGTCCCAGGCATATTTCTTACAGATCTATGACATACGGAAAGTCTTTAACAAATGCTATATTGTTAATATTAATGGTATAAGTGATTTGACAACTAGTTATAACTGCCCACTCTGCCCGAGGAGAAGAAATTATGCTGAATATCCAAGAAAGTAATTATAAGAGGATAGTTTACTTTCAATGAATGTATTCATGTTGTCGTGTATTTGCTCTGGTTGTGTTTGCACACTGCACCAGGCTATAGTCCCAAAGTCTAATACTAACAATAAAAAAAATGTGACTCAGCCTTTGACTGATCTGCAGAGAAGGTGAGAGGGTTGTCTAGGCAAATCGGGGAAGTAAAATTAGCACATAGAGAATAAAATTATTTCTAGGCCATGAAGCAGGTCTGATGCATATTCCATCTACAAAAGACACTGCCATTTGGCTCTGAGGGTACTCACATCCCTAAGTGTTCCAGATGTAGTTGTTATACCTGACTATTGCTATAAATACCCAGTCTTCTTGAAATACTTCCAGAGGGTCTCACTTGTTTTCATCAAAGGAGGCAGCAGGCAGCCGGAAAGTAAAAGAGAAGAAAAATAGTTTCCAAAATAAGCTTAGAGGCTTTCTTGCAGCTTCCTAAGAACTGACAGTGACTACTAGTTGCTTGCTCATAATCAGTTCCCCCTCTTCCTTTTTAATCACAGGATGTGAGTGGTGAGGTAAAGTAGGTAATAAAGACACTGTTAAAACGGTCTAAGATTGCTTTGTTTTGAGGGATGACTACATGGCAGAGTTCTAGCTGGTGACAGGCAAGGAAGCATCTCTCATATAATTCTGGGAGATCTTTCCCTTCACCAATAAAAATGGTCTCCTTTCTTCTTCTTTCCTGAAGTTTCTTTTTATCAAATGCAAAGTTGAGGCTGAAGATATAGCAACCTTCTCAGGACTCTGAGGCACCAAATGTGAGAGGGGAAAGTGTGTATAAAAGATAAAAGAGGTATCTTTCTGGATTTCTGGGGACCTCTCTAGCACTCTGCTTCTTCCTATTCCCCGGGGTCTTCATTCATCATGATATCTCCCTCTCCGTTCTCCCACACTGCTCCTGATCCAGCTGGGACCTCCCTCTCCCCTAAGCTCTCTTTTCCCTGACCCTTGCCCTCCATTACCCCCCACTTTGCCTTGGAGGAGGTGGGAGTGGAGGGTGGACTGGGGGGAGGGCTGGGGGTGGGAAGAGGGAAGACTGGGGAATCAGTGACTGATATGTGAAATTAAGTTAATTATAAAATTTAAAAATACTATAAAAAAGATAAAAGAGCAGAACAATAATCTCTTACAGAAGGAAAGAAATAAGGCCAAAATTACTGAGTTTTGATTACATGGATCTGAATCTTAGATGATGTCTAAAACAAACACAAAGTATAGCAAAGCAAAACAGAACCTACTGTTCTCCATAGAACTGCCTCTGGCACGTCTGGCATGAGAAGCTCAGATGGCTTTTAGGAATATCTTAACTGGAGCCACCAAAGTTGGTTCTTTTTTTGTTTGTTGGTGGTGGTTTTGTTTTCGTTTTTTGGTCATTATTCCAATTTTTACTTTTACCTAGGTCATACATAATTTGTAGCATGCACTTTATTTAAAAAAAAAAAAGGACATATAAAAGAAACCTTGAAGACCAGACCGTCAATTAGGAGATCAAATTATGGGCAGACAGGAAAAGAAACCAACTCAGAGATGGATGCTGGAACTCTCCAGAAGCAATGGCTTACTCTGTCATGAGAATGGTTCCCTTTCCCTCACCAGCAGTGGAAGTGCCTGATCAGTTTTCTGAGGGTGTGGAGTAGATGTCCTTCTGGCCACATTCCACTAAAGGAGTTCTTAGAAAATAACTTCCCTGATTCATGTCACCCTCAGCATCCTTAAAGAAAAGCTTCAGCTGGCCCCATATGGCCATGAGGAACCAAAGACAAAGGCTTATGTAGTGTCATCTGCAGTGGGTGAAAATCATGGAACTCCCTGCAGCCAAGACCAATACACCAACAAGCTTGGTCTATAATCTCAAAGCAGTGTTCACGGTCAGTGACAACAGATCATGGGATAATTTGGTGGATGATATGCAGCACTCAGGGCCAACGGACACTGTGAGTAGAATGCTGCCTCCCATACTTGCTGTCTTCATGATCATATGTACAGTGTGACAGGCTACACAGCTTCTTGGTGCTAAAGACACTGCTGCAATATTGCAGGTCACGTGATCTCAAATAGGCAGAGAGGCAATGAGAGCACTCTCATGACACTCCAGACTTGTGCTCTAACTCATAGATGCCACAATGGAGTGCCCATGGGGTACATACTTACCATGACTTTGGCCAATTATTTTCTTAAAGAATGTTGATCCTTCAGTTTGCCTTTACTGTCACCTTTATTAAGCTCTTAGGTATAAAGGAAACAATTGGTGGCTGAAGAGATGACTCAGTGATTAAAAGCACCTGCTGCCTTAGCAGAGGACTTGAGTTTAGTTCCTAGCACCTACGTGTTGGCTCATAACCATCTATAACTCCAGTTCCAGGACATCTGAAGCCCTCTTCTGATTTCTATGAGCATTGAGTGCAAGTGGCACACGTATATGCACGCAGGCAAACTACTCATACATATGTAATAGAAATAAATCTTTAAAGAAAGACTTGCCTCTGCACAAATACCAACAATTCAAGTTGGATGATAAATGATAGTGCAGGGTGAAGGAGATGAGATGGTGTGAAGAGGCAGGTGGGATTTCAATAAACTACTGAGCTCTTTTCTAGGGAAAGGCAAGAAGCACCCCATAGCTCTGGAGCATTGTCAGTGTGCAAGCCTAGGACTGTGGCATATCTGGGTTGGAAAAGAAACAAAAACAAGTTTATAAAAGAAGTCATTAAATCTTAACGTTTATATATTGGTCAGGCAAAACATACATGTGTTTTTGATTCAGTGCAGCAACTGTCAATGGGAAAAAAAATTCTTGGTTTAAAAATCCAGATACAGTGGGGGATGCTACATCACAGCTATCACCCTAGAACTTCCGAAGCCATGGCAAGAAGAGCACCACGGATTCAGGACCAGACTGCACTGCATAATAAGACCCCAGCCAAGGCCATTGTGAGGATGGACAGCTAGAAATAAAGAAACTTGTCTTTGCATCCAAATCTCTGTCACTTTACCTGTCCCCTTGCCCACAACAAAGGTACTGTCCTTTCTTACCTTCTGTCCCTCTGGCTCAACTAAGCTTCCACTGGGATTCACCTCTGGTCCAGAGTTATTTGCATCAAAGAGATCTTTATAATTAAAAAGTCAGTCACAGAAGAACCCTGGGAAGACTTCACAGTAACATTGCAAAGGAGAGCCAAGAACAAGGTGGTCCTGTTCAGTACCTCACAGGTCACACAAGGTACACAACTTCTGTGCATCATTGTGTAAGGACATGCACTCCTCATTTCCAATCTAAACATGCTCACATATTTACACATACTGCAGCGGCTGTGATTGTCTAGATAGCAACACAAAGGATAAACAGAGATCCCTAGAAGTGCAGAAAAGACTCAGACTGTAAATTTGTTGGCACATTCATGCTTGATTCCTGGGTTGGGTTTCAGTTCATTTTGAATCCACATGAAATGTTATGATGGAAAATTCCACCACTGGCCCACAACTCACATTCCAATTGGGATCCAAGAGCCAGTTTCAGCAAATCAAAACTAGAATTCAAAAAGATATGTTTGGCTGTGTCATCACATAAAAATAATAATTATAAAGCCTTCCAAAGGAGAACATTTCTTCAGAATTTGCCGAATGTTTGCATATCCATTATTCAGTTCGTTCATTAAGCCAATAGAAGTACACAAAATAGCTCATGTTTACAAACATGCCCCTTAGCATAAATCATAGACAGATGCATGATTTTAGAAATTACTTTGTAAAAGTTGCCAGAATCATAGAGACAGTCGAGTCCATGCAACCGTATAGAGAACAGAGTTATTTGGCTCTGTGTGGTACAGGCATCTGTGTGATTCAGCTAGCAAGTGACAGCACAATAGCAGAAACATCTGTGGCAGAGGTGAGAAGCATGTGTAAAGGTGCCAGGCTCACTTTTATTAACTGACGCTGATAAGAACCAATCCAGCTTTGTGAGACCTGCATTTAATACCTACTACAGGCAATGCTTTTGTGCCAATTACCTTTCAGCAGGGTCCCCCTCCTAATGGCTCTATCATTCCAATACCACCACACTGAGGATCATGCCTCCAGCATGTGGTAGAACTTTGGGATATGGACCCAAAGTATAGGTTACATGTTAACTGAAAATATATATATATCAACATATCCTTTACTATTTTGTTCAACAAATAGGGTTGGCAACATTGCTCAGTGGATAAAGGCACTTGCTGCCAAGCCTGGTGACCTGAGTCCAGTGCCTGGAACCCACACAGTGGAAGGAGAGGACAAACTTCAACAAGTTGTTCTCTGACTTCCTCACATGTGCCGAGGCTCACTCGTGATATGGGCTCACTTGCACAATAAACAAATGTAAAAAGTAAATAGTTCGGTTCCTGAATGAGGTCTCCTTACTAGTGAATTATTGAAGCAGTAGTGTGTTCCTTCTGAGATTGTATTATTAAAACCAAAACAAAATCTTCTTTTTTTCTGCCTTGGGAGCTTTCTCTCTGACTTAAACAACTTGATGTGTAAGGAAACCAGAGACTGTATCATGAGCATATATAGAGGCCTGTAAAGAAACAACTACTCAGCGTCAGAGGCCTCTAGCCAACAGCCAAGTTCAAAACTAAAGTCAGTCCACAGCCAAGACAATGATCTGCCTAGCATATTTTTGACTGATTGATTCTCCAGATGACTATGTTCCTGGCCAATCACCAAATGGAACTTTATGAGTAACTCTAAGACAGAGCCGCCAGGAAGCCACTCAGATTCCTGAACAGGAAAAATTCCATGACATCACAAATGTGTGTGTCTTCAGTTGCCCAAATTTAGGGCCCTATTGCTGTACAGAAGGGAATCATGAGCACGTGGGGTAATGATTCTTTTTGGCACAACCAGACAGTCAAGGAGAAAAATATGCAACATGCTTGGGCACACATTTTCTACCACAGGGAGGGATTGATTCAAATAGGATCAAAGATGTCTGTGTAAAATTAAATGTTACAAATGTTTATATACATATAGTCTGAGTTCTTTAAATTTCTAGGAAAAATGCAACTAATCTTTCAACATAAGTGGTGCTCAATCTCATTCAAAATAAGAAAAATCGAAATAAATAAACTGATGGATTTTAGATGTATCCAGTTGGTTAAAAAAATAATTCAAGTTATGCTTATGTCCTAGCCAGCAAAACAAGAGGCATGTTCTCATGCATTCCTCTTAGAAATACAGAAAGGTTCCATTCCAAAGGACATTTTAGTGTTTTCTTCCAAAATTACAGCTTCATTATCTTTTGACTTGACCATTTTGTTTCTAAGAATTTATTTTAGACATAGGCCCACTCTTGCCCTCTGGCTGGCATGTGATTGGCTGGGTAGAGACTGCATTTCCTGTCCTCTGTTGCAGCCAGGAGCAGCCATGTAAGCAAGTCACTACAGTATGTGATGCATGTCATCACTGAGTTTCCGGTGACATCATGAATTTCCACCAACTCAATTGTTCCCGTCCTGTGGATTGAGAAGAACATGTTCCAGGAAAGCGATTGTTCTTTTGTTCAAACCTTGGAAAAGAGGCCTGGGGAGCTTTCTGTAGTCAGGGGCATAGAAAAGCAGCCTCCTAAAAAGGCCCATGCATCAAGTAACAGAGACAGAAAACACATGAGCCGCTGACATTCAGGGGCTGTTTGAATTGATATGGAATGCCCTAGTGAAAACAGATGTGGAGAAGTACTACAATTATGTAAGAAAAGGGATCCTAAGAAAATATTCTCATTTGGGCTTGGGAAACAGTTCAGCAATTAAAGGGTATATACTATTCTTGCAGAAGACTCAGTTTGGTTCCCAAAACCTACTTAGGACTGTGTACAAGCACCTGTAACTCAGCTCCAAAGAGATCAGACACCTCTGTCCTCCCTGAGCACCTACACTCCTTTGCACACACCTACACATAAACAAACACATGCATATATAGTTAAAAAATAAGATCATTTAAGACGGAAAGACTTTGCATTTATTAAAACAAGTTTACAGATATTTGAGTTCCCTTTTAAGTTATTTTCTTGATTTAACCTGTGTCATAAAATTTACAGCATCCAAGACTATAAAAAAAAATGTGATGAAAACCACTGTCATATCAGCCAAAGCTGGTACCAGTATAAGCATATTTCTATACCTGCTTCCCTTCTTTTCTTCTGTGTGTCCTTTTTAATCAAAGCAGAATTTATTGTATATGCTGCTTTATAATCTTTCATTTCCACTGAACATATATAAAAGCATCTCAAATGACTGTAGCCATTTTAGCAAACAATGCCTACCTTAATGTTCCCATCTATTATGGAAAGTTCTACTCCTGCATGCAAGCCACAGGCTAGCATTCTCAGTCTTCAGGCCATCCCGTGAGCCTGAGTCCTGGCTCTCCATAGACAAACCAGCAGAAGGAAGAGTGGGATATTCCATGCTCCTGGCCACATCAGCCTGGGGCCTTGGGTGTGACTCCAGCAGTGTGAAGGAAGGAAGAATTCAGGTCATGTTTCACAAGTGGGAGGTATCTGGCTTCAAAGTTTTGGATAAAGCTACAGGCAAATATGTTCTTCTTATATTCGTCTTTTCTTAACATCTGAAACTTTCACCTAAAACCAAATAGGATGATAGGGTATTTTTCCTTTTCATACTCTTTTTAGAAAGTATGGTAAGAATAGGCAGAATTGTATATGCAAGTTTTTGTAACATCTAGTTCCCCTGGCTGAGGCAGAGCTCCTGGTAGCCATGCCAGTCTTGGCTAATGCCAGCAAAGCCACTGCCTCAACGTCTTCACACTGAACTGTACAGGTCTCTCCTTCCTCAGACACAGGTCACTTTTAATTTCACATGTGTCACCTTGGCATTGACAGCAGGAAGAAGGGCATTCCGGTAGCATGCATGTGTATGTTTTAAATAATATAAACTTAAAATCCACATGTAGAATTCAATTGCCAGCATGTAGCATGGTGAACCCAATGGAGGGAATTACTGTCAGGGTGTGTTTCTTATTTCACTAAAGATCCAGGGAATCGACTCAACTGGCCTGGAGGAGAGGGTCCCAGCAGACATCCCTGTGCTTTAGAAGCCCCAAGGCAAAATTTTCAATGCTAGAAGGTGATTTCGAGGGCTATATTAGCCCATAAGCATGCCCATGAGGACTAATGGGAACACTGTAAGATAAAAAAAATAATATTATAAAAGACAAGGTGAAGATGAAACAGATTCCGACTTCTCTGGCAACTCTAAATAATTTAAAAGCACAAAGCACAGGCTGCTAGGACGGGTTAAGCACATCTAGCTGTGAGCCAGAAGACCTGTGTTTTAGGAGTTTAACATTTTGGATAGTAATAGAGAAGGACAGAGGCTCGCAAGTTATTTAGGAAGAGCAGAAGAGAGAAGGCTGGCTTCTCGTTCTCTCCTCCTGAGAAGGCAATGATGATGAGGATGGTTGATAATGGGAGCAACCGCTACACAACTAAACCAAGAAGAGACTGTAGCCGAATGAGTTCTCCAAAGAGCAGTAAATTTCTGGCATCCATGTTTGCTGTTTGTTAGTTAGAGATGTTCATGATGCGTTACCTCAGGTGCTTAGGCTGCCTATGAACATGACACTACTGAGGCTTTTATAATTGTACTTTGTGAGGTCAGCATTTACACATTGAACTTATGTTCTCATATCTGAAGGGGATTCTAGTAGATAAAATCTACCTGTGAATGGTATTAGGGGGTAGGTTAATATTAATTGTTAACTTGACAAATTCTGGAATCACCAATGAACAAACCTTTGGCCTAGAGAGATTTTCTAGAATATGTTTATTGAAGTGGGAAGACCTACTCTAATCATGGGTGGTGTCATTCCATGGAATGGGGCCCTGCATTAAATGAAACGAACTATAACTGAGCACCAGCAATCATTGCCTTGACTGTGGATGCAATGTTACTATCCTCTTCACTGTCATGATGGATACATCCCATAAACTGTATACTGGATAAATTCCTCCTCCCTTCAACTGTACACTGGATAAATTCCTCCTCCCTTAAGTTGCTTCTTGCTAGGTACTTAGTCACAGGAATGAGAAAACTAATAGAACATCATTCTCAAAATCTCTCACATATGTCCTAGTTAGAATGCTGTAAAGCAAGAGTAGAAATAGCCTAGATCTAAGCTATTGTATACACACACACACACACACACACACACACACACACACACACACAAACATTTATCTGAGAATGATGAGGGAAGGAGAAGGAATGCAGTAATGACCAACACCAGAAAGTATAAAAAAATAAACTTTCCCGTCTCCATTCAGTGAATTCAGGACAATATGTTCAGAATTCTTAGCAGTTAAGATGCTCCTTCAGCACATCCAGCATTGTACCACTAAAGGGCAGGAGCTTGGACATGCACTCTCAAGTGGGCAGTCACATACATTATGTCAAGGCTCTAGCGCTGTGTCCAGTGGTGTCAGGTCCTAATGATGGCCCTGAACTCCCCTCTCAGCTCTGGCAGCCATGCAGCTGGTGTGTGGGATTTTTCCACCAAGCATTTCTGCTCGTTGACAACCTTCTGAAGCTCATTGAGGAAGGCATTGTTGTTCCTGCAGGTGTTCTGTGTTTGTTAGCCCAGGGCAGCCTCTGACTAAGAGTGATATTAACTCCGTGATAAAGCCACAGAGGGGAAACCTCACACTTTCTTTGACACATGTCTCCTAAACTTAGTAGGTGTTGTTGGCTAGAGTAGGAGTCAATGATTTTTCTGCCAGAGGTACTAACTAGTCATCATGGCTAATATTTTCATCGGGTAATCTTGTTGTTGTCTGTCCTTTGTCTACTCATGGACCGTCCTCCTTTTGTGCTGGTTGAACCACATTAGATGTAAATATTGCAATTAATCTTTAGAGACCAAGATGCAATGATGTGATTATTGTACAGAAACCCTGCCTTCTGAATTACTGTCAAATCCTGTGTGTTGTGTCTGTGTCTAGATGCATTCCTGTGTGTCTCCTTTGGCCCTTTTGGTTTGTTTGTTTTGTCATATTCCAATTTGTTTGGTTTTGATTTACCTTTTACTTTGTCTTATTATGTTTCCTTAGTTGCCTGTTTGTTTTCTAAGTAAAGCATGTCATTATGGATGGGACGGGAGGTGGGGAATAAGTGGGAGGATTAGAGGGAGGGAAAACTGTAGTCATAATATGTTGTATGAAAAAAATCTATTTTCAATAAAAGAAAAACAAATCTTGCCTAATGCACTAACATTCCAACATGTTTCAAGCCCTTATGATGTGTGCATGATCTAGGTAAAGCACTAAAGAAAATTCCTGAGTTTGTCGCTTAAAGTGAAGTTGGTTATAAAACTATATTGTTGCATATATAACTAGTATATCGGTCATTATGCCATTTCCAGGCAGCCTTTCAAAAGAAAGGTTGTCTACTGCAGTATCCCATGGACCATCTATTGTCAAGACGTATCTTTTTATTCTTGTACTGTATTCAGTCATTTCCAAACTATTTTCTTAAATATGTCAGATTGGAAGGAATTCCTTTGGACATGCCGCTTTGGACTCTCACTAAATGCAAATGCCAGCTGCTTGGTCTGTGCATTCCTCTGTATTTAGTTCCTGCAAACAAGTGTTATATTGTGAGACTCCCCTAGGTTATCCCCATCCCCCAGACCAGAGTGTGCCAGGTTTTTTGACCGTTTTGTTCCTTCCATGCATGCATCTGCAAGTCTCGTCTACTTTTGTTCTTACTTCTATTTTTATAGAATGATTTTTTCTTCTATTTTTATAGCTTTAATGCAGAAAAATATGCATATGACATAACATTCATCCTTTTAAGGGTCCAGTTCTGTTGCATTATGTACACCCACAATGCTATTCAACCACTATCACTACCCGTTTTCACAATTTCCTCATCATCTCAGAGACAATGTGATAGTTTAAATGAAAATGGCCCCAAAGCCTCATATATCTGAATAATTGGTCCCCAATTGGTAGAACTGTTCAGGAAGGATTAGAGGCATGGCCTTGTTGGAGGAGGTGTGCCAATGGGCATGGCCTTTGAGTTTCAAAATCCCGTACTATTCCCATTAGTTCGTTTCCTCTAGGTCTCTGCCTCCTGCTTGTGGATCACATTTAAACCCTCAACTATTGCTCCAGCATCATGCTTGGCTGTCTGCTACCATGCTTGCTGACATGGCAATCATGCATTCACCTTACCTGAAACTATAAGCCCAGTGATCTACTTATTCTATAAGTTGTTTTGGCCATGGTATCTCTTCACAGCAATAGGAAAGTCACCAAGACAGACTTTACATCTTGAGACTGGGTCTCAAACAAAGAAACAAAACCCCACCTCTCTTCCATATCCATTCAACTGCAATCCATAATGTCCCCCTGAAGGCCCTGGGAATCTTCATCTTTCTTCCTTTGCAAATATTTTTGTTTATGTACTTGGTATTGAGAAATAGGGATTGGTTTTCATGTATGGTTGAGCTGACCTCCAGGACCAGAAAACTCCCCAAGCACAGAACAAAACACAGGGTTACTCATCCAGTGTCTTCTTGACACTGTTTCCAAGCCTCTCTACTCAGAAAGCTATAGAAGAAATAGTCAGCAAAATTATGTCTCCTACAAATGTCAGAAGCTACACCCATGAAGTCTTAGCAATGCAAATGCCTAAATATGAGCTGAACAAGAACAAAGAATAGATACGTTAAAGTAGATTGAGGGAATGTGGTGATATATTGTGTACCCTAATAAACTTATCTGGGAATCAGAGGACAGAGCCAGCCACCAAATTAGACATAGAGCTCAGGCAGTGGTGGCTCACACCCTTAATCCCATGATTCAGGAGGCAGATATCCATCTGGATCTGTGTGAGTTCAAGGTCACACTGGGAACTGAGCCAGGTGTGGTGGCACACACCTTTAATCCCAGCACTTGAGATCTTATGTTTTTGCTTGGGAAGGACACGTGCCTTTAATCCCAGGAAGTAAGATGACCGGGCAGAAAAAGGTATATAAGGTATGAGGAAAAAAACTCCCTCTCTTGAGGCTGAGGATTTTATAGAGGTAAGAATGTGGCTGGCTTGTTCTGTTTCTCTGATCTTTCAGCTATTACCTCAATATCTGGCTCCAGTTTTTGTTTTGTTTTGTTTTGTGTTTGTTTTTTATTAATAAGACCATTTAGCAACTCGTGGTACAAGGGAAAACCTATGAGGCCTCAACTCTACACAATGGACTAAAGGCAGCTTAAAAATACTAAGAATGGGAGAAATCCTCTTCCTTAGGGAAGAGCACACCGATTGATTAGTTTTCCAATATCAAGTGGTCAGTCCCAAAAACACGTAACAAGTAACATTATATGGACTGAGCAGGTTGTAATTATTTATGTAGGGAGTATATTTGTGTATACATATACATGTGCAACAATTGATACAAAGGAGGCCACAAATTTGAAAGAGAGAAAGGGGAGGTATATCGTAGGGTTTGGACGGAATGAAAAGAAAAATGATGCAATTATATTGTAATCTCAAGAAAATTTTAAAAAGGCAATCTACACACTGGGAGAAGATACTTACAATTATGTAGACAAAGGACCTAATATTTAAAACATATAAGGATCTCAAAAAAATAAAACTATTAATGATATTAATAGTAACCTGTTTTTCAAAAGGTTAATGTGTGTGTGTGTGTGTATGTACGTGTATGTACCTATATTTAATCTCAAAACAATATATGTAGGGAATTGTGGCACATCTTTAAACCTTGTCTCAAACAAACAAACAAAAACAAAAACTGCCAATACATTACGTATTTTAATTATGTTTGATTTTCATTTGCCAGTTAGACTTTAATAAAAACTGTTGTGGGGAGAAGGTTACCCTTGTCTACGCTGGGCCAGGGCCAGAACTTTCTACTCATATCCAGTTTTCTATTGTTTTTTGATATGATGCTTCCCCACTTGGCCTTCTCCACTGTCTCTTAAAGGGTCTTTTTTGTGGACAAGGATTGAAATAACTGCTCCACAGCAATGAGGTGCTCTCACCACTTGAGGCTGCGAGACCTAGCTACAACAGAGACTGTGTATTGGGAAAGAATACTTACGAGTTCAAAGGAAAGTGCCACTTCTGAAAACACATACTACAGACTCAGAGAGCAACGGAGCCATTTAAACAAACAGATAACATATTGTTGCTGTGTAGGGATCTCGGGTTTCCTCTTTCTGATGTGTGTCTGTACGTGTATGTATGTATGTATGTCTGTGTGTCTGTGTATGTGTATGTGCATGTGTGTGTGTGTGTGTGTATGTGTGTGTATGTGTGTGTGTGTGCCTGTGTCTGTGAGAGTGTCTGTGTGTCTCTGTATGTGTTGCTGTTTTTTTAAGATAGAGTTTCCCATAACCCATGCTGGCCTTGAACTGACTGTGAACTCTCCTTCAGCATGCTATTTCTAGGAGACGTAGGAGCCAGAGGTGTATGGAGATGAATGATCAAAATCTGTTGTGGGTGGGGTGAGGGATCTGTTGATGGGTGTAGTTAGAAAGTTTTCCCAACAGCTATGATCCCCGCTTATGCCTGCCTCCTGCCAGGGAGCCCGACTTCCTTCTTCTAGCCACAGAGCATTTGAATGAGAGAACTGTAGATAACAAAAATTTCTTTGACTAAAAAGATGGAACATCACCTATGTCATACAGACAGTATTTGATGGTATTTAGGATATCTATTCTTGTCACAAATGGACATGGTATTCTGGGTGAATGTCTCACCATTATTGAAAAAGATAAGATTTTGATGCTTTGAAGATAGATCAGATACTAACAAGAGGGACACAAATACTGCAAGGGCTGTCTGTCAGCAACAAAACTTCAAAGCCAAGTTTTATGGCATGGAAAGGGAAAAGAGATGTTCTACGTCCTTACAGAGTGTCAAGAATCCTACACACAAATTTAAATCCCAGCTCCACCCCCAAATATTTAAAGAGTATCTATTTTTTCCAGGTAAAGTCTTTGTCCACATAGCACACTGCCACAAGGGCAGGAGAGACATATCAAATGAAAGAAAAGCCAAAAGTCCTCCAGACTAATTCTGAGATATTATAGAAGGGAGAAAGAGGGAAGGAGGGAGGGAAAGAGAGAGAGAGGTCTACATTCAGCTTCATTGAGCTGGGTAGTCTCCCTCCTGGCAGTGGATGGAGGAAGCTTCAGAATAGCATTGGCAAATGAAAATATGACAGAAACCATGCAACCAACTTACACGTTAATATTCCATTTTGTAGTACCCATGTGAAAATAATTTGGTGAAATTCATACTAATTATTAATTTTATTTAATCTGATATAAACAGAATAATATTTTATCATATATCAACAAACCTACTAATGAGTTAACTTACAAGTAAAAAAACATGTTATTCATAATAATTTCAAAAGCATATTGTATTTACAACAAAACAATACAGACTTGCTATATTTCTAATACCTAATAGACATACAAGTCCAGTGACCAAACTATTAAGACAGAACAAACCGGGTGGTGGTGGCACATGCCTCTAATCTCAGCACTCGGGAGGCAGAGTCAGGCAGATCTCTGTGAGTTCGAGGTCAGGGTTTCTCTGTGTAGCTTTGGTGCCTGTCCTGGCACCAAAGCTACACAGAGAAACCCTGTCTCGAAAAAAAAAAAATTAGAGCATAATAGAATATTCAGGGTACATGCTATAAAAACAAAACAAAAACACAGGCTTCAGTTTGATGATATGATCCAAATGGCATTGTGTTGGGAGCTGCTTAAAGGTAACTAAGGAAAGAAGAATAAAATGAGCTCATGTTATTTCCACTAGAGCCTTGTGGCATTGGGGCAAGGAGAGTCTAGAAGTTTCTTTACTGTGTGATGTGTGTGTGTGTGTGTGTGTGTGTGTGTGTGTGTGTCTGTGTGTGTGTGTCTGTGTGTGTGTGTGTCTGTGTGTGTGTCTGTGTGTGTGTCTGTGTGTGTGTGTGTGTGTTGAGAGAGAGAGAGAGAGAGGAGAGAGAGAGAGAGAGAGAGAGAGAGAGAGAGAGAGAGAGAGAGAGAGAGAAGATCAAGGGCCTCAAGGGCCCTGTCTAGTCCAGGAACAATAGACATTAAGAAGCACTTTCAAGCTCAGGACAAATGGTGAAGGTCATGGGCAAAAAAAACAAGTCTCACCCAGGCACAAAGAGACCATGGTTGTGGTGGTTTGAAAGAAAATGGCCCCCATAGGCACATAGGGAGATCCATTATTTGGAGATGTAGCCTTGTTGGAATCAGTGTGGTCAGGAGGAGGAAGTGGTCACTAGTGGTGAGCTTTGAGGTCTCAGATGCTCAAGCCATGCCCAGTATGGAAATCACTTCCGCCGTCTCTGGATCCAGATATAGAACTCTCAGCTACCTCTCCAAGCTTCATGTCTGCCTGAATGCTGCCATGCTTGAAGCCATGATAATAATGAACTAAACCTCTGAACTGCAAGCCAGCCCCAATTAAATGTTTTCCTTCATATAAGTTGCCATGGTCATGCTGTCTTTTCACAGCAATAAAACACTAAGACCACAGTGAATCCAGAACACAGATAGTCAAACCTCTCTTATGTATCCATTTCATTCATTTTTGATTCAAAACATATGAAGATCTTCTCTATGAAAGACACTGCTCTTGGTATTGGGGACACAGCAATGAAATTGAAGTTAAAAAAATTCTTTACTCCATGGATATTTCTGGCTAAGGAGTAAAAACGTTGACAAAAATTATAGTGAGACACATAAACATATCTAATAATAGTAAGTATGAGGACAATAAATAAATAAACCAGGATCAGGGAGGGAGGGAAAGATGCCTAATTTTATATAGGGTAACAGGATGAAGTGAAGGGTAAGAGAATGAAAAATATGAGAATAGATATTTCAAGTTTTTTCCCTTTTTTCTTTTCTTGATACCCAAAGAGGAGGCAAGGCAGAGAGGACTGGAAACAGGGATCAGATTAGTTAGCAGAAATGGATCGCCTTGTATTTACGACATCTGTGTATAGTGTGATTAAACTGGCTTCTTAAACTTATATATATTTATGTGGGAAAGAGTGAGCATATGTCTTACAAACTATTAACTGGAGTTTCCTCTGGGGATGGCGTGGAATTCATTTCCACTGTACTTCGGTGCATTTTTTCAGCTTTCACTGTAAGCAAGAGAAAACAGCCCTCAAAGTATTTATGAAGAAGAAAAAGAAAGAAAAACCTCACTTCTTCCACCACGGGATAACATTTGTGTAGCCAAGATATTTATATAATGGCAACTTCAAGAAGTGCAGTCTTTCCGCGTATTCTCAGGAACGCCCACTGTAGCTCTCCTCCCCTCAAGTTTTTATGCAGTTTTCTTTTATTTTTAATCCACAGGTGCAAATTTATTGAACTTGAATATTGTCATTTGCATTTTTTTTTGTATTCAGTATCTGATGTCAGGTTGTGCTGACAGCGCCTTTTGTGAACTGCTGGCAGATTTCAGTTGTGATATACAGTCACTGCCCCTGTACATACATCATCGATTATGACACCTAGCAGCACCTTGTGGTGTGCTCTCTTCTGGAAACTTCTTGAGTGGATAAAGTCCCCAAAGACATTCCCATGAACTTCCATCTGGAATATTGAAGGTTGTCATCATGCTGACTCGTACAGATTTATTGGCAAGTAGCTCTATGGGCTTGAGATACAGCAGACTTGCTGAGAACTGGCTTGGGGTTGTTTTAACTCTACGAGAGAAAAGGGATGAATATATCACAACACTTAGAAATGCCACTACCTTTAAGTGATATCGTTCTATACTGATACAACATTTTCAGTGCACTAAAATTCTGAGAACAGCCGGGCAGTGGTGGTGCATGCCTTTAATCCCAGCACTCCGGAGGCAGAGCCAGGCTTATCTCTGGGAGTTCGAGGCCAGCCCAGTCTACAGAGCGATCCAGGACAGCCACCAAAACTACACAGAGGAACCCTGTCTCAAAAAAACAAAAAACAAAGAAACAAACAAAAAACAAAACAAAACAAAAATAACCTCTGAGAACATTACAAATACTTTTGTGAGTGTATGAGCTTGGACTGACATACTATTAACCTGTTAATCCTTACACTAACTCTGCTTAGTCACAGGATTTTTCAAAGGCTTTTTTGGTAAACATAGAAAATATTGAAAATATTTCTTTCTCTAAAAATCTATGACTAACTTGTGTGTGTGGGGGGCGGGGGATGCATGCTGGTGTGAGTACATGCACACATGCCAACCTCAAGTGTTATTCCTCAGATGCCTTCCTTTTACTTTTGAGTCAGGATGTCCCACTGGCCTGGAGATCACAGCGTTGTCTAGGTAGCTTGCCAGTGAGTTCCAAGGGCCAACTTGTCTCTGCCTCCCTGCACCAGGAATACAAACACAGGCCACCACTCCTGGCTCTTTGATATGGGGTGCTGGGAGTCAAACTGAAGTCCTCACACTTGTAAGGCAAACAAACACTTCACTAACTAAGACATATTCAAGTTCTAGATATCAATACTTTCAAAAGTAATTAGAGTGGTATGTAAAAGTATTGACTATTTTAAGATTCTCTTAATGAGAAATCTATTAAGAAAAATTATAATCAAGCATAATATATTTTGAAAAACAAAGAAATATTTCCCATAAATATAATTCCTGGGCTTCACTCTAAGGAGAAATTGTGAGAAACCTGAATCTTCTCACTAATCTTTTTTTTTTCCTTTTAGGATTTTTAGGGAGTTTGTATATAGAAAACTCTGACCAGACAGGACACAAGTGGCCAGTTTAATAACAGTAAAAATGTGCCCTAGAATTCAGCTGATAACCCTAAGTAAAGCTTTGTCAATTTTTCTATCCCTAGGTTACTTTTTGCCAGTAAAGTTTACAGCAGATTTCTAGTCCACTTACTAATTTTTAGGACATATATGCCAAATAAAGAAAAAATAAAAGAACAACAACAGCAACGAACCCAGTAAGTGCATAGAAGGTGTGACTAAGACAGCTATCAGTTGAAACCAGATCTATTTGTCATATATAGGACCACACACTCATCAATGACAGGCTTGACAGCCTTCTCAGGGACAAATGCCCTGTGCCAAAACTGGTAAAATTCAAAAAATTGAATATATCTCAAAGGATCCAGATCCTCAGAGAATATCCTGACACAGTGGAATCACACTAGACAGAGCTGGGAAATTCTCCAAGCTATTGGAAGTTATGCTTTTAACAATGTTAAATACTCAGTCATATTACAAAACAAAATAAAATTCAAACATCTATAAAGCTGGGAAGAGAAAAACATTTCTTTCCACAGGTAAATGGCATCTATAACAGTATGCTTTGTCAGAATGGTGTGTTTAAAATACTGTTTCAAAATTGCATGCACCAGAACACAAATTATCAAGTTTGGAAATAAAGCCATTTAAGCTAGTAAATAAAAACCACCTCATTACTCAGACAAATCAAACAAGAAATGTCTGGATATCTACAGAGAAAAACCACAAGAAAACTGCTGAACAAGAATTAAAAAAAGTGAAATTAATGGAATATTATGATATGAAAGTTCACATTAGAAACCAAAAATATTTTACTAGTTACTAAGCTCATACATAGATTCTGTTTAATACCAATATAAATCCTAGCAATTTTTTTCATATTAAAAAAGTGAGCTTTTAAATTTTTATAGATACCAAGAGGGACAAGGATATGAACAATATTTTGAAAAGGAACAAAAAGAAAATAAAGGTAAAGAACTTGTATTTCCAAAAATTATAACTTCAAAGTTGAATAATAAAAGCAGCAAGCTAATGGTGAGGACTATGGAACAGAATGCCCACTCCCTGGGTAGATCTGTTAGAATATGGACAGTGGCTCTCCAGCCATAATACATACAAAGGAAGGGTCTTTCTGATAATTTTTGTATCCATATGCAGAAAAATATGGATCACAACTCCTTCTCATGAACCATCTTAGCTCCCACAAATAAGTCATAAATGCATTTTGGCTTTAAATGTTAAAAACAAGAACAACGATTTTCATAAAAAAAAAATGTTAGATCTTAGCTTTCAGAAGTGGGAGAGGACTTTTGTATACAAATTGCATTAAAAATTATACAATCAACTACAATTGGCAAAATTACGCATTAACTATAAAGCAATAGTTGGTAAGCTGGATAATAGAAAACTAGCAATGGCTACTAAAAAGGATAGACTGTCAGAAGATCAACGGAGGTTACAAAGTAGAAAAAGCTGTATGTGCTGCTCCGTAAATGATCATGTAATAACAATAAAAGGAACTTTCATGTGTTGCTGCAAAAGAGAAAAGCAGTGACACCACATTGAAAAACCATTTAGCAGAATGTACATAAAATTGAACAACTGACCAGGGGTGGTGTCACATGCCTTTAATCCCAGCACTCAGGAACGGAAGTAGAAGGATTTCTATGAGCTCCCAGCCAGAGTGGTCCACTTATGAAGTTCCAGGCCAGCAAGGGCTACATAATGAAGGAGATCCTATCTCAGAAATAAGTAAATAATAAATAAAATAAAAATTGAATATTCAATCTCCAAATACCCAACATGAATATATATTTATGCATTATATGAAAAGAAGTGTAAAATATACAGTAATTAAAGTGAATGACTCTAGTCTGAAAAGAAGAATGCTGACTTTAATGATCAGTAACTTTGTATATTTTATTAAATATGTGTGTGTGTGCACATGCATGTGTATGTTTGTGTATGTGTGTGCAACAAAATGATCTTGATCATGCCTTACATGTTTAATAATACTTAGAGTTCATTTTTGTATAGTATCTAATTTATTCAAAAGTTTAATTATGTTTTAAAAGAATTACATATTTTATATGTCTTCCAGGTATTTAAATCATTGCTGTTAAATGAGCATCAACATACTTTTTAAGTATTATTTTATTTTTATTTATGTATATACGTGTATGTGGGTGCCCACAGAAAACTAAAGCGGTTGTCTGGAGTTACAGGCAGTTGTGAGCTACCTGATATGGATGCTAGGAAACAAATTGATCCTCTCAAAGAGCAGCAAGCACTCTAATAGAACAGAGCCACTGCCAGCTGCAGTCAACAAACTTTTTTATTTTGTTTTATTTATTCTTTTCTACAATATATCTGAATTGCAGCCTCCTTCCTCTCCCTCCAGTTCCCCGGTACTTATTCCCTCCTTGTCTCCCTGCCCCATCCATTGGTCCTCTGTTTCCATTCAGAAAAGAACAGGCCTCCCAGTGATTCAACCAAACTCGGCAAAACAAGATGCAAAAGACCCAGAAGGATAAACATGATATGTATTTACTTATAAGTGGATATTATCTGTTAAGTAAATGATAATCATACTGCAGTCTGTAGATCCATAGAAGTTAAAGAGAATATGTCTAAGGGGGACATATGGATCTTTATGAGAAGTGGAAATAGAACAAACTTTTTAGTTAACTTTGATTTCTCTTGTTGAGACTTGATTTTAATATTAACTTTAATTATAATAATTTTATACAGCATAGTTTTGCTATAATATGCGCTTTTCTACTTCCTCATTTGAAGAAAGAAAGCAGAAGAGCCGTAAGTGATTAAGGGTAAGGAGGAAATATAGGCAGCAGGCGAGGGACCACGCCTCTGAGAGGAAAAGTTATGGGTAAGAGAGTATAAGTTCTCTTTTTTCAAACATTTCCTCCTATGATTCCCTTTGGTCCTATCCTAGCTGGTCTTAGCACTGTTTGATTAAAAAACTTAGTCATTCCAGAGTTAATTAACATACATATTTCTACTAATCATAGTCTTAATATCAACATGTTTCTTCCTGAATGCCTCCACCTTTAATCTAGGTTCCTGTAAAGAACACATTTCTCCTCATACTAGTTCTGGTTTTTGGTAGCAAATGGGCTTTTAATTTCATTTGTATAGCCTCAACACACCATGGATTTCTTTTAGGTTTTTTTTATGGCGCTCTGCTCAACTCAAGTAATTGTTCCAGTTACAGGTCTTCTAATTTTTATCCAGCTGATTAACTAGAGAATAATCCAAATACATTTCAATGATAAATCTTTCATGATCTGGGAGATTTTGTACAAATGTACATTTGACAGTGCTAATGTAAAGCAAATACCAAAGTTGATTAAACATTCTCAAGATAAGAAGGATAAACCCATTGGATTATTTTATAGATTTTACCAATCATAAGCTGGTATAAACATACATATTTTGATGTTCATCTCTTTTTAAAATAATTCTTAGGGAAATATCCAAAGAGAACTATGGAAGAAGGTCACGAATGTATGCACAAAACATTTGTATTCTTTGCTGTGTAAACACTAATTTATTTATTGAAATAATACATTATTAAATATTTATTAAATAAATTAGCATTTTGCTGAGCTTCCCTCCAAAATCATTAACATGGTCTGTGGCTATTGACATAACCAGGGCTGTGATTGTTTCCCATGTCTGACTTACCAACTGCTTGCTACATATTTATTCACCATGCTCCATCCTTCAGAGTTCAATGGACACATGCAGCTCACTCCCTGGAAGTCTCCTGGAATAAGAGGTTTTGGGAAATTGCGAAACATTAATTGATTCATAGGACTCACGTTATTCAATTTCAATTTTTGCTGATGAGTCTGAGAATCATTTTAGAGATCACCCTAAGACACTGGACCAGACATTATCTTTTACATAAGGGCAAAACTTTCTTCTATGTGAAGGACAAAGCTATTTATTAAAATTTAACTTCTTTCAGAAGAATTTTGAAGTCTAAAGGCAAGCTTCATAAATTTGAGAAGGAAAACTACATCCCTCACATTTTGTTTAAATATATATGGTCCTTTAGACAATTTCAAGTTGAAGAAAAGGGATAAAGGGATGAATCCTCAAAGAAACCTAAGATAAAATAGGAGAAGAGACAGGGAGATTTATGTGTAGGTATTGTCTATTCACCCTACAATTCTCAGAAGCACTCGCAGGGCAAGCTAAATGCAAACAATAAATAAGCAGACAAGTAAATAGAAACAGCCCACGTGAAAAGTACACACTGCCAAGAAAGCATTAAACCTGTCCTCCTGCTGAAATGAGCACAACACATTCAAGAGCTGAGAATATGCAGCCGCACGGTGCTCTCCTAGGTAATGTGTAAATGAGACACAGCATCCAGGGATGGCATCCTCTGAAAAATATCAATTGGCCTCTCCATGTCTCCGATTTAAAGTAGAAAGCATGTATTTCTTTCTTGTTCTGCTTTAGTTAATACCAGAGGACATTTTTTTTCCTGTAGTAATATCACACAATACATTAACGAGAACATTTTGTATATCATTTTTAATATTATTTCCATGTTTATAATTTCATGCTCAAATGAATCATACATATTTCGTTCAAGCACACACACATACGTGGTTGAACATGCACATACTGTACAATTTATCGCTGGATATTTACTCCCTAATATACTGCTAATTTTTAGTATTCCATTAGAAAAGCTTGTTGTGAGAGGTATTTATATTCTATAGAGGTCAATAAACACATTGAACTATGGTTAAAAGTTATATTTCAGGTAGAAGGTAATTCATAAACTCTCTACAGATATTCAGGTATTAATTGATCAAATCGTGACCATTTTTACTAAAAGCCAAATAACAAAATTTCCCAGTTTATCCTTAATAAATTAAAGTCCTTAACTACGAAGAGCAATAATGTACCATTTTTTATGTTAGTGTAGTTTTTAAAAGTAAATATAACAACTACTCATTTTTTAGGGGAAAACACTTGAAAACAAATTTTTTTGTGTGTAGCTGTATCATGAACAAATAAAATTTTACTTTCTCATCTTTCCTATCCAGGATTATTTCATACCTTCTGCACCCTGTGATGGTTTGACTGAGAATAGTCCTCATAGGCTCATATAATGGAAAACTTGGTGGACTGTTTGGGAAGGATCAGAAGGTGTGACCTTGTTGGAGGAGGTATTTCACTGGGGCTGAGTTTTGAAGTTTCAGAAGACTTGTACCATTCCCTGTAGTCAGAAGATTTACTGTGTCCTGGCCTACTGGTGGTGGAGACAAATCTCTCCCACTCAAGTCCCCCAGGTAAACACACAGAGGCTTATATTAATTATAACTGCATGGCCAGGGCTCAAGCCTTCTGCTAGCTAGCTCTTATTTCTTAAATTAGCCCATAAGTATTAATCTATGTATCGCTACATGTTCTGTGGCTTTACCTGCGTCCCATTACATATTGCTCCTTGGGTGGCTCGCTGGCATCTCTCTCTGCCTTCTTCTTGTCCTTTTCTTTGAATTTCCTGCCTGCCTCTAAGCTGCCTTGCCATAGGCCAAATGGCTTTATTTATCAACCAATCAGAACAACACATATTTGCAGCATACTGAAAGACATTCCCCCATCAATTACCAGTGTATTTGTCTCTCTCTCTGCTTGCTACTTGCAGATCAAGATGTAGGCTCTCAGTTCTTCCATGCCTTTGCGTGGCTACCATGGACCCTATCCTTCTGGAAGAATAAGCTCAAATTAAACATATTTTTTTTATGTTACCTTGGTCATGGTATCCTATCACAGCAATAGAAAAGTAACTGAGACACTCCATATATTTATAATTACTAGGTAATCCAACTGTTATAAAACTGGGAATCAAATAGTAAATCCAGATTGTTTTTATATAACGTAATTGCTGTCTTAATAGCTACATGGTATTCTGAAAATTACATTATTATCGATTAGTGATTTTGTGATTAGTAAACATTCACTGTTTCTACCTTCTGCCACAAATAATGAGGTAGAGAGCATATTTTATATTTATTATGCATGAAATAGTAAATACATTTATTATAAGTAACATATATATGCTTTCTTGTTGACACTGTTGGATGATTTGTTTAGGAAGAAGTTTTAAGAACAGACTATTTCCAATTTTATTGCCAATATCAATAAGATATTTCAGTTTAGTCGTTTTCTTGTATCTCCATCAATGTTGTTGGGGATTGCTACTTTTAATTCAATGTTGGATATTGTTGCTTTTAGTTTTTATTCACATTTTTAGGATGTCTCATTCTTTGTATTATAATGATCTTGTTTATTTATTTCATTAATTATGAAATTGAATGTTTGTATTTTAAATATGTTATATTCCCAAATCTTTCAATGTAGTTTTCAAACACTTTTCACATACTAAGTGCTGTACCCAGAGCTGAGAGAAATAACAACAAATAAAACATAGCATATTTTATTGGTGTGTTGCTTTCTTTTGTTTTGTTTTTGAGACATGGGATTCACTGCCTAGCACCAGCCTGCCTTGACTTTATGTGCTGATCTCAAACTTACATTCTTCCTGCCTCAGTCTTTCAAGTGCAAGGATTAGAGCGACATACTATTGTGTCTAGTCTAGAAAGTATGATTTTGACCTTGAAGAGTTCACAAAGTAGTAGGCTTTCTTGGACCATCCACCCCCAAATCATGACATGAAGACATTATTAATTTTGAATGTTTAGCTTAGCTTAGGCTTGTTTCTAGCTAGCTGTTTTAAAGGTAAATTATCCCTTTTCTATTAATCTGCCCCAAGGCTCATTTACCTCATCTCTGTACTGTCCATCTTGCTTTCCTGCTTCCTCCGTGTCTGCCTGGCTGGCTCATGTTTGGTTGGCCCCTAACTAGCTGGCTGGCTCCCATCTTCTCTCTGCCCACTGGCCGCACCTAGCCCTCCTCTGCCTAGATACTGGCCACTCAGCTTTTTATTAGACCAATCATGTGCCTAAGATAGGCAAGGTGAAGCAACACACCTTTACATAGTTAAGCAATTATTCAGCGACACAAACAAATATAATATCTTTACTTAGTTAAACAAATATTCTATTCTACAACAGCTTCTGTCTTTTGTTAATTTATAGTGGAAATTGATTTCTTCCCTTCTTGACGATTGGAATTTACAATCCTTACCATGCAATGCTGCCTTACCACAGGCCTCAAGTCAACAGAGCCAACTGAATGTGACCTGAAATCTCTGGATCCATGAGCCAAAATAAACTGTTGCCCTTTCTAAGGTTTCTAAATCAGGAATTTTGTCACAGGTAGAACTATGATGAAACCATTCTAATAATGACAGACTTAAATTTTCACCAACTGGATATGCTGCATACAGTACTATTATTTAAATATGTATCTGCTGATGGTTAATGATAAAGATCAACAATTTTATAGATTGTTTATTTGAATTTCTTGCCTGTGAACTGCTCACATAACATACTCATTTTTCTATTGGATGATGATGATGATGATGATGATGTTGCCAAATAACGATGACTACAACAAACCATATTGTCACTACTTTACATAACTGGTCTTAGTGTGGTATATTTCTTAACCTAAATGAGTCCTCAGAGCAGACACATAAGACAGGTTGACCCAAACAGATCAATGAACTGATTCAAAGTTAGGCAAGCAATTGGGTAGAAGCATGACTCATTTCTAACTAGTCTGGTTTCAGACTATTAAAATTATGGTTAATATTGCCAAAAGCGCTAGTTAAAAGAATCTTAAAACAGAAAGACAGAATGAACACCAAGTTCATATGATTTACACACAGTAGTCAGTTATTCTCTAGATTTTCTTGTTTTTTGACACCAGAGCCTATCTATATCTGTGGAACAGATGGACAAATATCATAAATTTATCATCTATATTTCTGTTTATAATGCGCTGTTTTTTATACCAATCAAAATACACATACAAATTTTAAATATATAAAATTACTTTATATTTCCAATGATCAATCTATTGAAATTCAGCATATCTTTTAAAATAAAATAACTTTAATTTTAATGATTGAATGATTTCCTTTTCTCACTCTATTAAGATTAAAATATTTGGACTAAGAAACTGTTTTAACTGTAAATAAAGAAACAATAACACACCAAATTAAAATATTTATTGATAAGGAATGAGGATAACAAATTTAGACACACAGAAGGAGAAAAGCCATCTCAGCTTGACTGGCAGAGGTACAATAAACCATTGCACAGATGAAAAGAAGACAAGTCGGTACAACTCAAAAGAGCAACATGTTTCTGCTGCTATGGGCATGGTTCCAAGTTTCCAACTTCGGGCAGAATAGAGTGTGATATTTTTTTTCATAGCTGGCAAAAATAAACAAAAGTATTTGCAAATGAATTCTGTCAGGCAAGCAACCCTGCCTGAAAGCCAAAGTGGAAAAGACGTTTGCACCGACATGCTGAGTAGAAAGCACCTTTCCACAGCGGGACAGTTGTATGAGGACAGTCGTAGTAAAGGTTGATACAGGGTTAGTGGTGCCTGCTGCCCCTCAGATGGCATCTCAACACTGAGAGCCTTAAAGTATCAAGTTCCTTTGCCACTGGTGTTCTCATTTGGACTAAGAGGAACCCAGGCTTCGCGACTCCCAGGGAGTTCAGCTCTGACTTGCTTTCTGTTCTCTCCCTTTAATGGAATTTACTTTGTTTTACCTTCCAACACCAATTACTCTACACGTAGGATCCCCCTTTGAGTCAGACCTACTAATCCCCCTAGGGGTGAATCTTCTTATTTGGACACGGTAAAATATACCATGCCACTACTATCTGTTAACACTATGCATTTGTAAGATTTCTAAGAGTCACTTGACAAGTGTTAATGGGATGCCTTTCTAATGAGAGAAAAGAAAGCAAAAGCCTAGAGTGGTGGAGTTTTCCCAGATTTTGTTTTTTCTAGAACTAGTTTATATGTTGTAAAAGAGATTCCTTTATAAGACATTGTCTTGTTTCATTTTATTTTTCATTATTTATTTGTCTGGTTTTTATTTTATTTTATTTCTCTAACAAAGGTCATATTGTAGCCCATACGGACCTTGAACTCACAATTTAGCTGTGGCTGGTCTTGAGCTCACAAATTTCTTGCCCTCTGTTCCTGAAACCAAGGATATAGGCATATGCCACCAAAGGATAATTTCCATGGAAACCTTTTGTTTTTGTGTGTTAGTGCTTCTGTGCGTGCACGAACTTTTGGAACCCAGAGGTTGAGAGTGGGTGTCTTTCTATCACTAGTCTCTGTTTTTCAGACAGTTCCTCTCTTTCTGAACTCAGGGTCTACTGTCTCTGCTAGGCAGTCTCTCCAGCAAATTTTGGGATCCTCTTGTTTCTGCTGCACCAGAGCTGGGGTTATAAGCATCACCATTACAATTGTTTTTGCATGGATTCTGGGGATCCAAACTTAGGTCCTCAGGCAGATGCAGCAAACATTTTACCACTCAAAATACCTTCTCAGTCTTTTGCTTGTTTGTTTATGTTTCATGTAGCCCAAATTGGCCACAAACTTACTATGTAGTACAAGCTGTCCTTGAACTCCTCATCTTCCTGTTTCGGTCTCCCTGGGAAGTTCTGGTACTAAATGCGAGCTTATTTTAGCTTGATCTTTATAAAGTAACCAGGTACACTGCACTTTTAAAAGCTTTGAGAAGTCTGAAATTCCAGTATAAGATTTTTTTCATGAATGAAAACTGTAACAACAGAGTGTGTATTATTTACAAGTTTGTCAATAATAAACTTCATCATTGGTGCGGTGTGAAGCTTGCCCCTCACAAGGTACAAGCTCTTTGCGAAAGTGACTGACAAGTATGAGAGACGAAAATTTAAAACCCACTGACAAGGGGAGATCAGATGCATATGCAGCTAATTATTTCTAATTAGAAAAACCCTCCAAAGTACGAGACACAGCTTTAAAAATATTAAAAATTAAACACCCTTGGTCAGAAGTAATCATGTTGAGTGTAGCTTTTCCTGATGAGGTGTAATCAGGATGTGATAGGGAAACAGCAAAGCTAGCGCTGTAAGTCCACCACTTACATGATGCATGTGGAATTGGTGAATTTGAACTTGTACATAAATGCCAAACAGGACAGACTGAGAATCCTAGTTACTCTCAGGACAGCTGGGTCCTTATCTGCTCTGCCAAAATGAGATAGCTAGGATTTTGTAGCTTATGGTTTATTTATTTTTTTGATTTGGTTTGTTTTAATTTTTGAGCTCTAAGGAGTATACTTGCTATGAACATTTTTTTGTATGTTTCTTTATGTTCGACACATTTTTATTGAGTATGTTACTATTTTTAATGATATTTCCATTTCATTGTATTCCTGAGTATCCCACCTTGTACGGAGTGCTAACGCTGGGTCCCGCAGCACCCCCTCTT
The DNA here is from genome assembly GCF_949786415.1 of Peromyscus eremicus. Classification (NCBI taxonomy): domain Eukaryota; kingdom Metazoa; phylum Chordata; class Mammalia; order Rodentia; family Cricetidae; genus Peromyscus; species Peromyscus eremicus. The sequence continues at coordinate 28,177,952 of NC_081418.1, read as the reverse complement.
TATTCACCAGTACAGATTCTACTCTTATTTTATTTTCGATATTTAAGAATTGAAATAATACTTCGGAACAACACAAGAATTAATACTTGCTCATTTATTTATTTATTTATTTATTTATTTACTTACTTACTTATTTATTGAAAAGGTCTTGCTGTGTAACCCTGGTGGAACTCAACTCACTGTGTTTATTTATTTATTTATCTATTTATTTATTGAAAAGTTCTCACTGTGTAACCCTGGTGGAACTGAACTCACTGTGTAGACCAGGCTGGTCTCAAGCTCACAGAGATGGACCTGCTTCTGCTTCCTGAGTGCTGGGGATAAAATTGTGAACCAATACTCCCAGGTGACTGATATTTTTAATGGTAAATATAAAATGTAATTCTTTGTTATCTTCAAATTAAAAAGAAAAGGATATTCAAGAGTGCTCCACAGTGTTTTCATTACACTTTCAACAAATATCTGTTAATAAGAGATTAATGACATCTTATATTCATACAATCACATAATGTAAAGGAATAGAAATAAGCTGCTTACATATGTACATCATGGTGGAACCTCACAGATACACTGAGTGAACCATCTACCCTTGAAAAGTACATCCTGATTAATTTATATTTACATAAATTTCAGGCCTGGTAACTTGCTGTTGATATTAGAAGCTTCCCCCTGGGGTGGGGTATGACAGGACACACACCAGGGAAAGGGACAGAATGCTGGGTGTTCCCTATGTCACTATGGAGGAGGTCAAACAGAGGGATGTTTTATCAATTAATTCATGCATTCATCTAATGTCACCGTTTAATTAAAAAAATAAACTTTGCATAATTCTTATCTATCTTACTTTTTATGTTACCTTTATACCTTCAAAAATAATGGGACTCCACTAGGAAACAGAGAAGATTGTAGATTACTCTTTGTAGTAAACAGGTATCTTGCCATTTTAAAAGCTCTGAGAAATTTTCCAGTTTAAAGGGGAAAAAAACAACAACAATTGTGTTTTGTTTGTTGAATTGAACACAGTAACAGAATGTAAACTGACCGTGCAGGCTCTTTAACTGACTAATTAGCTCCAATTGTTACCACCACTTACAGAGGTGGAAAAACAAGGAACAGGGAGTAGGAGGGTACATTCGTTCGTTCTCCTTTGCCATGACAAAACTTCCTAACAAAAGAAAGGGAGAGATGACTTGCCTTGGCTCATGGTGCAATTCATCATGGCAGAGATCATGGTGACAGGGGCTTGAGGAAGCTGGTCACATAGCATCTACCCACAGTGTACCTTTATTCAAGAAGCAGCTTGAATAAAGGCTTCCTTCTATGCACTCAAGGTCAAAGCTCAGGGGACGATAATACCCACTTTCCATTGGCTCTTTCCACCTCAGTTAATCCAATCAAAAGTGTTCCTCTCAGATACACTCAAAGGCGTGTCTCCTGGTTGATTCAGATCCTGTCAAGTGGATACTTACTATTAACCATTAAGGAAGGAGTTCCTCTTTCATTTCATGGTGACTTTACACAGATTTCTTCATTCTGAGCATATGTGTAAACCCAAAGGTTTTCAGTCAAATAATGTCGCCTGTTAAGGTTCCTATTTGATTTTCCCTTCCTCAAACTCAGATCATCCACGAGATTAAACGTATCCTTTGTGGTAAGAGGCTGCATCTCACAGTTACTTCTGAACTCATAAGAATTCTATGGAGTTTTAAATATTTGTGACCGTTTTAAAGATTGCCAGGCACTAGAGTCACTCTGTCTGTCCTACCTCATCTAATAAACTCAACTATTGCAGTGATGCGATGAGCATATGTAATACATTCACAGATACTTAGAATTAGACACGTGTGGGAATCAGAGATGGGTGGAGAATAACATCAGGGGTATTTTTGGCTGCTGACACACCAAGTTTTTCCCTATGTTAATCTGTGAAAGAAAACAAAGGGATCCAAAGTATAGGAAGGAGGGTTCATTCTTAAAATCAAATGTGTAATAAATGATAAAAGTAGAAAGTGCATTTCTATGTAAGCAGTGGCTTACCAATATGTACCTTGAAAGACTCATTGAATTAGAGAGAGAAATGTAAGATTCAATTCAGCTATAAATTTTTTGAATGTGGATCTGATGTACAATGCATCTCAGAAAGTTGAAGAGGCCCTTTGAGATTGCTGTCTGGTCATAGAGGCCATACCAACTTTCACGTCCCCTGCATTATACAAGAGGTAAGTGTGAATCCATGTGCTCTTGCCTGTAGCCACAAGCAGCAGTAGGCTCCACACAGCCCTGCTAGCCAATTCTTTCTTCTTTGATCCAGCTACAGCTTTTAAAATTCTGTTGATTTTGCCCAGATGCTTGCCGCTCCTGAAATGTTCTTTGTGCTCTCCACATAATAGCCAGCCTTCCCCACTTCCTCTTCTGAAGTCCCCCCATCCCCTAAGTCACAATGGCATGTTTGTTTACTAAATGCTTTCTCACATTCCAGTGTGAACCAGTCCAATCATAGGTTGATGTGCAGCAGGACTTGGGAAAACTATTCAAGGATGTATTCTCAGGTATTTATATACTACCATCTTGAGCCCTAAACTGTGGAGTTGAAAACTAAGGTATCTGCCATATAACCATAAATCCTCATCCTTTTTGCTCTTTACTGAATGTTTTGAGAAGAAGGAGAAATGTGTATACAAACTGAAGGAGATACAAGCCAGGTTATTCCAAGGAATGGTGTACAATGCTCATGATCAGATTCTGCAGTACTCTGAAGAACCAATATGGATTCTGGAGAGAGGGTATCTGAATATTAATTTTAGTTTCACAGGTTACCTCAGCAAAATTACTTAATTTCTCTTTAATTTGGTACCCTTGTCTGCTGATAACAACATTACTTACCTCGTGTGGTTGTTTGTGGCTTGAAATAATCAGAAGAGGAAAAACAATTTGAAAAGTCCCTGACATATACTGAGTGCTCTGAAGGAGTTCTCTCTCACTAGCAGTAATTATAATTATTGTTGTTATTATATTAACTCTATAGATTGAAGAGTATGGCATTTACTTTGGGCCTGTCTGATTTTTACTAAACCAAATAACAGTTTTCTGATTCATTATATTCACAGAGAAGGGAATTAGAATCATATGCCATCTAACAACAGGAATTATTCTGCTCTTAGAAAATGTTTTAACAGGGTTCAAAGTTTTCAGAAGAAAAGTATGTAAAAACATGTTACAACTCACTGACTTCTCTTTACTGATATTCTAGTTTTTGAAATTATTAGGGTCTTCACAGATAGTATCACTCTTAGTAACTAAGTTTCAAAGTTCCATACACTGTTTACAGACACATTTATGTGTATCTCCTCACACAGCAGCTGTGCCATTCTACTTCAAATTACAATTAAAAATAATAAATAAACTTTTTGCACTCAATTAATTAAAAAGCACTTGCATATGCATACTAGGTCAGTTGACTAGAGCCATCATTACTGGACTAAATTAATTAGTCTAAAGATTGTACTGTAGTATTCAAAAATAATACTTTGCTACCTGAAATTATCTGCTACTAATATTCAGATGTATTTTCCTCCTAGTACTATAGAGATAAACACTTCCATCCATTCATTTCATCGGCAAGAAGCTTTGAGAAAGTTGCGTGTGAACAGGCAATGTATACTGATTCCAAAAACAAGAGAGGCAATTGAAAGAGACAAAGAAGCTGAGCACAGTGATGCAAGCCTAGAACCTGGGACTCATTACTTCATATTCCCTAATATTTTGCTTCTTGAAAGTATGAGCAGGATTTTCAAAGATGTTTTCACTTTTAGCAGAAGCAGCAAGATTTTGAGTTTGAGGCTAGCTTGCTACTTGATACAGACACGGTGAGTTCCAGACTGCATCTCAAACACCATGAATTATTGTAATGAAGACGAGACTCTTGCAGAGTGTACCTAAGCCTTAGAAAGAGACAGAAAGGAAATAGTAATAAATGCACCCCAAGAGCATAAATAACCAAGAAAGCAAACACATTCTTATTAACTATAATAAGTAAAATAGGAATAAATTTAGCACCCAGAAGTAAAATTTCACAGTGATAATTGTAAAATACCAATGAAAAATAGACGGGCGGTGGTGGCGCATGCCTTTAGTCCCAGCACTCGGGAGGCAGAGCCAGGCGGATCTCTGTGAGTTCAAGGCCAGCCTGGGCTACCAAGTGAGTTCCAGGAAAGGCACAAAGCTACACAGAGAAACCCTGTCTCGAAAAACCAAAAAAAAAAAAAAAAAAAAAAAGAAAAGAAAAGAAAAATATAGAAGAGACATTACAAAATGGAAAGATAACCCATGTCCATGGATCAGAAGGACTCATACTTTTACAATGCTCAAAACTGTCCAAAGTAGTTTACAGGCTCTGGGCATTACTCATCAGAATACTATTGACTTTCCTCATAAAAATGGAAAAAAAAGAGTAAGCACCCTAATACTCACGTGAAACCAATAAAGATTCAAAAGAGTCAAACAAAGCCATGATAATGCCCAATCTCAAATCCAACTACTAATTAAGAAAATGTTCTATAGGCTTGCATTACGGAGGTATTTTCTCAACTAAGGATTCCTCTGATGACTCCAGCTAGAGTCACTTTGACATGAAACTAGCCAGTACAGGGCAATTGTCAAACGCCAGCCACATAATACCTACTGAGTGCTCAACATCTCCCTGAAAGTGAAACCTGCTCACTTACTTTCTTGTTCACTCAGTCAACAAATATTCATTGAGTATATACTTTGTGCAAAACACAGTTTAAGCTTTGGTTACACCATTGGGCTTGTTAGAAAAGATTTACTCCTCATGAAACGTATTTCTGTGAAGCATAAGTGGAGGAATTTTTTAAAGTAAACATTATAAGTCATCTATTTTTAGATTATTATATCTACTTTGAAGGATTCGTAGAAGTGAGATGTGTCAGTGAGTAAGTGGACAGCGGCCAGTTATAGACAAGGACATCTGAAGTCCTGAACTGTGGCTCTGATCTGTTGAATCTGAAAAGTCCTGAACTGTTGAATACAAACAGAAAACAAACTCAGAAATGAAGTGATGAAGCATTTCAGACACAGAGAAAAAATGATGGTCAAGGTCTTGGGGGTGGGGGTAAATTTGGTTTGTGGCTGACAGTAAAGGTAAAGAAGACAAGGTAGGGCATTGGGCCCTGGAGAGAATTTGTAAGTACAGCCGTGGACTATTTGGACAGTATACAAAAGAAGAGAGCAGCATAAATGAACCAAGTCATAAAATTATCAGTCTTTTGTGGCACTCAAGGGGAGAAAAAAGACAAATTGCAAGACTGATAAGGCCCCAATGATGAAAGTTGATTAGACCAAGTGGTGGCAGAGAGAATGGATATGATTCAGTGGAGTCAAATATATTTTGAACTAAGTTCACAGGGTTTGATAAAAGTCATCTGAGGGTGAGGAGGGCTGTGAATAGTAGAGACAAATGATGAATAATTCCTGAAACAGGCCTAAAATTCAGCATGTGGTAATAGACATGCAATTATTGAAATGTAAGCATAGTCTCACTTTTAACTGCCCATTCATACTTTGATCAAAGAACAAATAACTTTGACAAAGGGAAATGTAGATTAATAGCATGAACTGTTAGAACAAAGCCACTGTCAAATTCATTGTTTCATCTCCTATGATGCATAGATGTGCCATAAACACTGTAAAGGTGCAAGAAAATAGCACTGATTTAATGAATGGAAATGATTGTGAATGATCTTAGATGTTTCGGAAAAAAATGTCCCAAAGAATAAAGAATAACTTCGATTACCAGACAACCAATTTACCTGGTGTCTCACTTATTGTTTATTTGTTCCTTTAGCACGTATCTGTTTGGTGTTTCGTTTGTGCCATTCAGTATGCTCAGCATAGATGTAAGTTACATAATGACAGAGTTTGCCAGCAGAGGCACAAAAATATGAAGTGTCCATAGATGGCTAATGACAACTATTATGATATGAATTGAAGTAAATATTTTCTATGGAGAAGAAAATACCTTCCTTCCTCCCTCCCTCCCTCCTTCCTTCCTTCCTGTATTCTCTGTCTTTTTTCCTTTTCTGTGGTGGGGGAGGAGCAGAGATAAGGTCTCACTATTTAGTCCATGTTGGCTTCAAGCTCTAGAGGCTTCTGCCTCCATCTCCTGAGTGCTCAAAGGATGAAATTAAGGAGCAAAGTACTAAAGGCACTAATTTTGCAATTGTAAGATCCTATAACAAAACCCCCCAAAAGCCCTGATGGCTGAAGGGAGGAGGGGCAGCCTGTGGTGGGACGCAGCTGACTGCAGGTGCAGCTCTGTAAACCTTGACCAGCGGTCACAGCGGAGAGACATGAACAAGTTGAACCTTGGCTGCTGGGGGTCAGTAGCCAGACTGAAGGAGGAGGCCAATCCAGAAGTGGTGTCTAGTGGCATTGTCTTCACCAGTCTAGAGACATAGTGAGATTTGAATAATTCTCTTTGAAAAGCTTTAGTTCAAAAACAAACAAACAAACAAACAAACGAGGGACAATAACAACAAAAATTAAACAGGCCGTGTTGCACATGTTTGGTATTTGGCATACAAATTCAGACATCTAGATAAGATATGGGGGTTTCTAAGATAACCTGACCCCAAAATAAACTTTTTGCAATTTTACTATCAACAAAGAGCTAAGTCTTTTATTGTTGTTGTTTTGATATTAGTAGTATTATTGGAAAATTTAATTCCAAAATAATGGTTTTCTTCCATTTTAAGTATAATGTATGCTTATTACTTTGAAAGTTAGGAAATACAGGGCCGTAGGGATGACTCAGAGCGGAAAGGTGTGTGCACCAAGCTTGACGACCAGAGTTCCATCCTAGGACCCACGAGGAGAAAGGGGAGGACCTACTCCCACAAGTTGCCTGACTTGAACAGAAAGCCATGGCAGGCACACCCGACTACACACACAAATACACATTTTACATAAAAATAAAATAAAGAAAGTAAAATCAGAAAATGATTCCAATTTTTTTAACAGTAGAACCATTTTGACAAATGAGGTACAGATATTTCCCTGGAATATAAATCTGATATGAAGAAATTAGGATCATCCAAATGACCAATATCCATAAATACTTTTTCTTGCTCACATGTGAGGAATAGGATAGATAGAACAAAACATCATTTCCTTTGCCTGGGAATTAAATGAAATCACAGTATGCTAAGTTGCACATATTTTTCATTAGCACTTAGCTACCGTGTCAGTACTAACATCCATTTATCTCATGCATTTTCCCCCCTTTACAGATAAAACTTTCAAATGCTTACATTTCACTGCCTGTTGGTTGATTGGATAATTTGAACATCAAAGGAAACTTTCATTTAATTTAAGCTGTAAAGTTGTCTTTTGCTTTATTAACTCTCGATCAATAAACAAGCAATTTGGAAATGTAATCAGGAAATGCTTCCGATTGGCTGACAATGTATCAAAGCCAGGCTTCAAGGCAACAGCAGGCTGTAACAAGCAGTTTATTACCAGTAGCTGTTACTGACATTAGTCAAAACCAAGAAAGATAAAATGGAATAAGAAATGTAATGCTGGCGGAGCCTTGGGCGCTGTGTTCTCTTCTTCCTTTTGAAAACTGCAAGCCTGTCTTTGATATGATAACAAATATAAACTGTTTAAAAACACCAAATGCAGAAAAACTGAGCCCAGCCTGTCATGGAGCTAATCCATTCCAGAGTGACACACAAATAGGGTAACATCCAGCAGATATATGTTATGGAAATATTTTGAATTGGATTTACATGTAGTGAGCAAATTGGAACTTTTGATTTTTACCAGATATTGTAATATGCATGTTCTCATATTAACGGAATGTAATCCTATTTGAAGATAATGAGTTTTCAACAGGCTTTGCAATTGGAAGCTATGTTGGAAAAAAAATGCTTAGTTTTTAACTAGAGAGAGGCCAAGAGAATTGGACCCTAAATTTGCAAGGTAGTCTCCCTCTCTATCCACCAGAGCTGCATGTTATTTTGCCCTTGGGTACTGCTGACCAAGAGACTTCTGGGATTGATGGGTTTTAGGATTTCCCCCACCTTTATCTCTAGACTGTCCATGGCCATGGGCAATAGCAATGCACAGAGAACTTGACAGGGATTTTCTTTGCACACATCGCTCCTCTCTGTCATTCTAAACCGTCTATGCATATCTTCCATACAATTAAAAAGGAATAAGAGGGAGAAATATTCTTTATCTTTTTTGGTCTGAACATTCTCTCAGATACTAAGTATAGGTTTTCAGAATTAGTTTTCATTGCACTCAGAAAACAATAACCCACGTTGATAGCAAAATCAAATAGATTTAAGATAAAGAAGAGATTTTTTTTTAAAGGGATTCTATTTTATTCTTATTATTACACTCGAGGCAGCCTGGCCTTGGCACATTCACTGCTTTTTCATCACCACTGCAGGAGTTTCCCTCAGAGTCAGAGATCTCTATTTCACAAAAGAAATAGGCAGTATATTGTTGGATGGAGCTTTGCTCTAGGAGCTTCTGTATGAAAATTAGTCCATGAGACCTTGCTGCTGGATTCCACCATGATTACAGATCACAATCTGTGTACAGTTTTTCTCCAGGGCCCAGGCTTATCAGTTAGAAGCATTCTTTTTTTTAATAATCCTATGAGTATCTGCCGTGTTTGCCCTCCATATACAAGTGTAGACACTGAAGCATTATAAAAGCCCTTTAGCAATGGTACATGGTACTTAATCTGGTGTATGGTGTTTCAATCTTGATTTCATTTATGGCGCAATGGGTGTGATAGACATCTAGAAACATCCCTTCTGTGCTTTCTGCTGCTAGGTTCTGAGTGTGTGGTGTAATTAAAGTCCATGCCAGGGCAGTCATTGGTGTTCCTTTTGTGAAACTCCTCTAGTGATTAAAGCAAGCTCTTTGTGTTGATCTGGTGACTTTTTTTTTCTGACACCTGTTTGTGAATAGATAGAGATAAGGCAAGAAGTTTCATTCAAGTGACATATTAGAAGTATTAGGAAAATTAGTTTCTCTACTGGTTGTAATCCAAAGCTCTTGTACAGCACTGCCACACAATTCCAAAGAGTTATCATCAAGAATAAGTTTGTTATGATTATTGTTGTAAGGTACTTTGTAAAGCACATTTCAAAAAAAGAATAAACATGATATATTTGATTCTGATGTCTAAAAAGCTACACATCTCTTAAACTATAAGATAGCATTCCAATGACAGCTGGATGTCTAAAAAAATCAGTTTATTACTCAAAGAGAGAAAAAAATGTTATCAGTGTGTTCATGTCTCACCAAAATTCAAGATGTTTATTCTTTCAGAAGCAGCAACAATAAAAGTCTCTCAGGCTTTGCAGTGAGAGGCTAAACAAGCAGTTCAGACTCAGGAAAAGCCATTTCATGAGAAGCAAGTGTTTACCTTCCATGTGTTAAACATGGAGAAGTAGACAAGGCTTCTACATGACTAGCCCTCTCTCGTTTTCTACATCCATTGTGCATATACTTTAATACCTACCCTTATCAATGGGAAGGTGTGAAAACCAAAATAGATTTATCATTCGTCTACCAGCACTGAAAGAACAAAGAAACAAGTCAGCATTTTAATACTTGGAAAGACTCTTTTTTAAAAAAGATTGATCCCCCCAAAAAAAATCTATGTGAGGTTATTTGTATAGTCTGAAGCTTAATGTCTCTAAGACAAAATGTAGAGACATCAATGTTGAGACAATCCTTTGGAGGGGAATCATTAGATATGATGAACAGAGCACTTCGAGGATTTGAAAGACCAACAACTGGTAGTGTGGTGCTGAGCAAGAACAGAGGCATGCATGGTGTCATTTATTAGTTCTAGAAGATTTCATGGCTTGTCAGTGCTTTCACTGTGCTTAATAGAGAGTGAAGCCATTGTGTTATGAGAGTGGTTTGCCCAGGATAAGTAGGAATGCTGAAGCAATGGCTGTGAAGATTGTTTTGTAGTAGTATCACTTACGTATATAAGAAATGAAAAACATTGCAAGGAATGTTAGAAGCTCCTTACAGTATTCTGTTTTGCTTCTTATGGATGGAAAAATATGATGACACAGTAAGTTAATTTTTGAGAACAGGACTCTGGAAAGCACCTCCTTTATAACATTAGTCCAATGCCAGCATCAGCCATCCCTTGAATTATAACCTAAAGGAACTGAGGCACAACCAGGCTGCATCTTCTAACGACATGTGACATATCAAACTTCTACAAGACACATTGTGAATATGTGCAATAGCTCACAGTACAACACACAATCAGTGAGAAACAAGGAGATTCTGAATGCTTAAAATTTTAAAAACATGGAACATCTGGACCTCAGGGGAGGAGTGACAGTTCACTTGAGGTCTTTTTTTTTTTTTTTTCCCCAGGCAGCATTTCTCTGCATAGCACTAGCTGTCCAGGAACTCTGGAGTCAAACTCAAAGATCTGCCTGTCTTTGCCTCCCAAATGCTAGAATTAAAGGAGTGTGCTACCACTGCCCAGTTACAGCTAAGTTCAGAGTTGAAGCAAATCTGAAAGATGGCACCTTTCCTGTAATGCAGAGAGGGAGAAAAGAAATTGGAGAGAAATAAAAGTTAACTTTTTGTAAGCTATATATTAAAAATTCTAAGTAACCCAGATTCAAATAAATAGTATTGCCATAAAGGTTGTTTAAAACATATGAACAGTGGTTGGGAGCAATGCTGGGTAGAAATTTTAAAGAGATCTCATTTATTTCCCCTTCCCAAGGCAATCCATTCGTCCCTCTTTGGGTCTTCCTTGTTAGCTAGCTTCTCTGGAGTTTTGGATTGTTGTTTGGTTATCCTTTGCTTTACATCTAGTATCCACTTATGAGTGGGTACATGCCATGTTTGTCCTTCTGAGTCCGGGTTACCTCACTCAGGATGATATTTTCTAGTTCCATCCATTTGCCTGCAAATTTCATGATGTCATTGTTTTTCTCCATTGTGTATATGTACCATATTTTCTTAATCCATTCTTCAGCTGAGGGGCATCTAGGTTGTTTCCAGATTCTGACTATTACAAATAATGCTGCTATGAACATAGTTGAGCATGTGTCCCTATGGCATGATTGAATATTCCTTGGGTATATGCCCAAGAGTGATACAGCTGGGTCCTGAGGAAGATTGATTCCCAATTTTCTGAGAAACCACCATACTGATTTCCAAAGTAGCTGTACAAGTTCGCACTCCCACCAACAGTGGAGGACTGTTCACCTTGCTTCACATCCTCTCCAACATAAGCTGTCTGCAGTGCTTTTGATCTTAGCCATTCTGACAAGTGTAAGATGGAATAGATGAGATCTCCATGAGTAAACTGGGGATAAGAGAGGGGCAATGGAGGGCAAGGGATAGGGGATGAGAACATAAGGGAATGTGATGGTTGAGCTGGAACAGGGATGGAGTGGGAAAGCAAAGAAAGAGATACCATGATAGAGGGAGATATCATGGGGATAGGGAGAAACCCTGTGCTAGGGAAGTTGCCAGGAATCCCCAAGGATGATCGCAGCTTGGACTACTAGAAATAGTGGAGAGGGTGCCTAAACTGAAATGGCTTGCCAAAGGGATCAGATTGGTGAATACCATAACTGTCATCACAGAGCTTTTCTCCAGTGACTGATGGAAGCAGATGCAGAGATCCACAACCAAACACCAGGTTAAGTTCCAGGAGTCCAGTCGAAGAGAGAGAAGAGGGATTCTGCGAACAAGTGCATCAGGATCATGATGGGGAAATCTGCAGAGATGACCAAACCAAACTAGTGGGAACTCATGAAATTTGGATCAATGCCTGTGGAGCCTGCATTGGACTAGGCCCTCTGCATGGTGAGACAGTTGTGTAGCTTGATGTGCTTGGGGGGCCCCCTTGGCAATAGGATCAGAATATATCCCTGGTGCATGGGCAGGCTTTTTGGAGCCTACTACTTGTGATAGAACACCTTGTTTAGCCTTGAGGCAGGGGGAAGGACTTGGACATGCCTCTACTGGATGTGCCTCCCCATGGCAGGCCTTGCCTTCTTGTGGGTGGGAGAGGGGGTGGTTTCGGAGGAGAGGCTGGGGGGAGCGGAAGCAGGGAAGAGGGGGATCTTTGATTGGTGTGTAAAAATGAATGAAAAAATTTTCTTAATTAAAAAAGAAAAAAATTAATTAATTTGTCTGTGAAATAAAAAAAAAGAAATATTAAAGAGGAGCTCATCAACCTGGCACTGTCTCTGATCACCTAAGAGGCAAGATAGAGAAAGAAGAAAATCCATAAGCTTGAGGTTCCTTGAATGTAGAGGTAAGGTCAGCAAATAAAAAAGCATGTGAGGAACAGTGGGAAGATGTCTCCAGTGGGCAAGGAGGAATCCCACAAGAGAGCATAGTTTTCAATAGATCATATTAAGGCTTTCCATACTCTTGAGTGGTTTGGGAACCCAGAAAGAATGAGTCTAGAGTTCATTGACTATGACTTTTGTAGGATGATGAAAGGGATAACACATCAGACTAAACTCGATCGTCTCCAGAATGAGAAACTCTCATAGCACACAAAGTGTCAGGAAAGTGATAAGGCAAAGTTTTCCTTGGTTTCTTTATCTTTTCTCATCTCCCTTCCCTTCTTTTTCTCATTGTCTTTATTGTATTGTCTACTTAATTATTTATTTCTTTTCTTTTTGTGTGGAACTAGAAATAATACCCAGGAATTCATACATTCAAACAAGCAGTCTGCCACTGAGTTGCATGCAAAGCCTGATTTCTTTTTTTAAAATACAGAAAATGGAAGAGGAGGTTTGTGGTGATATATTAATTGTGCTAAAACGTGATTTTATTTGTATGTTAATAAATAAAGTTTGCCTGGAGTTCAGAAGTCACATAGCAAAGTCACATAGGGAGCCAGGAACAGAAGTCAGGTGGTGGTAGCACACGCCCTTAATCTGATCACATGGCAGGTAGAGTCTCTGTGTGGTCAAGGACACAGCCAAGCATGGTGACATGAGCCTTTAATCCCAGTACCACCCATAGAGACCTGGAGGTCTGTATAGGCAGGCAATGATGAGGAAGTCATCATTGGGCTTAGAGCCAATGAGAAGGCAGAAAAGGAAGGCAATAAAAGCACAGGTCAAGCAGGAAGAAATGCTCTGTGGGGAAGCAACAGTGGCATGGTGGTAAGATAAGGCTAGTCATGGCTCTTCGACAGTTCTCTGATCTCTTTAGCTATTACCTCTGTATTTGGCTCTGTGTTTCTTATTTAATACAACTGTTTAGAAATTCGTCTACAGAGGTTTTTGTGCTGATAAGAATGATCTAGTGCATGGAGATTAATAGCACAATATGAAACAATACCAGACCAAACATTACCAAAAAATACCAAAATAATAATAATAACGAAAAAGGGAAACAATGGGATTTTTGAGAGCCACATGCTTCACTGGATAGGGGCAAGAGATAATTGACACTGGCTACTCCCATATATGCAATAGCTACTGGTGTGTGTACATGTGAATGCATGTGCAAGTGTTCATGTTGTATAGTAATAATCATATGTTGAGTGAATATTGGCATCAAAATTAAATTCATAGAAGAAAGACATTCAAAACCAGACAGCTTTGACTCTAAAGGTCTGAACTAAAACCACAGCTGAACAAATGCAGACTCTGCTCAATTCTAGATTTCAGGACAGACTTTTGCTTGCAAATCAACAAATCATTAAGACAAGACTTCCTATCACTCATCCTCTGTATTTATTATTGTAAATGCGTCATAGCCCATGCAATTTTGGATTCCCTTTTAAAGCTCATGTAGGGTTTTGAAATGTTTTATAATTTTATTTGTTACCTTTCTTGTTTTATAATTTTATTTGTTACCTTTCTTGTTTCTGTGACAAAATACTTGACAAAAGCCATTTAAAGACAGAAGGGTTTACTTTATACACGTTTTAAGAATACAGTCCATCATGACAAAGGGGCCATGGTGGCAGGAGCAGACATGGCTGATGGCTGGTTCAGCACCTTACATCTGCAGTCAGGAAGCATGAGATAAACGGTGCTACAAAGTTTCCTCTCATCTTTTTATTCATTAGGGGACCTCAAGCTAAGGAATAGACCACACATACATTTAGAATGGGTCTTCCCATCTCAACTGACTCAGTTTAAGAACTCCCTCACATATGTCCCCAGAGGTTTTCTGCCTAGGTGATCCCATCTGTTAATCAATCATCTGTATCACCCATCACCAAAGTAGTACAAACTTCTTTTTGCCTTTTATGTGGTGCTCACACTTGTGCTTATGGTGCAGGTGCACCGATGATGGGGGATGATGGGGAATAGTGCCTTAGCCCACTTCCAGGTCAGGACACCAGCAGTCTGTATTTTTGCCATCAAGCACTCCAAATATATAAAACTAAAAGCCATCTTCACTTAACAATGACCTTGAAGGAAGAGTAACAACCACTAATCTTGTTCAATTAAGTTATAAGTTCTATAAAATTAATCCTTGAATGGATTACTTCTTAACATTGCATGTAACAGCATGGGAGATATGCAAAATGCCCTATTGCTATGTGTTGCATTATGATAGTGACCTTGAAAAAAGGCCATTTGTGTTACTGTTGAGTTTCAAACAGCTATCTTCTTAGGGAACATCATTTTTACTCTAAAGAACAGTTTCCAGACCAAGTGAAATTCCAGCATAATAGAAGAAATAATTTCTGATGTTAGATTGCACAATAGGGTGACTGTAGATGTCAGTAACTTATGGCATATTGTTTATGAGTCAGAAGAAATGGCTAGGGGGATAGCCTAGTTGGGAGAGTGTTTCATGACTCTGCACAAATCTCTGAGTTTAACCCCCAGCCCAAATAAAACTTGTCATGGTGTCGTATTCTTGCAATTGCTGCACTTGTGGGGCAAAGGCAGGGGGTCGGAAGCCTAAAGTCATCCTTGGCTTCATAGTGAGCTCAAGGGAAGCCTGGGCTCTGTGAAACTATGTCTGAAAAACAAAGTATCAGAAGAAATATCTTTTCCAAAACATAATAAATATTTTAAGAGATACTTGATTTGAAGAAATGATTTAAGAGATAATTGAATGCTGTACAATGTACATGTGTATTAAAGGAGTATATAGTACCCTATAAATATGAGCAACTGTATGTTCCAATTAAAAAACATGAGTTTGGAAGATGTGAAATGACACCATTCTCACCTTTTGGAAAGCAGAATGTTTTATTTTGTTTTTCATTAAAAATAATGTTCATTATGCTCAGCAAATTCTTGTAAATCCACCACCACTTAGGAGGTTCAGGCAGGAGGATT
Source organism: Peromyscus eremicus (assembly GCF_949786415.1). Lineage (NCBI taxonomy): Eukaryota > Metazoa > Chordata > Mammalia > Rodentia > Cricetidae > Peromyscus > Peromyscus eremicus. The sequence goes on along the minus strand of NC_081418.1, from coordinate 28,162,590 downwards.
GGTTCAAGGGTAAGTCTGGTATGTATAGCCAAAATTTGTTCCAAAGATAAATGTTTATTAATTACATGAAATATAAGTACTATTTGAAGTGAACTTGTGCTGTGGATATTGCTTTGTATAAATAAAATGCTGATTGGCCAGTAGCCAGGCAGGAAGTATAGGTGGGACAAGCAGAGAAGAGAATTCTGGGAAGTAGAAGGCTGAGTGAGAGAGACACTGCCAGCTACCATGATGACAAGCAGCATGTTAAGATACTGGTAAGCCACAAGCCATGTGGCAACTTATAGATTAGTAGAAATGGGTTAATTTAAGATATAAAAACAGTTAGCAAGAAGCCTTCTACGTCCATACAGTTTGTAAGCAATATAAGTCTCTGTGTTTACTTGGTTGGGTCTGAGCAGATGTGGAACTGACGAGTAAGAGAGATTTGTCTTGACTGTGGGCCAGGCAGGAAAACTCAAGCTACAAACTTGAATCATAAATGTTTTATATGGTTCTGCTTCTGAATTCTTATGTTAAGTGCTGTAGATAAAACTCACATAAATGAAAGTACACTGAGGTCCTTACGGTTTTTTTTTTCCAGATTCTAAAAGAGTTGAAAACTCGAAGTTAACAATTTATAGCTTTGCCGCATTTAAACAATATACTGGAAGAAAGAGTACTTGAAATACACCTTTGTGTTTATTTTTACTTTTCCCACTTATTTTGTTTATTTATTTTATGCTTGATTCCTGCTATAAATTTGTTACCATACTAAGTAATTCTAATATATCCCATTTTCAATATAGTCATACTCTAGATAAATGCCCACTATGCTCTGGTTGACAGGAAAATTGATGAGTGATTTAAACTTGACTTCAGTGTTTTGGTTTTGTTTTTTTGTTTTTTGGGTTTTTTTTTTTTTTTGGTTTTTTGAGACAAGGTTTCTCTGTGTAGCTTTGCAGCCTGTCCTAGAACTCACTCTGTAGACCAGGCTGGCCTTGAAATCAGAGATCCTCCTGCCTCTGCCTCCCAAGTGCTGAGATTAAAGGCGTGTGCAACAAACGCCCGGCAACTTTAATGTTTTAACAACAAATGTCCACATCATACGTTCAATTGAAAATCATAGTCATATGAAAGTCTCCTGATATGAAAGTATCAGTGTTTTGTGTAATATTTCTGCTTAGTCATTGGGAAGACAGTGACAGTGGTCTTGCAAGGTGGTACCAGTATTTGATTACTAGGCCAAACGCTACTCTTGATCACATCCCTGACACATACGGAGTCTAAAATATCTCATTGATAATGAAGACTCAGATCCATAAGTTTTTACTTCCTTAGCACAATTCGATTTCTTGCCATTATGAAGTCACCAAATGGTCCAATCCAAAGTTATCCAAATAAAAGGATAGAGCAAACAGAAATAATTTGAAGCTAACTCTCCCTTTGTTCATAACCTTCACTTTTTGGTTGATATGAAGACTCATACTAGGGTATTTTCTTCTCATTTGTTTTTATATGCAGGCTCCTGGCTTCCATCAGTAGTGGCCCATTTTCTTCATAATTTCGCATCAGAAAAGCCAAAGAGCAGGTCTAACATGGCAGGACTCTTGAGGGACCACAGATCCACCATGCAGAAAACTGGGTAATAATTCTGTGAATCCTGAGAAATATTCTGCCTCATGGGTTTTCTATAATTTTCTGATTCAAGTTCATAAAGAGCATTTCCAAATGTTTTATTCACTGTGAGAGCCTGCAAATAGCACATGCATGCATATGACTGAATTATTTTCCAAGTGTATCTTTGTGAAGAATTCTTGTAGTGGGGCTGTTTTTGTTATCTAGTGAGAAATCTGGATACATTTTACTTCTATTGTGTGTACCTCTTTCCTTTAACACACCTATGTTGAAGGCTTAACCAAACTTAAAATTTTTCTTGCCAAAGTTATTAAAGAAAATAGCTTTTCAAATCACACTAACTTGATTTTCTTCATTACTCTTGGTTAGTAAAAGCCATGCTTTTTCATTCTTTTTAACCCACTTGAACTTTTTTCTTAAATAGCTATTCAACACGATTACCTCATAGGTTGCGCTCTCTCTCTCTCTCTCTCTCTCTCTCTCTCTCTCTCTTTCTCTCTCTGTCTCTCTGTCTTTGTCTTGCTCTCACACAGACACACACAGACACACACACACACACACACACACACACACACACACACATTGTGGTGGTTTACATAAGAATGGCCCTCATAGACTTCATAAATTTGAATGCTTGGAGTGGAACTACTTGACAGGGATTAGGAGGTGTGACTTTGTTGGAGTAGGTGTGGCCTTGTTGGAGGAAGTGTGTCACTGGGTATAGGCTTGGGAGTTGAAATCCTCAAGCCAGGCCCAGTGCCTTCTTCCTGCTGCCCACAGATTCAGATGTAGAACTCTCAGCTCTTTTTCCAGCACCATGTCGGCCTGCATGCCACCATTCTTCCCACCATGACGATTATAGACTCAAGCCCTGAAACTATAAGCCAGCCCCAATTAAATGTTTTTCTTTATAAAAGTCACCATGGTCATGGTGTCTCTGAAGAGCAGTAGAATGTTGGTTAAGGCACGTGCACACACACACACACACACACACACACACACACACAAATCTACCTATATTTATATGTATTTACACAAACATGTTTATTACTCTGTGAATTACAAATATTTTTTCAATCTTTTGTTCTTTTCATAAAAAATTTACATAAAATGCTTCTGTTTAAGAAGTATTTGAAGAGAATATCCCAAAAAGAGATGTATATTTAATTAAATCAATAAATACTGAAAGGGATGAGTAGTAGTCTGCCTAAACATAGGTGAATGACTAGCCAAATGACTTTTTTCTGTAGATGAATTACCTTATGATAAAGTAGTGATTAGTGGAACACAGAAAAGTTGTATGAAAATGGCACATTTCTCCCAGAACAATAAAAGCATCACAATGGAATCAACACGAATCAAACATGGGCACCTCAGATAGAAGCACATAGTCAGTGTTGAGTTATGAGATTTTAATTTAAAAAGCCATTTTTTAAGCCTAGAAACACTTGTTACAATAGTTTTTGCTTGAAGAGCTTCGGGAATCTTGAGGCATCTCCTATTCTACACTACAGAACATGGAAACGAGCCTTGGAACTTGTCTGTATTGACTCTACAAATTAAAAAACTCCACACTCCAAATGAGGTTTTAACAAAAATAATGTGTTGAAAGCAAATGTCTTCAGAGAAATGTCTCTTGTAGAAAACAAAATTTTATTATTTTAATATTGCAAAAGACTGAGACCTTGGGTGTGAATGTCAAGAGAGATTTAATTTTGCCATTATTATGCTATGATTGTTTCATTTGGGTTTTTCCAGGACTCTTCTGTGACAAAATTCCATGGTTTGAATGATCTACCTAAACCTAGTTTTCTCTGAAGCACTTTTATTTCCACAGCAGAATTTAGTAGCCTCCACAGTTCTTCAGAGTGCACACGGCCTGCTGGCATTTCTTCCACAGAAATCCCTGTCAGTAGTCTTCAGAAGTGAGTTCATTTCCCAGATGCCTACATATGGGCTTTGCAAATGCCTTTGCTACATGTTTAGCTTCACAACTTGTCATTTGCTTACAGTGGTACACACTGAGAGTCTTGCCTATGCAGGTAGGGCCACCTTGGACACATGTGCTCCACAATGAAGAGTCAGGGAGCAGGCCCAGGACTCATCAATGCTTGTGTGTTCAGGTGGCTCAGAAATTAATTCTCCTAAGTTCTTTCAGTTGTTTTGAAAATGTACAAAAGAGGGCAAATGTACACTCTGAAATGGTGCTACTTAGAAGACAAGGACTTCCACTACATTCTTACTGTCAGCCTATATGAATTCTGATTCATCTTAACAATAAAAACCCAAAGTCAGATATCAGGGTAAATGCTGAAAGATCAGAGAGACAAAGGAAGAAGCCACAAGCACTTCTTACCTCACCAACTCCTCAGCCTGAGAAGGTGCTGAGCTCCTATCTCCACCCTACCTTATCACTTCCTCTCTCCGCCCAGCCATATCACTTCCTGTTTCCTCCTTCTAAGTGCTGGGATTAAACGTGTGTGCCACCGTGGCGGGGCCTCTATGGTTAACTAGTGGCTAGCTCTGCCCTCGGATCTCCAGTTAAGCTTTATTTGTTAGAGGGCAAACAAAGTATCACCACACAGTAGCAAATCTCAGTAAAAACAAACAAACAAACAAACAAACAAAAACGCAACAATTCCTATTTCCAGAGATGCTGCTCACCTTTCCTCTTTATTTCTTCTTCAAAAATATACTGGTTTTAAATTTGTAGGATGCTATTAGTATCTTTTCAGATGCCAAACAAACTTCATATCTAGTATTTTAAGATAGATAGACATATATTGGCAATTAATCTTTTAAACACAATGAAAGAGCTGTGGAAGTGGCAAGAGCAGATGATACTACTCCTCCTGATCACCATTGCAAATGCCGACTTAAGTCAAGGAAAGCACAGGAATGAAGGACTATGAACCACATTTGCTTTCTGTGGCGGATAGGTTGCTGGACTTTAATCGGTAGGGCTCATGTTTTGCTTTCAGACATAAATGTAGGATGGGCATGCAAGGCACTGCCCTGTTTCTGCTTTAATGCCCATTCCTCCTTGCATGCTAAGTTTTTGACATGTCTTATAATGTTCCCATAATCACCATTAACAAAAACACTCTTAAACCTTGCCTCCCTGATAGATAATCAGAAAAATAATCTACTTTTAAAAATAATACTGAAATTGTTTCTTGATTTTCTTTTCCTATTGCTTTGCTGAGTAACATCAGAATCTCAGAAGGAACTATTTAAAGCATGCACAGGATGTCGGTAAGTTAAAAGGATAATATAGAAATGGTTATTGAATCAGCACATTAGCTTTTAGCCATTCTATTTGCTTATCATACAATGAAATGGCTGTTTGCTTCTTATTCCACAAATGATGGGCCTGCTTTCTACCTCCAAACAGTTAAAGGAATTAGATGAGAAATTATTCCAAATGAACTGTACACAGTTAAGATTAGCCTTGCTGCAGAATATAGTCTCTGGGAAAAAAAATCATCAACATGCAGAGGTCAAATGCATTCTTATTGAATAATAAATTAGAGCTCCAAATGCATCGTGCAGAGGCATATTAGTATATATGATTCTTGTTAGCAATGTAGTAAGGATTTTAATTGGCTAGATATTTAGCTGGATTATTTGAAAGATGTCCAATTTAATATCAAAACACTGCAAAAGGCTATGTTTCAATGGTCAGAATTGATATTTATATACAATGGAGAACAGGATGCTATTATGCTGATCATGATATTACTATTGAAGATCTTTACACCTGAAAATGTTCCTTTATGTGTATAGTGTCACTTCATCCACACAATATATCTGTCAGGGGGCACAATATATGCTCAGAAATAGTTTAGCTAACAATACTAATCATAAAAAGAAACAACATTATATAGGTAATACAGAAAAAATCCTATTAACATTTGGCAATGATAATTATAGGTCAAAGTTTTGTTACTATGCAATAAAATTGCTCATTATTAGAAATTTAAAACTATGACACCTATAGGCAACAATCCTAGATTTTATGGGGACTGAGTATGTTTCAAAAATCCAAGAAACTCTCACCAAGTGCTGAATTTCCTTCCAAATAATTTGTCAATTGTGGGTGTGTGTAAGATACTTAAGTGTGTGTAAAAATTAACACTGAGATTCCTCTTTATAAAGAAAGATGTCTTGAAAAGAAGTCGAAAATCAGTTTATTTTCCTGTACAGCCTTACATTTCCATCAATAACCTTTTAGTGTCTTAAACTTGCACTTTGCCTGCATTGTTCAGCATAAAGTTATGGTTTTGGTCAACCTGTCATTGTTTTACTTCAGCTTCAAAGTATTATGCTACAATTGATGTCATGAATCTGAGAGTATCTGTGTTATGTACATTTTGCTGAATTCTCATTAGGAGTGAAAAATCCAAAACAGGAAAGTATATATCTGCTCTGCAAGAAACTAAAATACTCTGACTTGGCAGTAAAAATGTCCACCAACATGGATAGGTGAAGACCGCTTGACAAAGTTCTGGAGGTCTGTGGACAAAGAAGGCAAGATTAGCTAGTTGGCCAGAAACATTTGATAGTGTAAATGATTGACATTGTAAGTTGCTAATGATCAAAGATGCTTCTCTATGTCCTCTACATATTAAAAAAAATAAATACCTAGAAGTTAACAAAAACAATAAAACAACATTTGTGTAAGCCTGAATTTAAAGGAAAGCCTTCCTTCTCCTCTCGTCTTTCCTCTTCCCTTTTCTCTGCCCGGCTCCAGGCACACCTTTCCAGCTCATTACTGCAAATCATTTGAATTCCAGCACACAATGTCACCTGCTCTGTAATCTGATTACTTTATGGAGGAATTAGTATGTATATTTAATGTAGAAGGGTTTTAATCTTGATGAAAACAATCCTAAGGAACTGTGATAGGGCTGCTCATATGTCTGGCAGATATGCCAGTAACATGCTAATAAATGACAGCTGATTTATGTATCTGGATTCTTTTATTTATAAAAATAGCAAGTGGACTGATTTTTGATATTAATAATACAAGTGAATCCACTTTGATTAGACTTCTGTGGAGAGCTGTGCATATCCGGCATTACAATTAAATCTTGTGATGTGGAATGGGAATGACATGCTAATGAAGCAAGCCAGTGAGCCCGAACCAGGAGTGTCCAACATCATTATGGGATATCTTAGATGAAGAATAATTATAAGAGGAACACTGAAATGTCATTAAAAATCTTCACTAAGAGATTTAACCTACTATTTCGTATTAATGCTGGATTTTTTTTTTATAGCAACATAGCTGAACACAAAGTTCTTTTTCAGAATTTGCAGGGAAAGGTTTTTAGATAGGTCTGAATTTAAGAAAAGAAACAATCTAGTATCCTAATTTAATTTGCTACATCAAAATTCAATGGTAGTATGTAATTGAAATCTCTTTTTAATAATTTCAGATGAATTAGCAATTAGGACTTGATCCGATTTCCATGAAATTTATTAAAATTGAGGGTTGAAGCCCTTGAAAATTTTTATTCTTTTCACTCCATTAGCACACTACATCTAGTCTAAATGACTCTGTCAGTTAGTATGGTGCAGTCCTTGTTTATTTATGAGAATTTGTTTCAAGGAAGTTCAAAAGAGGTAACTAATGCATATTCATAGAATTATTTTATAATATATGAATCAAGACGATCCTCAAAGCTTTGTACTACCCTCACCTTCATGAGCAGATGTACTTCCGAGCAGCCTTCACTAGGGTCTTGCCCTTATGTGAGTCACTGGATCCTTGACCTCTGTGAGAGGAAGACTTCCTCATGTCAAGTGGCCACTGGGCGCCGTTTGAAGAGGACAGGAGGGAAGATGAAACATTGCCGATTTTGGACTACATAAAATGTGGATAGAACTGTTACTTTAACTTTGTAAATCCAGGATCCTGACAGTATGAGAAAATGCAATAGAAACCATAGTACCTATCACGCTGCCATGGGGCACAGCAGGAAAAACAGAGTGCTACTCAGTGGCAAACAAATAAATTACGCACATGCTGAAAAACCAAAAGAAATATGCCAAGCATTTGCTCCCCTTCTCCAGGCTCTTTGTGAAGAACTGCAATTACGCTTAACAAAAACAGCATAGAACTAGTTGGCATCACTCTGAGACATAAATGTGTTTCCATTCCAAATATGTAGCATTTTTCAGAATGTTTGTGTGTATTATGTGCAATTTGTTCAGTGTATCATTCTGGGAGAAGCGGGTCCTGGATGGATAATTATGAGGAAGGTAAACAGTATTTTCCAACTGTGAGCTTCCATTTCTAAAGTTGGAGCAGAAAATTCTTGTTATTTTCCTTTTGTTGGAAACAGTAAGAACAGAGAACTCGCTTATTTGCCTTCATGAAATTTGATTTTATAAATGAAATCTCTTCATTGTTTTACATCATGAGCCTCTTGACTGTATATATGTGGGAAACAGATACCTTTCAAGTAGATGGTGCATGAGTAACACATGACAGCTCATGGGCTTCTACAAGGGAAACAGAACACTGACTTCCTAGCACACTCATTAAGGAGTCCTGAGCTTTACTCTCTAGCAAGTTTATTCAGCAAATCTTTCCCTCCATATTTAGTGTAGCAGACTGGTCCATAGCAATGGTTCACTCTGATGTTTTAAACTCTGCCGCAGAATTAAACCCCTGGTGTTGAAAGGCACTGGATATGGGTTGTTGGATTAAGAAGACTCCTGGCCAGTACAATGTGAACCGGCAATGTCTAAGATGGATGGTAAGCTGAAAAGGACACAAGAGGCAGAGCAAAACTTAGTGAAAGATCTGAATAGTGTGTCTTCCACGGACATGGGGAATGGCAGGAAGGGAAATGAATTGAAAGTCCTTGATGGCCTTCAGGGCAAATGACAAGAAGAATAAGAAGCACTGGAAGGATCAGGGCTTGCAGGAATTTACTTAACATAGTCTTCAAACCCAACTCACTTATGCAGCTGATGAGCAACCATCAGAAGGTGTTAAGCCTAGGGAAAATATGGGTAGGTAGCCTTCTAGGTTAAAAACAACAACAAAAAATTCACTTTCCTACTTTCATCTCTATTTGAATAGCTGTATATCTTTAGTGCTTTTTCTTAGCTTTAACATATTTAGTTTTGTTGACTCTAATAAAAATTAGGCAATGTTTCTACAAATAACAACAAAGGAGCATGTTGAGGCATATTTAGCTGTCATACTTCAAATAATGTTTCCTCATTCATCTTACAACACTGTTCCAGCTTCATTAATTGCCTATACTATATTTTAATCTATGGTGTGTGTGTGTGTGTGTGTGTGTGTGTGTGTGTGTGTGTGTGTATGTTTGGGGTGTATGTATGTGCATGTGTATGTGTGTGAGTGCATGTGTACTTCTCACCTTGTTCTTGAGACAGGGTTGATCAGTGAATCCAGAGCTCAGTAATTCAGCAAGACTAGCTGGAAGGGAGCAAAGGAGAGCAAAGAAGGGAGCAAAGGAGAGAGGGAGCGAAGGAAGGAAGAAAGGAAAGAAGAAAAAAGAAAGAAAGGAAGGAAGGAAGGAAGGGAAGAAAAGAAGGAAGGAAGGTAGGAAGGAAGGAGAAAGAAAGATAGAATGAAAGAAAATGAGGAAGGAAGGGAAAAGGGGATGAAACAAAGAAAGCCAAACCTGAAATCAGTCAAATCCCAACCCAACGAGTTTAGGCCCATGTGTCCAATCTGAAACCATTTTTCCGTAGGAAAGAAGGGTGCTAGCAGTTCTACATGGAAGGGGTACATATGTGCAGAGCCTAGTCACCGACATCTTCCCACCTGTCCATCAGCTGCCTTTAGCAAGGTTTCTTCTGAGCATTGACCATTTGGAAAGGTAGACAGGATGAGGACAGGCCTTAGTGGAGAGACAGCAAAAAACAAGACTAAGGAAGTCAACCATGAAAAACTGGAAAGCAAACAACAGCACAATTTTTAATGAAAAAAAAAAAGGCTAGATCATTGCTTGATGATTGCCTTGCCAATGAGCTTCAAAATGTTACCTGCATGATTGTGAAGTGCCCAGACATTTCAATATTAATAATGCACAGCAGCTTTTATTTTCTTTATAGTTTAACTGTGTAGAAATATAAGCAAAGCCCCAGTACTTAATTAACGAAGGAAACATCACCTGGAAGGACTTGTGTGGTGCAAACTGCGAGCTTCGCTTTACTTGATTCTTCTTTGTTTATTTTCCATCTGGCCCGATTGACTGGAAGGTAAAGGTTCCCAAGTCTTTGCTCTGTGGTGGCAGGACGGTGAAGTAGAAAGGTGGTAGAAAACAATGTGAGAACAGAAAGGAGAAGAGAGAGAGAAACAGGATGTACATGAGGCAAAAGTGGGTGTTTGTCCAACATAGGGTAAACAGAAAGAACCCCTGCCACCAGCCAACTCATTCCTTCACCCGTCTTCACGAACGTTTTAGTGCACTTGATTTAACTATATTTATTTTCGAGAGGATTTGTGCTAAGAATATTTAGGCAGAAAATATTGGATTGAGGAACTATAAGATCCAGGATCTGATGGCCACAAAAGAACCTGCTTTGTTTGGAACCCTGAGGTCTGGATATGCATTTGCAACTGCCTAAAGCCTTTTCTACTCTCATTGTCAGGTAAAATAACAGTGGGCAATTACAATAATGTAAAAAATGTAGAGATATATGGATAGGACAATTGCAAGCGTTTGCTCCTGGGGGCCTAAATGGGGACATTGTCACACAGGATGCTATTGCTCACATTGAATTATGAAAGAGGTTCAGAAGGCAGAACAAAATCAAACAGATATTCAAGAAAACAAGCAATGACCGCTATAATGTCCCTACTTAAGTAATGAGTTGGTGATATCTTCTCAGTCAAACCAAGGAAGGGAAGTACACAGAGAAACCCTTTGAAGAACCAGCTTTAGCAGTGAGCAGACACAGTGATGGGTCATGTGCAGTTGACTGACAACAAAACTGAGTCAGCCAGGTAATGTGTTTAACATATAACCTGATGGCGCATAAACTATGAATGAAATCATCAGGGAAACACCTAGAACGTTACTCAGAGATGTCAAACCACGTTAGTAAGGCTGCTTAGAAGCCAATGCCTGACAGGTGCTCTCTTCAGACTTGCTGACTCCAAGGTGGAGAGGCACAAGTTGAAATGGGTGCAGCAATAGCCTAAAGCTGGCGGCTCAGCTGAGGCCGTTCCTTCTGGATGTCCTCGTGTCAATACACAAGGTTTCCCCAGAAAAGAAATAAAAACTACCAGCTGAAGAGTCCAAAATCATTTTCTCTTATGAGAAAGTGCTGTTTAACCCTGCTTTTTTTTTATTTTGTGAAGTTATGAGGTGGAAGCTGTGATGTCCATGATCAACTCTGACTTTCTAGGAAGAAAGCTGGACTTGTAATAGAAACAAGACACTTTGAGTTTAGTATGAATGAAGAAAACAATATTAGAAGAAAATAAACAAGCTGTTATAGGTCTTATCATGGGAGGATAAATGATATCTGGTCACTATGGCCCAGTGTATGAGTGTTCACTTATATGATGTTAAAGATAATTAATAAGAAAATTCAGAGTAGTAGGAGATCTTTGAGTATCTTGGTTTGTTGCTAGGATAGCACAGTTGTATGAACTCATGGCAGAAATGAACGGTGATTCTCTGGGCTCGAGGCATACATCATTGCTGTGGAAAACAAAAAATGTAGCTAGTTCAAAGCAGCAAGATAAAGGAAATGTCATTTCCTAGAATGAAATGGACAGATGGAAATGTTATCACCAGTAAAGAATTTAAAAGCATTAAGTAGACTTTGTAGTTCAGCTTTGGTTATGGCATTGAATTTAGAGATTTCATCATTAGAACATCAGATCAACCTAGCATTGATGTGTATTCCTATTTGAATGAAAGTGTGCAAGATACCTCCAAAAATGATGACAAAGATGAACTAGGAGAGTTTATTCCTCATCAATACCAAAGTGGTCCAGCAACTTAGGTCAGAGGAAATAGAGAACTAGCCATTTCATGAAAATTGTGTTGCAAAACTTCTTGAGCTCTGTATTTTATCAGCATCCTAATATTGGCTGAGCTTCCTCCTGTTTGTTGAATCCCAGCCCCACACAATCCATCTTCACTTCAGAAGTTAGGGAAGATGGCAGCATAAAGGCTAATGAAGTTCAACAGCTTTGTAAATGAAGTGAAGTTCAAATGTTAAAACATGTTCTCAATTTGCTTTGTATCACATAGAGATCCTCAAATTGATTTTGTTGGTTTTTCCTTAGTAGGAGTACATGTACCATTTCTAGGTGTGGGAAATAGTCTCACCAACAGTTCTGGTCTCACTAACAATTCTGTTTCTTTTACAGTCTTGATATTTGTCCTTTGTTATTGACATCATAACTGAGTATCTTGAGACCTATGAATGCCCTTGTAAAAGGTACACTTAAAGAGAATTTTCAATACGCTTGCTAAGTATAACTGCTATTGGGAGTATGATTGCATTAATTTTGAAAATATGAGTGATCTATTTTTCTTTTGTCCTGTATCATTGTATATCTCACTAAACTGAACATAAATGTGAAAATACATGTCCTGGTTTGGGGGAATGATCCTGGTATATCAGGATGAATTGATCTAGTTATGTTATTTTCATGAGGTAGACTTTCTCACTGGCTATCTGAATCCCACTTTCCACAGACCAAGCATCTGTCCCAGTGAGAATCAAGAACTTCATTCCCTAAGTGTTGGTAGGGGTATCTATGTCTTTTAAGTCATTAGGCTATAGAGTCCAAGGATATGGAAAAATATACCTACTGGTTGGGTTGAATTGGTCAGGGACAGTAATTGTTAGAATCCATTGAAAACTTTGCAAAACAGAATTCTATTAACTGTCTTAGTTTCTCCAAATTTACATGTTTGATGTCTCTCCTCATTATCATAGAATGTCTAAGTGTCAGCTCCATTGAACCCTCCTTTTTGATTTGAAATAATATAATTTGGGGGATCAAAAGAAAGCTAAACAATGTCTTCCTATTTCTACTTGAAGTTTTTTTTTAACAGCATGATAGCAGCAGCATGATAGGTAAATGGTATATCACTAAGCTGCATGACTAGCTTCTGCTGTTAAAATCTTAGTTTTGAAGCTGGGGAGATGCCTCATAGGTTAAGAACACGTATGTTTGTCTTAACTCTGCTTTCTATGGCTGCCATAAAACACCATGAGTATAAGTGACATGGGAGGAAATAGTTTAGTTCGTCTTACAGCTTGTAGTCTGTAGTGGGTAGCCATTCCAGCTTTGAACTGGAAGTACCACCCGCTTTGAGGCTTTGGTAACTGTCATGCCTACAAGGCAGAGCAGAGAGAGGACCCCTGAAGATCTGAGATCCAGATGAGTGAGCTCTCTTGGTTCCTGGATCCTGAACACTGGAGGTAGACCACCGAGCAGAGTTCTCCAGAGAACACCACTGGACTGTGTTACACCTTTCCCAGACCCTGTAACCTATCCTTTCACTTGTAAGTTACCCCACAAAATAAACCTCCCTTTTAACTGCATGGAGTTGCCTTAATATTTAAACCATCATGTAGGTTAGTCAGAATAGAAACTCAAGGCAGGAACCTAGAGGTAGGAAATGATGCAGAGGCTGTGGAGGAATATAACTTACTGGACTGATCAATTTGCTTTCTTATACAACTCAGGAACATCTACCCAGGGTTGGCACTTTCCATAGTGAGATGGTGCTGCTCACATCATCTTCAATCACCAAAACGCCCTCATAGGTTTTCCCACAGGCAAATGTGGTAGATCATTCTCTCAGTTGAGGTTACTACTTCCAAAATGACTCTACCTTGTGCACAGTGAACATAAGACTAGCCAGCACACTCCTCTTCCAGAGGACTGGAGTTTCTAGCATCCAAGCTGGGTGGCTTACAACCAGTCACAATTCCAATTCCAGGGCATACAGCCTCCTTATCTAGCCTCTTTGAACATTTGTGTACACACACACACACACACACACACACACACACACACACACACACACACAAACGGGGGTGGAGTGGGGGAGCAAATCTTTGTAATTCTTAATTAGAGACTATGAGAATTTTGTGACAAGGAAAGTGTAGGTATAGACAGACTAGTATTTCTGTCTGTTCTTGCTTTGCCTCCATGCATGATTCAAAGCAAATAAAGTCACTTCATTTGGGATAGGTGCATGTATTTCCTGCCTTTGGGTACTCTAGATAGCCTTCTCTGTTAGCTCAACATCACAGTGAGCAAGAGAACTCCCAATGGTTATTATATGTGCTCCATGAGTACCAGCTATGATGGCAAACTCTTTGTTTTCCATCACCAAGTCACTGTTCCCAGAGGGCAAACTTGTTTTCCCCTCTACTCGATCAATTATTCTCTCTTTGACCCAGGATATCCATGTGATTGACAAGCAATGTTTTTAAAAAAAATATTACTAGCAAAATAATGGCCCCTCCATTTCATATAATAAAACTATCCAAGTATCTCAAAATGTGACTGTACATGGGAATACTTTATAGATGTAATTAAGTAAAAAGGCTGTCAACTTTATGCTCTTGAATCTAATCTGACTGTTATTCCTAAAAGAAACTATTTCGACAGGCAAACACCAAGAATTCACAGGCACAGAGGAAAGCCTTATAAAGAAGCTGTATGAGGTGGGCATCTGGAAGCAAGGTAAGCCTCATAGGAAGTCATTCTTCCAGTGCCTTACTCATACACTTCCATTCTCTAGCATTATCAGAAAGAAAATGTCTGTTTAAACCACATAGTATGTGATATTTGTATGGATGTTGTAAGAAATTAGTACACATAATATTTTCAAAAAGGATAATAAACATTTGAAACCCTGGTAAGTATATAATATATTGATTATGAGTGCAACTTCTAAAGATTTTTAAGTAGTTGTAGAATTGCTTAAGGGTGTAAAAGAAACGCAGACCATTTCTCAACTGCCTACTTTGTTTTTTTGCCCTCTCTTTAGATAATTAACCCTATCCAACCTTCGAGGTCTAGTATAATGCCCTCCTCATTCAGTAAGTCTTCTCAGGTCACTCATATTCTCATTGCTTCCATTTTTGCTCTACACAGTCAAGACGTGAACTATGACATAGATTTTTCTCCTAATCATAAAATGACCCTGGACATTTCAAGATTGTTTTTACATCTGCAGCTGGACTTTCCTTGTGTTAAAAGTTTTATTTTCCACATGGAATTATAAACTCCTTTAGTATAGGAATCCTGGCCATTCATTTTCTATTGCTACTATAGTAGCTGATAGAGTTTTTCCCAAATATTGATTGATAAGTAATTAGAAGGTGTTCTACAGACACTATCACACTCTGTACTTAATTAAATCCCAGAAGATCAGAGGCAGGATAGAGAGTTATTTGTTCTCTAACAGCTGTATCATCAGCAGCAACTAGCACTTTAACATTGATGAGCAGTCACAGTGACTTTGAAATCTGTAAATGGTTAGTTGCTAATTCCCAAAGATGATGGAAGAAGACTATAACCAAAAGGCCACGATGTGCCATCTTTTATACTTAGACATGCCCCAGAGGATGGGAAAAAAGACATCCCCACAAACAATGTAGAGAATGATGCTAATAACTTAGACTAAAAACTTCAAAATCTTCCTAATTAGGCCCCACTCCAGTGCCACTTGATAAAGTTTTATTGGAGAAACACTATCCTTGCACTTCTACAGATGTAATAATTCAGTATATCTCAGTGAGTCAAAACATTAGCTAAAAATGTCTAAGATTATGTCACTGTGTTTTATGGAACAATAGAATGGAAGCAGATTACTCTTACCCTCACTTTGAATGACATAAAAGTGTATTTGTCTATTTTGTGACATGAATAACTTCAGAATAGTATCTGAACCAAGGCGTAACTTGCCAGGGATCAGAGTAGAACACCAATGAGTAGATAACATAAATTAGCTGATAAAATGCTCTTCCTATGAAAATGGTCCAACAGAATGCTCTTCTCGACTACATAAACGATAGGTGCATAATCTATGATGTGTGAATGGAATAAAAAATTGACTGTCAGGTTTTAAATAACAGTTGTAAGTTGCTTTCTATTAAACATGCATCTATTGTGTTTTTCTCATTTTAAGTTTGCCTTCTTAAAAGATTCATAAAGTACTAAGTAGAAATGTTGACCACTATTTTTTTTTAATTTTTTCCTTCTGTGTATCAGTTAGCTATGCTGTGTAAGAATAAATACAGTTAAAAACACAAAATATTTTATTATTCTATACCAAGAATTACATATTCATTTCATACATCAGGGTCAACAAAGGAATAATTGAATATAGTTAAGTTAGCTGAATGGCTTTGCTGATTCCTATGCACTTTGCATCCTTCTCTACAGCTGCTTATTTATGATCTCAGTACAAGGAAAAGGTACCAGATCATAATTCCAATGAGTATCTGTGTGTTTTTATGTCTTTGCAATAATACTTGACAGAATAGGTCACGTGGTACCTCAGTCTGTTTAATACTACCAAATTGTAGAGTCTAGAAAAATCATAAACAACAGAAATGAATTTTTGACCATTCAAAAATTATTGCAAGGTAAATTCAATGTTTGGGACCAGGGGATGGCCTGGTCTCCACTTCCAAGGGAGTACCTAGTGGCTGCATGCTCTGGAAAGGGAAAATAATCTCCTTATTCGAGAGAAGGGACAAAGTACAAGACAGTTTCCTTCCAACATGGAGTCTTTTTATAAGGATATACATCTCATTGATGAAGACACAGCCTTTATGCTTATCCAAGGCCAACATCTTAACAGTGTTAAACTGCTTTAAGTTTCAACATGAATTTTGGGAGAGATACTAATGCACAGACCGCAGCACACAGCTACTTAAAGAATCTATTTGCAAGAACATGTGAAGTACTGCTGCAGTGGAGAAAGCTTTAACATCACACAGAGAAAGAATGGATGTAGGAATATATAAGAAAAGAGGAGAATAATTCTCATTAACTATTCCCATACTGTTTTCAATCCTTTACTAATTGATTCACTAAAACGTGCTGTTCTACATATCTACCATCTTCAGTGTGGACCATTGTAAGCCGAGTTTTTTGTTGAGACCTCTGATCAGCTCTCTCCCGCCAGCCACTCCCAAGTTACCACACAGAGACTTAATACTAATTATAAATGCTCAGCCAATAGCTTAGGCTTATATTTAGCTAGCTCTTATAACTTAAATTAAGCCATTTCTATCATGTGCTACCCTGAGGCTCATTTACTTCATCTATGTACTTCCTATCCTGCTTGCTCTGCATTTCATGATGTCTCACCCTGACCCCAGAGACTCAGCCCCTCTTCTTCCCAGCATTCTCTCTACCTTGAAAATCCTGCCTAGCCAATGACCAAATCAGTTTTTTATTAACAATGAGAGCAATACATCTTCATTATGGACAGAAGGATTATTCCAGAGCAGCCCACCTTTCTTTTCATTTGCTTATTATTTTTAAAGTAGGTTTTCTACAGATTAAGGAAATTTCCATAATGTAAAAGAGTTTCACCTGCTCAGTGTACAGGTTAGTACTCAAATTTCCAGCTCCATGTTAGGCAAACATGAACAAAAAAATAGAAAGAAAGAAAGAAAGAAAGAAAGAAAGAAAGAAAGAAAGAAAGAAAGAAAGAAAGAAAGAAAGAAAGAAAAAGGAGAGAAAGGAAAAGCTGCTGACTGCGGTTTGAGGCTTCCATTTTGCTAGTTTTGATAAGCAAAGAAGACATGCATGGCAGCAATGGCAAAAGGGTTTTGTTGGCTTCCTGAGTGGGGTTTTCAACAAGAAATCACAAGGTGGCTGTGCTAGTGTCTACTACAATAAAAGTACATATACAGCATTTACCATTCGACTGCAGCATTAGTGGCTTCCTTACTATGCCAGTGCCACACCAGGGAACTGAGATTGTTTCTCTAGGCTCCCAAAATACTGTAAAATCTCAGAAATCCTTTACATTTAAGCTGACCAACATGCATTCCATGAAAACTAACAGCCAATTTGAACAGGCACTTCATTGTGCAGAACAATTAGCTAGACTTTGAAGAAATATCAATTGTCATTCTTTTGGGGCAAGCAATTTATTTGAAGGGTCTGGGGTTGCTGACAGATGGTGGAATGTCAGACCTAGCCTTAGAAAAAGAAAAAAAAAGAAAAGAAAAGAAAAGAAAAATCTCTGAGTGCTCAGAAAGAAAAACCCAGGTGTCAACTTTAGCATTAATTGCCTCTACCCTGCTCTCACCGTTTTTACATCACTCTGCTGAAGTTGGCTTGGGAATTTAGAATCTGTAGAAAAGAAGAAATATCTTTGTTCTCCGTCTTTGGTTTGTGACTAAAGTCCCCCTAAGGACTTTAATATAAACAAGATATATTTTTTCCGAAATTATTTTAGGTAAGTTTTGTGTGAAATGGGAGACTTTGAACATGAAGACCCAGGGGAGCAGGTAAGCTTGTGCATTTTTTATTTCAGTTTAATAAAGAGGTAATGGGTGTGGGGAACTGTGACTGGATGAGGGGACATGAGCAAATGACAATGCCCTGGGGAATTCAGTAAGGGCGATTTGTTCACATGTTTCTCTGGATTCCTGGGTCTCCTGTGCAAGTATGTTCCTTTCCTTTCTTGCAGGTGAAGGGAGGATCATATGACTTGTTTCAGGGGGCAAAAAAAAAAGTGAAGAGATGAGAATGAAAATCAAAGGTGCCATATCATAGAAACCTCTATCCTAACAAGGGCCAATTAGGAGATATTTATTGATGTCTTCTCCAAGAATTCATCTTTCTAGAATAATGGGGATTCCTCAAAGGAAACAGGGGTGCTTTGTTAGAAAAGAGGAAATGATTGCTGTGTGGCCAAAGGAACATATAAACAAAGCAAACAAAAAAACTGAAAATAAGGTTAGTAAAACAAAAATCATATGTCCAGTCCAGACCAAAGATAGTAAGACTTTCTTTGTTCTCAGGATAATCTTTTAGTAGAAAAAGACCAGACATACAACTTTTGTTTATTATTATACAATGGGGACACCTGTCAATAGATTTAGTCTACCTTAGACCATGCTAACTTTTTCATTACTAACTCAGTATCTACCAAGATGATTTCAAACAGGGTCACATTCTGGGGGTCTATGAGTCATAGGAAGGTGCAGTTGTGTCTTTCATTCATCTCATTCCAGAAGCTTCTCGGTCTTCTGAATAAAGTTAGACTATCACCTAGAATAAAACAACCCACAAATTATTTTCTCACACAGGTAAATTACACATGTTCTATTTTCAGGTTTCCTGGATACTATCTTGTGGTAAGAATGTACAGGTCATCATTAACAAGGAAATGGGAAATGATTTTGGGAGGATTTTAACTCAGATATGGGGAAGATATTTGTTGTTGGTACATTTGTTGAATATATATACTCTGAACCCAGATGCTACACAAATGAAAATTTCTATATGGATGCTGTGTGGTTAAATAAAGATTATATTTGCTGTATTCATTTATTTGAAGGCTCTGCCTTTCAAACAACAGAGAAATTAAGTAAAACCAGGCAGTGATTTTTAGCAGGCTGAAAAATTCTACCATGCTTAGATAAATTAAGCTGTTTTCCATTGATTTCTATAAAGTATAATTAACAAATTAATACATATGAAGATAAGATAATAGAAAGCACCAAGTAATAATGCAGTTTTGTTGTGTTTTTGAAAATTACTGAAAGTAATGGCAAAGCTAATCTGCTATAAATTTCCTTTAATTAAAAAGTGTTTAGAATAACATCTTTTTTTTTCTCAGTTCAATCTATCTCATGCTATTCTTGTGTGTTTTTTCATCTTTGTGTGGTCAGGAAATGTTCTAGTCATACAGATATTCTGCTGGCATCAAATTTATTGTTATAGACTAATTGGACTACAAAGCCAGGCTGATGTTTTGGTAAGACCTGTTGATTTAACGACCAAAGCTATTTTCAATTGTGATTACTGTTCACTTAAATTGTTAAATATTTTAATTATAATCATCAATTAGACATGTTTATTGTGCAAAAATATGATAAAACAGAACATAAGATAAGCATCATAAACTGGGCTACCCATTATATGGAAAAGTAATAGCATTTATGAATTTACATTATAATTTATATACTCAAGCATCAGTATAAATAAGACAGTGATCAATGTATACTAAACAAAATGGAATATCCTTAACAATAATGGAATAGAGTATATCAGCCAACAAATATTAAAAAAATGTCAAATTGTACATTGCAAATCTTGTTTGCTGGGGATTTTGAGATCTGGACAACCACACACTCTTGGGTGACAGACACTGAAAAACTAAGTATTTGGCAGATGCAGTAATACCTAGCTACAAATGAATTTTTGTTTTGTTTTATTTTATTGTCATGAGCCTGGAATTTGATCAGTTGTGGCCCCGTTGGGTGGGAGGAAAGACTCTCAAGGTAGTTTAACTTGGAGTAAATAAGGTACTTTAACTCTTTTTGATTTACGATTGCTATAGACAACTCTTGGAGGTTTCAGGTAGATGTAGACCCTCACACATTTCTTAGACTTGTTCTGACCTCTGGAATGACACTTGTCAGTCCAGGATGAGTCCCAAGATTTGTATAGTCAAGCTGGAGATACTCTGAAAGACAGCATACTCCTCAGTGTCTCTCAGTTCTACTTCCAGAAACTTCTTCCGTCACATCCTGCTCTAGGAGCTGGTAATCACAGGAGCCTTGGCATTTTGTAGAACACTCCCTGCAGAGTTTGTGAAACTGACACATCCCCCCACCCCCATCCTCCATAACAGAGATCTAAATCATCCTTCCTGAATAATAGTGGTTTGAGACTGAGACGGTAAGTTGGCCATGCATAAAGCTAAATGGGTACCTGGAACATTAGTGAGAACATTTCTGATTAAATATATCTACCATGAAATGCCTCAGGCTTTGACCTGCATCAGTAAATCCTTATTTTTTATGACACAGGAAGTGACTTTCCTAGGAACTGGTGAGAGCAGTCCTCAGCAACTCCACAACTAAGAGGAGACTCGGAGTAAGCAGCAGAATACCACTTTTGTTGTCCTCACTGATTTCTTCTCTGATATTTCAATATAAATTGGACAGACACTTAAGCATCTTCCCTGAGAGATTTACAGTTTAAAGCAAGAGGAAAACTTTCTCATTTTTCCTATTTAAACAAACCCGAAACAGGGTTTGATAGTGTAGCTCAGCAGTATGGCACAAGCTTAACTGTACTTGTAAGTTTTCCTGTGTCCCACCTGGCCCGCAGTCACAACAAATCTCTCTCACCTGCTGGTCCCACAGCCGCTCAGACCCAAGTAAACATACACAGGCTTATATTATTTTTAAACTATGGCCATGGCAGGCTTCTCACTAGCTAGCTCTTACATCTTAAATTAACCCATTTCTATAAATCTATACTTTGCCACGTGGCTTGTGGCTTACTGGTACTTTACATCTTGCTTCTCCTGGTGACAGCTAGCAGCATCTCCTCTGTTCTGTCTTTCTCCTTCCTCTCTCTCTAGTTAGAATGTCCCACCTAACCTTATTCTGTCTCACCATTGGTCAAACAGCTTTTTTTTTAAATCAACCAATCAGAGCAACACATATTTGCAACATACAGAAAGACATCACTCATCACTTAACATATACCAAATGTGTTTCCATCCCAACCAGTAAAAAACAAGTCTAAGCTATGAAAACATTTTTACATCCATTGAGCGATTTTATCTAAATTCATGTTAATTTACTGTAAATGTAGTAGCATGTAAACTATTTAACTATTTAACCTTTTTTTTTTTTTGGCTTTCTGTGTCTTAGGATTTTTTTTTTCTTTCTTATATCCATCCCCCTTCTGTTTTGTGTGATTTTCTCAACATTTCACCGTTTTGTTAGTCTGTTTCTGCAACTGAATTTTCAACTTACTTTTTTTCTGATTGATCCTTTCTCTCAATAGCCTGTTCATGTTGTATAATACTATATTCTTTTCCATCACTATAAGACAGAAATGACTTTTTAAAATCCTATGATTTCCTAAATCATTCCTTTTCTAGTGATGTTATTTTCATATGTTCATCTCTGTTCTTCTCAGTATGCTACCTGTTGTCCTCACGTGATCCTAACTCAGAGTTTCGCCTTTTGTTCCCACATGTCTGATCTTAGAGAAGTGGCACATACTGTCAATATCTGGTTCATATTCTTCTCTAAAAGGGAGAGCTGACTGCCAGTTTGGTGATGGAACTACACAATGTCTTTAGAAAATAGGACCTTACAAATAGGATAATTTAATTTCATAGAAGACAAGTTCATCAGCTGCATCATGGAAGAAACTACAGACATACCACATAGAGTGTCTCTGAGCAATGTTTCCTCCAGTGGAGTGCTTTCTTGTTTTTAATATCCAGTCTTTAGAAGACATTTAGATATCTAAAAGATCAGAATAGAAAAGAAACCAGTCAGGAAGCTTAGAGGCAAGGACCTAGAAGCAACTCTGCTTCTCATCCTTGACAGAACATTCTGTCTTGGTCAGAAGCCAGAAATGCTCTTGGTTCTACAGTGCTTTGTCCTGGATGGAGGCCAGAAATATTAAAAAGATTTAGGGGCACTGGTTTGTATCTTAGTGTCTTTTTTTTATTCTCCATTCTCCTTTTATATAGCAACCTAGAAGCTATGCAGGATTAAGTATCTGAAAGGTCTACATGAATTCTGGTCCAGACCTTGAAAAGGAAAAGAACGTGAATACCTTAAGTGTGGGTCAAGTAGCCTGGACAACTCACCATCCCAATGCCTGAACCCAGGAGAGCCCCATCCCGAGAGTAGGATGTGCATGGGCAACCCTTTCCTAGGAGCCACTCCTGCTATTCAAGACATCTGTTCGCTTTTTTCTCTAAAGTTATAATAAAATTATTCTCTGAAATTCACACTTCTGTTGTCCATAAAATTTATTTTCTGAGTTTGAGACATATGACACAGAGGTCACTGGCCCAAGGTAGCTTTTATGGCTCTTGATCGTCCAGCACCATACCTCCTTGAGTCGTGGTCACCTGAGTTGGGGAAACTTCTCGAGTCTTCAAGGTTTCTCACTTTTTCATGTATCATCAATACAATTTAATATTTTATTGGACCATAAATTTCAGCCAATGTTTTCTAGAAAGAATGCATATACACCCATGCTGTGGGATGTTCTGTATGGCAAATGTGTTGCTGATTAGTCAATAAATAAAACACTGATTGGCCATTGGTTAGGCAGGAAGTGTAGGTGGGACAAGGAGGAGAATAAAGCTGGGAAGTGGAAGGCTGAGTCAGAGAGACACTGCCAGCCGCCACAATGAGAAACAGCATGTGAAGATGCCGGTAAGCCATAAGCCATGTGGCAAGGTATAGATTAATGGAAATGGATTAATTTAAGCTGTAAGAACAGTTAGCAAGAAGCCTGCCACGGCCATACAGTTTGTAACCAGTATAAGTCTCTGTGTTTACTTGGTCGGGTTTGAGCAGCTGTGGGACTGGCAGGTGAGAGAGATTTGTCCTGACTGTAGGCCAGGCAGGAAAACTCTAGCAACACACCCATTCCTAAACCTAATAAATACACTTTAAAACAAATGATGGCAGAAAATCTTGCAAAACGTTTCAGCATACTTGGTAAAATCTTATAGCTGTGCATGTGATTTTAAAAAATATGGTATACAGGGAGAGACAGCTAAAATTAAGGGGCATTCAAGGGGTAGAATGGAAACTTATTATGGTAGAAACTTCCTAAGAAATACATATAAATGAAGGTGATCTAAATGAAGTTGCCAAATAATGAGGGAGACAGAGTCCCACCTGAACATCTCTTGTCATTTAACAAAGCTTCTAATGCCGAGATTGGATGACATCTGATTGCATTGTTGGTCAAAGTGGCCCTACAGGAATCCCCAAATAACCCAAGTTGTTGTGAAGGCTATAGGTTGCTCTCCAAAAAACTGCCAGCAAGGCCCCATGTGAAGACAACACATTCACAACTTTGAAGATGGAGACGTTGAGATGGTGCCTTGTGGTGGTATTGTGTTTCCCAAAATATTGTGCACGCTAATAAACTTATCTGGGGTCAGAGAACAGAACAGCCACAATATTAAACATAGAGGATAGGCAGTGGTAGCACACACCTTTAATCCTAGCATTCCAGAGGCAGAGATCTACCTGGATCTCTGTGTGTTCAAGGATACAGCCAAGCATGGTGACTCACGCCTTTAATCCCAGAAAGCAAGCCTTTAATCCCAGGGAGTGATGGTAGAAAGCAGAATGGTATATAAGGCGTGAAGACCAGAAACTAGAAGCTTTTGGCTGGTTAAGCTTTTAGGCTTTTGAGCAGCAGTTCAGCAGATCCATTCTGCTGATTAGGACACAGAGGCTTCCAGTCTGAGGAAAAAGGATCACCTGAGGAACTGGTGAGGCGAGGAAGCTGTGGCTTGTTCTGCTTCTCTGATCTTCCAGTGTTCACCACAGTACCTGGCTCCAGGTTTGTTTTTATAAGACCATTTAAGATTCCTGCTATAGTGCCTACATTGAGCCTTCACTCCTACATTAAAGCATCTTTAGTACAGGAAGGTGTGGGGCGTTTACCCAACCACCCCCACAGTTCCCCAGAGTTTTCTTGAGTGCGAGCAGCAGGAAATATTAGCTAGAAGGATTTATTGCGGAGAATATCGCGGAGATAAACAGATAGAAAATAAAGGATAGCCTCGAGAGGGCCTGGAACCTATTCCAACGGGCCCCGACTGTCTCTGCCCCAGGGTTTTTATAGAGACACCAAGGGGTGGAGCAAAAGACCTCCTCCCCCAGCACAGGCAAGTGCAGACCATCCCAGACACCTGCACTTAGGCCCGTGGTCTAATCATCCTCTATTCAGACCTGCTGGGTAAAGCCACGAGGAACCCGAGAACGGGCTCCCACAGGAAGGTATTCTGCATGCTCTCAAAAGAGGAAGATAAACACCAAGGCAGCCACACCTTATCTACAACGGTGCCCTGCCTACAAGATATGGCAGGGTATGGTAACACAAGTTTGTGGGAGTAACCAACCAATAACTTATTTGACATGACCTACTCTATGAGATGAAACCTATAACAAACTCACACTGCTGGGGTGACCAAGAACCTGAGACTAGATAACCAAGGGACCTAGGGTAAAACCTAGTAATACTGGTCTAAAAAAGGGGAAAAAAATGTAGTGATCAAATGTCAACTAAAGGGATGGGCAGTTATATCTACAATGTTGAAGGACTCAGAGCACAGCTTACTATATTCAAAGTGAGTATTTTTTTAATGACTAGTTTTTTGAAATCAGAAAGCAATATTTTCAGCATTTCACACCTTAAATAGAAGTTTACTTATGTGTAGTTGGTTTACTATGGTAGCTGTGCTTAGGAAATTGGTCAAGAGTTCTCTATTGACACATTGTAATTATTTTCAGTTAAATAAGGAGAGTATGTTCATGATCAATATTTTCATGTGACACATCTAATATTTCAGAAATACATTTTAATTCTGATTGAGAGAGGCTCCCATTACACTTTCTGTTTAGAATGTCTTTTTATTCTTTCAATAATCTCTATCTTATGCTTTATAATATAGATGATGTCTTAAAGTAGTGTACAGATATTTTGAAAATAAAGATATATCTGGCAACCAGGCCGAATTTCTTTTTTCCTGCAAGTTTCATGATCAAAAGAATATGCTAAGATTTGAGTAAGCATCCACAAAGGTCCATGTGTTAAAGGCTGGATGTCATAAGGAGATAAAGGGCACTGTAAGAACTATAAGTCATTGGAGACTTGCCCCCTTTTCTCCATCTCTCCCCGACCAGGTGATGAGTGGTTTTGCTTTACGATGTGTTCCTCTCATGTATTACCTTATTTCTGGTACAAAAGTAATAGTGTCAACCAATTATGTACTGGGAAAGGGAACTCTGAGACAAAATAAACATTAATTTTTTAAGTAAGTTATCTCCGGTACAGCTTCAGAAATGGAAAAAAAAAAAAAAAAACCTAACTCGTGGTGGTTGGTAAGATGTTAATTTTCTTGAATGATACCTTTCAAACTTCAACTTGGAGGCCAGTAGCAGTATGATGAAAGGAGGCCTGGGCATCAGCAATGTGACTCATCTTGGATATTCTGCAGGTAAGTCTTCAGTCTATTCCCTTAGTTTCTAGCCCCTTTCACTATCCCCTACTTCTGATCTGAAGACTTTGGGGGGAAACTATGAAAATAGTGAGGGAGGCTTTGTTCTCTGTTTTTATTTCCATGACTTTCTCTTTTCTGACTTGCCCACTGTTATTTTCCTCCCTGCCTCTTTCATTCAATTCCCAAATCGTAGCTCCACAATTTAGGGTGTTTATAAATGTATTATTCTCTAAATTACTTTAATGTGATTCAAGGCATTGGGATTAAAAAAAATGAAGTTTCTTCCTAGTTTTGAGTAGAGTCCTTTGAGGCAGATTCCCAGACTTCAGGTACAACGGGCATAGATACTCCCTGCAAAAGAGACTGTGAATTTGGATTGACAAGGAAATGCATGCCAAAAGGATTGGAAGGACTCATTCCTCCATGGCTCTTCCTTCCTAATTTGGAGACATTATTAATATCTGGGTTATGCTAGCCAAAATGTTTAAGTTGAATTCCCATTTCTACTCAAGGACAAGCTCCCAAATATTTAAATAGTAATCATGTCATATGAAAATAAGAAGTTTTAAAAAATCAGTTCACTGCTGAGTTCAGTGCATCTCTCATTATTAAAGGTGAGAGTTGTAGTTCATTTTTAAGAATTCTAATTTGAGGAGATATTAAGGAATACTCTCCAAACCAACGATTCTACCCCATTACTTAGAGAATCATCCAAAGGAACTTTTGAAATGATCAAGGTTACCAAATTGAGGTAAGACAGTTATAATCTCATGTGGTTAAAATCAGGAACCATTTGATGTTTCCTTCTCACAGCAGCATCCTTAAAGAAAGAGATAATGTCTGTTTTCAGATTAAAACCCATGGTTCAGAACCTGCCATTGCTGTTTAATCTTTACCCCAGTGTTTATTTGTACAGATACAACCTAAATGACCTGATTCATTTCTGATTCATTTCATTTGAGCCACTGCATAATCAGACAACAGGAATAGAGCCTTGAGGGGTTGAGAGGTGAGTGGAGAATGTGAAGGAGTTGCAGCTAATTTCAATATAAGATGGGCAATTAAATCAAGTATGACTTGGTCAGCAGAAACACACAAAGGGACAAGATATAAATAGAACTTAAAGATGGGGGATGCTGAGGACCAAAGTCCCTTCTTGTGACTACATTCTCAATGATAATTTGACAAAGTCACCAAGGTCCAAAAATTAGGAGGAGAAAATGTAGAACCTTTAACCCAATATCTAATTACAATAAGAGAATGCAATAAAATATTCCAGAATGTGAAAACACCTGTAGTGAATAAAAAAATTATAGAAAAAATTCCAGTTCCGAATCAGATAGTAATGAGACCACAAGGAAAAAACCCACCTAGCTCCTGGAATTCTTGTTAATGAAAAGGAAGCTAAAAAATAAAATAAAATAAAATAGCAAAGAGGAAAATTTTGAACTGCAATATGATTCAAATGAAAGGAGAGTCTAGGCAAATTTAAGAAGTTAAAAGCTATAATTCTTTTAACACTATCACATGAAGGTTTGCTGAGACCTGAGAAGGTAAAAGATAAAAATTCTGTCTCTCAGAGGGTAAAGAGGATATGTTTCCAACAAAGATTCTGGATTCATAATAGCTCTCTAACTTCATTTACACCCAGAAAATGTCTTTATATGACGTAATTTGGCTATTGACTACATAGGATTAAAGAAGAACAAGGATATTAAATTTGAAAGTAAGCTGTTAGAAAATAGTTCTTATTGCAAACATAAAGCTGGTAGTTATACCAAGCTGCTTCCTTGAGTCCAATATATGGCATGGAAACTCTTTGAAGTTCCATGTTTACTAACTAACAGGAAAGAACTATTCTCAAAGGGTGACATAAAAATACTCATTATCTTCTCTACCACACAGCAATTTAGTAAAACGTGGTTTGATGAGCCACAGGTAAGAGTGGACCATTGGAAGACAGAGAGAGACCAGGAGGAGGCAGAATAAGCAGACTAATGGGAAAGGGTTAGGAAATCATGGTGTAGATGCACTAGGGCTAGGTGGGCAGTCTTTAATATGAATCATGGCTGTCAATGTCTTGACGGCTAAGAACTGGAATAGGTTGACATGCTTTCTATAGGTATTGTAAACTGCCCACTTGAACCTTATCCATATGACCCCATGCTGTGGCCCAGATAGCCCTAACAGATATATACTCTTCTGTCATAAAGAATAGAATTATTTATGAAAAAAAGAGATTTTGGAGCTGCTGAGCTCTGAGTCTGTTAATCTACTTTGACAGGTCCAGTTGAACCCACTTTTGATCTCAACCTCTCTTGACCTCTTTCATGATATTGTGCTACTCAGCCCTTCTTTTCCAGTGAGTAGGCTCAGGAAAGGGAAGCTGAAGAGTCACTCAAAATGGAGGCTTTTTATTCTGTTGTTCAGACTCTAAGAAGATAATTTTTACTAATATTGCCATTTTAGTTGTGGATGAATTATCAGATGTACACACAGGTTATACATTAAAGGAATAAGTTATGTCAGAGATATAGCATGTGTTGGGATATTTCCAGAAACAGCTTGGTTAAGAATGGGCCACTATCTCAAAAGCAACCCAGTCCGGAACAAATTGCTCTTAGCTGTGTGGAGTCAAATCACTCTTTCTACACACCTCTATCACCAAGGCTCTGAATATATTTGAAACCCACGGCTCACTTTCAATTAGTGTAACTTTCAAGACTCTCTGTTGTCTATTTATTTTAATTGAAACATTAATGCTTTTCAGGCTGAAATTTGATTTTAAAAAATGTATTGACTTGCACAGTGCTGAGCTAACACTCACTCCTCCCTCTTCCACTGGGAAGAGAACTGGAGTTAATGCGTTCAGGACAGGAATAGCATCAATTCGAGCACCACATCACTTACATTGATCTTCCAGAGCTTTGAACAAAGAACAGAATATTAGTCCCCTCATTGCCCAAGGAGGATGTTAACCTGAACCTCTGCAAGAGTGAGGATACTACGAAAGTCACCTTCTCCCGCTGGATGGGCCAGCTTCCAACTGTGAATGGGAACTTGGTTAGAGTCAAAGATTCTTTGTCAGATAGGTGGAAATTGTGACATTAGGGACTAGCCTGGGCTAGAGGAGAAAACTTCAATGAAATTTGCAAGTTCATTTTGATTTATAGACCTGTTGGAGCTGAGACTTTAAATGCACAGGGCTTTTAATCTAGGTATTTTAAACACCACTTGATACCATGGACTCGTGTCACTCAACAGAGAGTACTTCAAGGACAGAGCTATCTCTGAACCAGAATAAGACCCCAGGAAGGCTGATTCAGCCCAGAGCATTTGGGACAGGGTTATTTTCTTTTGTTTCAACATTCACTTTTGACAGAACTGGCTTTTCTCTTTGCCCCTGCTGGAGAGCTAATAACTTCCTTCATGTTCAGCTTACTCCAGTCGCCCCATACAGGCTAGTGCCGCTCACTCCACATGCACGTGTGACACGTTCCTTATTTATATTTGTTTTCAGTCATAATTGACTGTCCAGATAGCCTAAGCAATAAAATGCAGGGACAGATCGGATAGTGGGACAAAATGAAAACAGAAGAAATACGCATGTGAGTCTTCCAAGTAGCCAGTGTTAGAAGATGATAGCCAAACCCTCCTCTGTCCTTGGGAGGGCTGTTTGCCCCTGAGATTCCTGAAGATTCTGTGTACATCTGAGAGTTTCACAACTGCGATGAATATTGAAAATAAATAACCCAAATCAGCTTGGCCATATTAACTCTAAAATTCACTTTACTAGTGAGATAGAATTTACTTCAGGCCATCTAGGTCAATAGCCTTGGAGAGGGAATTCCAGAGATGAAGGCTCTTCATAGAAAACGCTCAGCCTTCAGACCTGTGTAGTTCTAAATCAGAGGGCTTAGCACCTCCAAGCTCTCCAGCTGCTGTGAGGGCAAACCCAGGAAAGAGGTGGCCATTCGATACAACCTAAATCCCCTCTTCACTGCCTCTCCCTCAACCCTGAAACAGAATGCGGTTGAGGTCTGCTACCTTGATTCCCCGTGAAAGCAAAGAGGCAACTCATGAGGTATGGAAGCCTGGAGGGAACAAAGGCAAGTATGGATGTGTGTGAGCTCATACTTTGGTATGATGAAAAGTAGGTACTCTTCAAAAGGTCTGCTCTGTGGCAGAGGGGCTCGTTACTGAGAGCAGAGCCGCACTGCCCACACAAAGGCAGGTGGGGAGGCAAGGGCCTCACTGAAGTTAGAACACAGATAATACGGAAGCAAAGATCGTTGAATCTTAAAATCTGATGGCTATATGCGAAGCCATTTAAAACAGTGGGGGAGAGCAAAGGGCAGTGCATAGATGAGGCTGGGAGATGTAGTTTCCTGTGTACAATGGCCAGGTAGCTTTTGTTTTGTGGGAATGTTAGTTGAAATTGGTTTTTATCATTACCAGTAAAAATGAAAATAAACCCATGTAGGCAAAATAATAACCTCTTCCCTAGGAAGATACTCACATCTTAATTCCAGGAACTAGTGAATATATTGTTACACAAAGGAGAATTAAGGAAGGAGATGAAATTAAGTTTGCTGATCACCTGAACCTGAAATAGGGAGATTATTTTGAATTATCTACAGATGTTCAGCATCATCACAAAGGTCCTTAAAAACCAAGGAGGCAGGCAAAAGATGTTGGGGTGAGGGGATACGAGAAAGACTCAGTCCACTGAGGCTGTTTTGAAGATGGGGGAAGGGATATAATTCCAGGACTTCGGAATAAGGGACATCTAGAAACTGAAGCAGTAAACGTGCTGGTCTCCAAAAACGAATGCAGCCCTTCTGATGCCATGAGCTTCGTTAACAGACTCAGAAACAAAAGCTGAATGGTAAGTGGATGAGTAGTTACTTTCCTCAGTGCTGTGACCAAAACCTAACAAAAAGCCACTTATAGGGCCGCTGGAGGGTTACAGTTCATTATGTGACAGAAGGCATGGCAGCAAGATTAAGGGACACCTGGCTACACTGCATCCCTAGTCAGGAAGGAGAGAGAGAACAGGAGGTCGGGCATCTCTAACACCCAAGTCCTGCCCCAGTGACTCTCTACAATAACGATCTCGCCTCCTAAAGGTTCCACAGCCTTCCCAACAGTGTCATCTTTTGAGGACCACATGTTCAAGCAGGGCTTATCCTCTGGAGACATTTTATATTTAAACCACAGCAGTAAATCTGTGTTTTGTGTTCTGAGACAGTGGTACTGTGTTGCAGCAGCAACAGAAAATTAACGCAGAACCTGATGGTCAACTCGATGTATGTCCTAGTTTGTTTCCTGGTGGCTGTTCTAAAATATTCAGATCAAAAGCAATTTGAGAAGGAAAGGGTTTATCTGGCTTATAGCTTACTGCCCTTCATTGGGGAAAGTCAAGAAGCAGAAACCATGAAGAATTCTGCTTACTGGCCTGCTTGTCCTGGCTTGCTCAGCTATCTTTCTTATACAGCCTACATCCACTTGAATGGGATGGCACCACCCACAGGGGGTTTGGCTCTATGACCGGCAATTACAGAAATGCCTTACAGAAGTGGCTACAGACCAGTATGGTAGAGGCAGTTCCTCAACTGGAACTCTCTCCTGGCTTTGTGCAAGGTTGACAAAAATTAACCAGCACTACGTGTAAATGTGCAGTTTGTCCATTAGGCTTTGCCTTGGACAAAGATGGACAGGAATCAACATGCACTTCAGGAAATCAACTAACACTTGGGGGAAAGAAAGTAGAATTTGTTGCCTAAATGGAAGGCATGCTATTCTTTATGCTTGGTCAGTCAGCTAGCATTGAGATTTCATCTCCTATACTCCATGTGGTAACCTGTTGGGAATGGGAACACCATTTAGCACTTATAAGACCTAGTTCCTAACACATAATCAAGCCCAAACCTACAGAGCAGATCCTAAGGAGGGACCTGCTAACTGATTAGCCATACAGCTAAAAGCAACTGAAGCAAGAGATTGGCAAAGAGGTAAACAGTCATATGACATGATGTTTCGGCACACCTGAAGTTCTTTGTTGTAAGAAACCTCTCTTTATGCACCAAACCAAACAATCAAAACAAAAACAATGAAAAAAAAAAACAAAGCTCTGCTTCTTGCTTTCTTTACTTTGATTTGCTGCATGTATTTGAGGAAGTCTTTCAAAAGTGAATGGTAGCCTTGGAAAAGAAATTCTAGGACATAGAAAATGGATTTACAAATCACCAGCTCACATTAACATTGGCCAAGAGGCAAAAATGGGGAAAAACACCTGAGATTACATATACAATGGGGCCTCACTTTCCTTTTATTGAGTGACAAGTATGGAAGAAAAACATCAGGTTTTGAAGTATCACTGAGACATCGTGTGTCTTTATAAATGGTTTACTCAGCATAGTTCTTGGCATTTAGCTATTCCTCATCAGTGTGCTTTGATAGAAGGTGTTAACTAGAAAGGTTGAAATAGCCTGGAGACAAGCATTCCTGGGCTAAAGTGGGATTTGTTGACCATGTTGTCTCTCACAGATCCCCGTGACTCTTACTACTGGTGACCTAGTTATGTATACATAAGTATATAATGGGGATGGATTGATGCTAACTGAACTTTAGAACTGAAGACCAGTGAGTGCATGAGCCTGGGGTGTGGTCTACTGTGAATGAGCAAGCATAATTTCAACACAATTGGCTGCCTAATCGTGTGTTGCAAACTTGCCTGATGTATTTGGATGTGTAAGCAATTATGTTCTTGCTAAAAGCCTTGCTGGGTAACGCTTTTGTTCTCCATTTCTTACAACTGAACTAGCAGAGGTTAGAAATTGGTATTGAAATGCTACTCAGTGTCTTCTATTTTGCTTTTTAACTTTTCTTTTCAAAATATTTTTCAGTTGAGCTAGCCAACTGATCCATCACTTATTATCCCTACAAACACTGAAACAAAAAGCTAATAAACAGAAAGCATAAGTAATAGGAAGAATAGTTTTAGTAATAATAAAAAAGCTCCGGAACAAAGGCCTATAGTTTGTATTACACCGTATCCCTTACATGGGATCACATTTGCTGAGTACTTCTTGGTACTAGGTACAGTGTTAACTGAGTGGGAAATGCATGTGATTCTTGACTTTAAAAAAATGTCTCTTAAGGATGCATTTGTCCAATACTGGCTTGATATCTAAGTCACCTGAGGCTCTAGGAAACACCAACCACAGGCTGAATGTGTTGTTTTCCAAAAGCTACTCATATAAGCCTCCACTAAGGTGTTTAGAGCCTATCTAACATACCATGTTGCTAATTGATTTCAAAATTATTATGCATTGATTAACAGAGAACTAAAATCAACATTCATGCTGTTACCTGCATTCATTTGGAAGGGAAGCAGACCTTAAATGAATTAAAAAACAACCATATTTGTCATAAACTATACAGTTTGATTTGGTGCCTCTCAAAACATGTGCTTGTAATTCCTACCCAAGAATATTTATTGTATGTAACATTCTCATAGTCTTGGTAACCTATGTACTTTATACTTTTAACTTTCAATGTGAATTTGTCAAGTCTCTCCACGCAAAACCAAGCTGATAGTTCCCGCGTAAACAGTACGAATTGTACTTCAACTCTGGCTCTCTCTTTACCATGGTGTGACTTCATGGATGTCACTGTAGTCTTGCCAGCTTTCATTTTTCCTATCTAATAAAATAAATTTCACATACCACGTAATAGCTATGAGCTTCCAATAAGATGATGTTCGAGCTTGCCTACAGTGTCTACACACACACACACACACACACACACACACACACACACACATCTCAGTCTTTATAATACAGTTGCTGTGGGTACAGAAAATGTGAATTTTGTAACTGAGATTTGTAAAAGATGAAAATGTGTTGGTTCTTTTCATGATCCAAATTGACCATCCTGGGATGAATTATATGAAAAGACAAAAATCCACATTCATTGAATGCATTCATTTATAAACCTTAGCAGTGCATGTTAAGGCTTTTTGTTGTTTACATATTAATTCAGATTTATATATTTGGGTGTTGGGTTCATAAGGACAATGCAAACAAGAATTCCTGGAGAGAAGTTGTCCATACAGGCTGAGCAACTGACTAAAATTCTTCAATGACAAAGGAGAGTTTGGGATGTTCTTTATCCCAAAGCATAATTAAAATTTCTTTTGGACTATGTTTAGGCCCTTAAGGGCATTCCTTGCTAAACTCCTATCGGACCTAAGATCCTGATAAACAGTTAAAAAGCCTTGGAATACATAACTTCACAAAGCACTGTTCTCTGCCAATGTAAGGGCAAAGAATGTCATTAGCATCTGAGTCATATAAGAGATTCCCCTCACTGAGTGCATGGATTTCCCTGGGAAGGAGAAATAGAAGAGATCTGGGTAGAGTGGGGGTGGGTGGGGATGGAAACATGAGGGATTTGGTGGAGGGGTACATGGAAGGGGATAATGTAGCATGAATTGTTAGAAGGTCTTATTAATAAAAACAAACATGGAGCCAGGTACCGGGGTCAACGCTGGAAGATCAGAGAAGCAGAACAAGCCACAGCCACCTCATCTTGCCACTTCCTCAGCTGATCCTGTTTCCTCAGACTGGAAGCCTCTCAGTCCTCATCAGAGTGAATCTCAGCTGAACTGCTGCTCAAAAACCTGAAAGCTTAACCAGGCTCTAGTTTCTGGTCCTCATGCCTTAAATACCTTTCTGCTTTCTGCCATCACTTCCTGGGATTAAACGCTCTTGTTACTATGCCAAGCTATTTCCAGTGTGGCTTTGAACTCACAGAGATCCAGATGGATCTCTGCCTCTGGAATGCGGAGATTAAAGGATTAATGGTGTGCCACCATTTTCTGGCCTCTATATCTAGTGACTGTTCTGTTGTCTGACCCCAGATAAGTTTATTAGGGTGCACAATTTTTTGGGGAACACAATATCACCACAGGATAATACTGAAAGAGATATCTTGATATGGGGGCCATTTTGGGGTCAGGTAGAAACCTGGTGCAAGGGAAATTCCCATGAATCTGTAGGATGACCCCAGCTAAGACTCCAAACAATAGTATATAGGTAGCCTAAACTGGCCATCTCCTGTAATCAGATTGGTGACTACCCTAATTGCCATTAGAGAGCCTTCATCCAGTAACTGATGGAAAGAGATGCAGAGATCCACAGGGAAGCACTGGGCTGAGCTTGCAATCCTACTGAAGAGAGGGAGGAAGAAGGTCAAGATCATCACAAGGGAATCCACAGAAACAACTAATCTGGGCTCATACGTGCTCACAGAGTCTGGACCGACAGATAGGAAGCTTGCATGGGATGAACCTAGGCCCTCTACATATGTGTGACAGTTGTGTAGCTTGTGGGACTCCTAGCAGTGGGAACAGGGCCTGTCCCCAGTGCTTTGGCTGGCTTTTGGGAACTATTCCCCATACTGGGCTTTCTCTACCAGCCTTAATACAAAAGGAGGAGCTTAATCCCACCTCAACTTGATATGCCATGCTTTGTTGACACCTGTGGGCAAAATAAATGAATAAATTTAAGAGAGAGAGAGAGAGAGAGAGAGAGAGAGAGAGAGAGAGAGAGAGAAAGAGAGAAAGAGAGAGGTTGTGGATATCACTCTATATAAATAAAACACTGATTGGCCAGTGTCCAGGCAGGAAGTATAGGCGGGACAAGGAGAGAGGAGAGTTCTGGGAAGTGGAAGGCTGAGGGAGAGACCTGCCAGCCACCGCCATGACAAGCAAGATGTAAGGTACCAGTAAGCCATGAGCCACGTGGCAACTTATAGATTAATAGAAATGGGTTAATTTAAGATAGAAGAAGTAGATAACAAGAAGCCTGCCATGGCCATACAGTTTGTAAGCAAAGTCTCTGTGTATTTGCTTGGTTGGGTCTGAGCAGCTGACAGGTGAGAGGTTTGTCCTGACCGTGGGCCAGGATGGAAAACTCTAGCTACAAATGGCGCCCAAAGTCATTATAAAATATAAATAAAAAAATATATAATATAAAAAATAAGCCACATAAAGATGGCTGTCACACAGAGAATCTGGATTATGTTCTCTTTGATATTCGTAACTGAAGAAAAACATTTGATTGTAAAAGCTGTTGAGTTATGCCAAAATGTAAATTTTAAAGGTACCTTGACTTCAAAATTTGGATGTAAGGACATGTTGCTTTGGAAAAGAGGCTCTGCTTTTGTTTCCACAGAAAGCCAGAGGCTATGGATTTGTTCCAGATTAAGACACATCAGGCCGGGCGGTGGTGGCGCACGCCTTTAATCCCAGCACTCGGGAGGCAGAGCCAGGTGGATCTCTGTGAGTTCGAGGCCAGCCTGGGCTACCAAGTGAGCTCCAGGAAAGGTGCAAAACTACAGAGAAACCCTGTCTCGAAAAAAAAAAAAAAACCAAACAAAAAAACAAAACAAAACCAAAAAAAAAAAGACACATCAGGTTTGACCAGCCAAGACCCCCTGAAAGGTCTCTGATGACACCATGGCCCAGATGATCTAACATCCAGAATGGTTTCTAGGTGACTGCCTCAGACAATACAGCCTCACAGACTACCCCATAAGCCTAAAGTTTTCTTTGTGTCCCCATAAGATACAGTGCCCCCCTCCAGCAGAAAGTAGTAAGAGATGCTACACCCAAATTCCCAAATATACCAAGCTGGCTTTGGAGATGGAATTGGCTCACTCCCCCTCTAAACCCAGACATATTCCTAAAATAAAAGGTTAAAAGATTCTTTTGTCCCATATCAGAAGAGCCCTCTGGTATGGGACAGAAAAAAACCAATATTTTTTATTTAAAGCAGGTTGATTATAAATGCAATCTCTTTCTAAAGAAGAAAAAGGGATATGATATAGATATATAGGATATAGATGTGATAGGATAAAAGGGTAGATTAATGAACCTACTATTAAAGAACATCAACTTGTTTAAAGTGTTTTACATTTGGTATAGATTTTAGTTTATGTTTAAAATGTTTTACATTGGTATAGATTTTAGTTTATTGATACAAGTTTAAACTTAATTTTGTTATACTGTATATATATATATATATATATATATATATATATATATATATTTCTATTCTCGTTTGAGGTATTATGTTTGTGTAACTCATTTAGATTGTAGTGATAATTAAAAATACAGATTAATAATTAGTCTTCTATGATAGTCAAACTTGTATCATGTTAGTTAAGTTTTCTAGGTTTACATAGATATATTTCAGATAGACAGGTAACCTTCAAACACTTCAAAGACCTACAGAATATGACATTTAAAATATTTTTAAAAATTTAGACTTTCTGGATAGTAAGACATGTCTGCTCCTGGCAGCACTGATTTACTTCAGAGAGAAGGATGGGCATCGAAGACACTCCATATGGAGTTTATCTTCACCTTGGCAAAAATAGCCATTTGAACAAGAAACTGTTCTTGCCTGGACTGCTTGATCAACTGGACATGCAGGACCCATACAAAGGTGACCACTGAACTTTGCTTGACAAAATGGTCCTTCAGGTTCTTGCTTTGCAGAGGAAACTGCCAGACATTCTACAGGACACAGAGGAAAGTGACTGAGAGACTCTAGACCTGTGGGCTGAAGACAGATGCTCCAAATTTACAAGAGAACTTTGGATGACTGTCCAGGCTGCCAGCTGTCTCTGTCTACCCTCCAAGACTCCTGAAAATTGCTTGCATCCTTCTCCCATTTCTCAGGTAGTATTATACCCTTCTGAGGTCTTTGATGTGGTTGAAGACTAGATACTTAAAATTTTCCTTAGTTTTGATAAAAGATAAGTTAGATATAAAACCTTAAACTCACAAATATTAGATAGGATATCTTCTTTAATATTGTAACTGTAATTCTTGCTGGATAATTGTTTTGTTATGTGTAATTTTACTATGTTAAAGTTAAAATCTTCCTTTTTGAAAAAGAAGAAAAGGGGAAGTGCTGTGGATATCACTCTATATAAATAAAACACTGATTGGCCAGTGTCCAGGCAAGAAGTACAGGCGGGACAAGGAGAGAGGAGAATTCTGGGAAGTGGAAGGCCGAGGGAGAGAGACCTGCCAGCCACCGCCATGACAAGCAAGATGTAAGGTACCGGTAAGCCACAAGCCGTGTGGCAACTTATAGATTAATAGAAATGGGTTAATGTAAGATAGAAGAAGTAGATAACAAGAAGCCTGCCATGGCCATACAGTTTGTAAGTAATATAAGTCTCTGTATATTTACTTGGTTGGGTCTGAGCAGCTGTGGAACTGGCTGACGGGTGAGAGGTTTGTCCTGACCATGGGCCAGGCAGGAAAACTCTAGCTACAGAGAGAGAAATAGATTCCTCTATCTTGTAACTGTAACTGGCTCTGATGTTTCCATCAATGCATTTTAAAATTTCCATGATTCAGGACTTTCTTTGTTCTGTTGCTATAAAACTCCACAAAACTGCTTCCATGTGGGAATATGGCACATGGGATCATAGGCCATGGTCATTCATATTTGGCTCCAGAATAAACTATGTTTCATTCCATTTGAGGTAAGAACTGTGGTGTTTGTTTGCTTGTTTGTTTGTTTTGAGTCAATAACAACTTTTGGGAATTGGGTGTTCTATTCCAACATGAGTGTACAGGAAGTAAGCACAGGCTGCCAGCAGGTGCCCTTAGCAGCCGAGCCACCTCACTGACCTGAGGATTTTGACATGGATTCAAGGTGAGCCCAGATATTTATAGCATAGTAAACATCTCTGGTAAGCTTTGTTATGCAAGACTGAATGGACCTAATGGTCATGGTGCTGATCAAAGATGCCCTTCTGTTGGCGCCATTCCCTGAAGAACAAAGAGGCCTGAGTATTTCTTCCTCCCTCTTCCAATCACCCATCTTTGCTTCTGCTCATTCCTCTAACACACTGTTCTCCCTATCCACTTCAGTGTTCACCAAACTGCATGCAGCAGACTGAGATAAGTATTCTATTTCTCAAACCACCTTTGGAGGGAAGACTCTTGCTTACTTTATTTCCAAAGCTCTTTGGCTGTTCTTGGAGTGGGGTTAGTAAATGGTGAACTTATGCTATTACCTGATACTGGGAAAATGTTATCAATTTAATTTATAGAAGACATTTGGTGTTATCCATAATAGAGCAAGATAGACATTCGTGCATTAATTCTAGTCTGTAGGGTGCTGCTCAGTTTTCTTTGGGGCTCCTCAATCAGAGCAACTCACATTGGCTGCAACTGAATCAGGATTGCTTTGGCCACAATTGCAAAGAGAAATATAATTAGTGTACTATCATGGCCTCTCTCTCTCTCTTGGAATTTTGAAAAGGTGAAGGCCTAAAGATAGATTTGGAAAGATACTTACAAAGAGAGTTCAGTGGGATACACCCATTACCTAAGGCAATCCATTTTATTGAATCTGACTTCCATGTGGATCCTTTTTCCTTTATATTTGTGTCCTTCTTAACCAATTGATAAATTTACAGCCTTCTTTTTAGTTGACAGCCAACATATGAGTTGCTTATATTTAATAAGACCAAACCATGGAGAATGGAAAAGAAAATGAATTAAAACAGTGGAGAAAGGAGGGAAAATAGGTTTCCTCAGGAAAAAAAGAGCACACCAATTGTTAACAAATACCAAATGTTCAGCACTGAAAATATACAAACAAGTAACATTATACAGACTGAACAGATTATATTTATGAATATATATATATATATATATATATATATATATATATATATAACAGCAATTAATGAAAAAAGAGGCATGAATTTGAAAGCCAGCAAGGAGAGGAATAGGGGATTGTCTGGAGAGAGGAAAGGAAAGGGGAAAATAATGAATTGTAATCACAAAATGTAAAAGAAAACATTTTAAAAAGAAGAAAGTTAGGTTTTACACAAAGAAGTTTCTAAGGACATTTTACAAACGTTAACAGCCCTCTGTCCAACACACACATACCACACTCAATATAACTAGAAAGGTCCTAACATGTTTTGAGCAATTCCTGTGTGTCAGGTACTTGCTCAAGTAGCCTTGTCCTCTTAACCCTGTGAGACTTACTAGGATGTGATCTCACTAGGAGCGTGCCTCTCTGCTGGGCTTTATTATTTACCATGTATGTGCAGGGACTAGATCACAGTATGATTTGTCATTGATATCAAATAAGTAAATGAGTGAATAGACTCACTTAATCTTCATTTAAGACCCCCTGGGAAATTGCTCCAGTAATATCCCATACTACAATTGTGGAATTCAGACAGGAACAGACCAACTTTAAAGCTGAATTGGTTAAAAGAAATGATTCCTTACTTGGAGCCACCTGAAAAATAGGACAAAAGCCTGACATCTCTACTTGTCTTATATATCTATTTCTTGCTTTTGTTAAAGGCACAGAGTTAAGTCATTGTCATCACTTTAGATTCCAGGAAGAACAAAGTTCCACAGGACAAAATTGATAACCAACCAGATGAGGGGCCTATTATCTGTGTAAGCAAGGATGCACCATGGAGCAGAAGCAATCATCTCCTAAGAACTAGATGTAGCCTCTCAGGCAATAAATATATTAGATGGACCACACTGCAGAACAGGAATTGAGGCAATGATGGATGAGACCACATGGATCAGAATTTCTTAATTATATATACTCCTTGCTCCTTGCCTAGATTCTTCCCGTAGCTCATGTAGTTCCCTGGAGATGGTCTCTGGGCCCCGTTATTCATTCCTTTTCCCAATGTGGACCCATTGAGTAAATTTTTTTCCTCCTCACCATTATTTATTGCTTCAATTGGCATTTTCAGAAATGTGGACAAGTCTCATGTGTGGGGATTGCTGCCTCTTACTTTTAACTCCAGCTATAACACTGTAAGGCTAGGGAACCCAGGCTTCTGCAGACTGAGTCAGAATCTACTGGGAGAAGATTTCATTTTCTTTCCCACTGGATGAAGTCCTTTCTATCTCAAAGCAGTTTGGGTACAAAAAGACCAGCTTCTGTGACCCACGGCTGTTAGCTGTGCAGCCAATTAGTGGTGAAGTAACTTGCAGACCAAGATTTCTGAATCATTCAGTCTCCTCATTTCAAGCCAGCTTCCCTCAATCAGAACAAATACCTCATTATTTATTGAAGTTGAGTATTGATCAGCACTCAAAAGCTGCACACATTTGCTTTCTTTTACCTTTGGGAAAACAATTTCTTAGATCATGATTACGAAATTTAGTCATTGAATTTAGATTTGAGTGAATCAAATGACTTTAAAGCTGAAAATGACCTTCAAGGGCATCTACTAAAATACTCTATTATTTTTCTTTGTACATATGAGCATACCGTTACATAGAGGGTAAAGTATTCTTTTTTGAGGCAATGTCACTGACTCAGGAAACATCAGGTTGGAAACTAAGTCTCCAGAATCATCTAGTATGTGCTTCCAAAAATCAACAAGAGGAGAGTCCCATACCTGATAGGACTGGAATTTCCTCCAAGTTGCCCTGTCACATTGATTTGCATCAATACGTGGGCTTCTTCCCCTCTTTTTGCATACAGGTGTGTGTGTGTGTGTGTGTGTGTGTGTGTGTGTGTGTGTGTGTGGTGTGTGTGTGTGTGTGAACATTTATTTGTGTATAAATGCATGTTTGTATTTTTATAGACACACATGTATGTGTGAGTGCTCATGTACATGTGTGCTTGTACATGAGAAGGCTCAAGGTTGACGTTGGAAGTCATCCTGCATTACTCTTCCACCTTATTTTTTAAGGCAGGGTCTCTAAACCAAACTCAAAGCTTGATGATAGAGTTTGTCTTGTTAGCCAGCTGGCTCATGAAAACTCCTGTTTCTGCCTTCATGGCTCGAATTTTAGGTAACTTGCTCTATCCACCATACATTTTTCTGTTGGTATAGATTTCAGCTCTGGTCTCCTTGTTTCCTGATTTGATAGTTAAATTTAGTCATCAACTTGACACAACCTAGAATTACCCAAAAGAGAGTCTCAATGAGGGATTGTAAGATCAGGTTGCGCTGTGGACACGTCTGTGGGAGATTGTCTTGATTATGTTTGCTAACTAATGTGAAAAGACCCAGCCCACTTTGGATGGCATCATACCCTAGGCAGGGGATCCTGGAGTATATAAGTATAGAGGGAGTCCTGAACACCAATAAGCACATACATATCCATTTCTTTTCTTAGTATCAGATGTGTTACGACAATATGCTTTGAGATTCCTCTATGACTTCCCAGCAATGATGAACTGTAAGGATTTTAAGTCATACTGACACTTTTTTCTAAGTTTCTTTTGATCAGAGTTTTTTCTCATAGGAACAGAAATACAAATATGACCCACAATGTGTGCTTTAACTTATAGTTCTATTTCCTCAGCCCCTGGACTTCTTGTGTTGTTTTTAATCTTTTGTTTTGAGACGAGGATTCTCTATCTATTTAGTCTTGAATTTCCTAGAACTAACCTTACCAGGTAGAGCAGGCTGACTTTATACTCACAGAAATTAGCCTGCCTCTGCATCTGGAGTGCTGAGATTAAAGGCATGTGCCACCACATCCAGCCTCCTGAGCTTTTAAATGTTTTCATTTCTACTAAGGTCA
This sequence comes from Peromyscus eremicus, assembly GCF_949786415.1. Lineage (NCBI taxonomy): Eukaryota > Metazoa > Chordata > Mammalia > Rodentia > Cricetidae > Peromyscus > Peromyscus eremicus. The sequence continues at coordinate 28,120,113 of NC_081418.1, read as the reverse complement.
TATGTAACTGTTGAGTGCTGGAGCAGGTTCTACCCCACAGTTTGAACCCTCAAATAAGCATTAGAAAGTTATTTCCTCATATCAAAGAAATCTCTCATAAAATTGGTGTCTGAAATTTGATTCCTGAATATATCAACAGCATGATTTGGCTATCATAAAATCTGACTTCTAATTCAACATCTTTCAAATAAGCAAAGTTTTGTTAGCACCTAACAAGTCAACATTCCTGTCTGAGTTGAGGAGCCCAGGTGCCAATGAAAGAAGAGTACGAAGAAGAAAAGTCAGATGAACTGAACATCTTAGCATCTACTCTGGATCTGGTTATAGTGTGGAATCAGAAGTTCCTCCTCCATGGAACAGCACAGGGGGAGAGTTCAAGTAAGTTTTCTCTGCTGTATGACTTCAACATACCTGTGGCTTTTGTTGATGATTTCTTGACAATTCCATAGGGCCTAGAAACAGCAGAGGCAGTGATGAGGTTAGCTTGTGTAATTGAGACTTTGGACCAGAAAAATACTGGAGGTTGCTTTGGAGAATCATCCAACATCTGGAACATTACCCAAAATAGGAAGTGAATTGCACCATTTTATAAAGTTGGAAAGTGACAAAGACATCATCTCGGTGGTGTCAAAGCAATATTTACCACTGTTAAAGGGCTTTTGCTAGACTTAGGAATTTCCATGTTTTCTAAGGAGACCCAGCCTAGCCTCTGAAAAAACAGAAGCCAGATTACTAAGTGTAAAAGAAAATTTAAGACTGTGGTAACTTTTTAGAGTCAAATAAGAAAACTCCTTAATAACATGCATAGTTTCAAGTATATTCAGAACTTCAGGCCACAGAATGTCAACAGTGCAGTTCAGTACTAGTGAGATGACTTAGAGGATAATGGTACTTTCTTTTAACTCTAATGACTCCATGGAACCCACACGATGGAAGGAGAAAACTGACTATCACAAGATGTCTTCTGACTTCCACATGTGTGCCACGGAATCTGTATTTGCTCCCTCTCTCTATGAAATTTTTTTTTTTAATTGCACACGAGACAGGGCCAAATCTTTTCAAGACAGGTAGCTACATGGTGACAGTCACTTCTCAGAGAATACACTGGGGATTGGAGATTGACATGTAATGGGAACTTGCATTCAGTTGAGTGAGAAGTATCAGACAGCGCAGACAGAGTACAAGGAGACTGCTGATAAACAGACTATCATAGACAACTACGAGTTCTGTGAGCTGTCAGAAAAGTAAGAGCCACTAGGTCAGGAATCCTGCCTATACATAACTGGGATTGAATCTGAAAGCTACTGCTAAGGGACAGATATCGTTTACCACTCCATCCAAAGGAGGGAGATGAGGGTTCATCCAAGAACATAGGCATACACATACATGGCCATATTCCGGCTAGAGGACATAAGAGGTTCTTATCCCAAGTATTTGTATGTAATGCTGGAGGAAAAGTTGTTTGGACTGGAACATCTTATATGAATAATTTTGAGAGATAGATTTTTCTAAAAAATTTGTGTCTGTAGAAGAAACAAATCTTTCAATGACCCAAAGACTTGTTTACAAATGAGAGAATAAGGAAGTGACCCTGCAGTGCAAAGAGGGAAAGGTGACCCTTCCCTGGAAGAGCTTTCTCTCGCCACTGCATATGGATACCAGCTTTCAAAACATGTAACGAGTTGTGGTACTTCCTGAATATTTACCATGCACATTTGAGGCTTTGTATCCAGTAAGGATTCATTAAAATGTAATAATTTATCAGTTATATTCTCCACTCACCCTGCTTTAATGCCAAACAACCCAATACGAAATTATTTCCAACTCATAGTTTTTATACACTGTTATTCCTCAAGGTTGGGATCCACAGTGAAAATATTTCTCTCATCTCATTGCCAATGGGAAATCAAACACAGGTACACAAATAATTGGCTTCACATTAAATTCCCTGGTTTATCTTCATGGCAGATGTTACTACAGACAATGGCATATCTTCTTGTAAAAATCAAGGCTCTAGCCTCAAAATCTAGCACATCTTTATTGAGAGCCTCTGTAGGCAACCACTGTGAATTAATTAGAGTAGAAAATGACATGAAAGCCATTTTCTAGTTTGGGCCAAACTCCCACATTCCATCTTTTTTTTTTTTGTTGTTTTTTGTTCTTTGTTTTTTGTTTTTGTTTTTGGTTTTGGTTTTGGTTTTTCAAGACAGGGTTTCTCTGTGTAGCTTTGCGCCTTTTCCTGGAACTCACTTGGTAGCCCAGGCTGGCCTCGAACTCACAGAGATCCGCCTGGCTCTGCCTCCCGAGTGCTGGGATTAAAGGCGTGCGCCATCACCGCCCGGCCCCACATTCCATCTTATGCCTCTCTATTTGTTGTTGTTGTTGATGCAGGGTCTTAATATATATCTTTGGCTTGCCAGGAACTACAATCCCCCTTTAAAGTCTTCCTTCGACATGAGGCTGGATTAGGAATTTCTCATATTCTGGTGGTTGTGGAATGTCTTATAACTTAGTCACAAAAATGTTGAATTATTCAGCACTGTTAAAGCATACCTGAAAACCAAAAGTCAATTGAAGACTGAATTTGGTGACATATGCCTTTAATTCTATCACTCAGGAGGAAGAGGAAGGTGGACCTCTGTGAGTTAGATCTACATATTAAGTTCCAACCCAACCAGAGCTACATAGTGAGACTCAGCCTTAAATTTTACAATAATCATTAAACAAAAAGTTGTTAGCCACTAGCTCTCTAATGAGATGCAATATAAGTGCTTATGAATCCTGCATCAGAGGAAATGAACTCTTCAAGCTAGTTTGTGAGTTTCTGGGCATGTGATACACTCCTCCCCCCAAAAAATATATTTAGATTTCTTGGAAATTTCTTTGGATATGTCATTTAATTTCTTCCATTTCATCCAAGGTGCTTGAAGCCTGTTTGAATGTATGATCTTAATGAGACTGTCACTTAAATTTGTGCTATTCAAGTCACCCAATAATTTTTCCAAGTGCCCCAAATAGCAATTATAGTATTAAATGTGCTCCTGCTTAGACATTTTGGATAGTTAAGGTTCTTTGACCAATACTGCTTCAGGAACATGATAACTACTGATACTTATCCAAGAGGAGAATATTAATGAGGTAATTCCATTTTATAGTGGAGATTGCTATGAGAATATTCCTAAATCAGTGGGAAAATGGAAGGTGAAATACATATTGTCATATAACACAAACAACCGATGACATACCAGAGTGAATATCAAATAAATTTTCAACAGGGAAAGCAAGGGAATTGTAGTTGAGACTTAGGTGTCTGAGTTAAGTGATAGTCAGACTTGCTGGATGTCTTATGGAGTTTATGTAGCTTTGCACAGTTATAGGGTAAGAATAATTTGACCTGAAAAATGATTTTATTAAATTGCCTAATGCTTTGCAATCTTTAGGTTTCCAATAACTTTGAGGTAATTTCTATTATCAATCTCCAGGAACATAGGTAAAGGCATGGCATTGTCAGTGTCCTTTTGAAATTCTCACAAAGTGTGTCCCATGCTTCCTGCAAACAGACCTCACTTTGTTTTATTAAGGCTCTCTTGATTTGTTTTCTTATAAATTAACTGCCCAAAGAACAGTTCTTGGTTAGAAAGCACTAAATGAAATATGTAAGTGTTGGTATAGAGTTGAATTTCAAGACTCTCAATTCAATAATCATTCACATTTCCATGGAGTTTTATTTTTTGAATAGCTTACATTTTTACCTTAGGAAAGAATGTGAATATAGTATTCTAATAATTTTATATCTTGAGAAATGTTTTTTATGTGTACTTTTCTTCTGAGAAATTTTTCCCTCAAGTATATTTGATCAAAGGACTAGTATTTTTAAGATTTTTTTTTTTTTGCATTTTGCACAGTATTTGGATATTTTTGAAGGAGAGTTAAGTAAGGAGGCCAGATCAGGTATTCTTCCTGGACTCTAGGCAGCTGCTGCTGTCACAGGAAAAGAAGAAACCGATAGCAAGGAACCTTCGTCTCCTATTAGTACCTCTGCGCGTTATTACGGAAATATGCTCATTGCACAGCACAATTTCCATGGAGGAATAGCAACTGCATAATCAACACACAGACATCTACAAATGTATGAACAGGGAATGACGTAGTTACTCCATTTACAAAGGGATGGTGATGTCTTCAGCATTGCAACGGTAATGTAAGACCCTGGAAATCACATTGTGTTCCTAGCAGAAACATTTTCTTAAATACATCTCTACATTTTTAACTCTTTTTTGTTTACCTCCACTTCTGCCTGTGAATCTTCATGGTCATTTATTTTTATTGTAATGTTAAATATAAAGGGAGGGCTAAAGCGTTGTGCAAACATTTAATTTTTTTAAAAAATAGTAACAATGGAAACTAATGACGCATTTGAATTTGAGGGATAAGATTCATTTCAATCTTAAGCAATGTACTAAGGACTGCAGAAATGGCTCAGTGGTTAAGAGCACTGGATGCTCTCTAAGAGGTCCTAGGCTGGTTTCCTAGCACCGACCCAATGATTCACAACTATCTGTGACTCCAGTTCCAGGATATCTGACTCTCTTTTGGCATCTGAGGATATTAAAGATGCACATAATGGTGCACAGACATCTAGACAAACACTCACACATGTAAAATAAAGTTTTAAAAGGAGAGGAGAGGGAAATACTTATTTCAAAGACTTGAGTGAATGTTCACTGCGAAGTTTCAAATCAAAATACATACTTTGACTTAAAGTCCTGCTTTGTTTTCTTATGTGTTGGCATGTGTATATTGACTTAGTATGTCAGAGTTACCTATACATTGAAAATTTCCCTTAAGATAAACTACCAAAGTTGGCTCTGATTTCTGCTGCTTGTCCGTCTCTTCAGTGTTACATGTTTTATTTTTAGTCTGGACTGATGGTGGCTAGACCAAGGACAGTGTCAGAGCTCCAGTGAAGCCATCCTTTACTTTCTCAGGTTATATATTCTTCTGAAGTCATTTCACACAATCTTTAAAGAGTATTCTTTAAAGTTTAAAAACTGAATAATAATGTGAAGATTTAGCTGGGATATTTTCTTTAGCATTCCAATGTTAGAATTTGCCTAAATATGATTTCTACAAGATATGCAACAGTATTAGTACTGTTTTAAAGTACTTAGTACTTTATCACAATAAAGGCTGCTTTACTATTATTTCTGTCCCAGCAAGTACATGTGACTTACCGTTGTAATCGGAATTTGTTTAGTTATTTTCTATATTATTTTTAACTTTTAAAAATTTGAAAGTAACTTGTGACCAACATTTTAAAAGCATCTGGTCTTCCTCTGACCACACAAATATATCTCTGCAGTGTTTAAATAAAGGATGGCATGACTTTGAATATATAGCTAAATTCAAAGTGTTTGCCAGATCAACCTTGCTTCGTTCTTATGCTGTTCATTTTAATCTCTAAGTTATTTTACCTGTACTAAAATATACAAAGTCCAAGCGGTTTATTCTTATTATATCATCATTAGTCAGTTAACAAAATACACTGGACAGGGAAAGTTAATATTCATTTACTTCCAACTATTCAATATGAAAAAAAAAAAGGAATTTTATGGTTCAAGAAAATTTATCTCACATTCACATTTCTTTTAAAACAATTCTTTATCCTGTGGACAGCATTTTAGTCAAGTTTACCCTTTCACTGGGATCACAGACAGCATTAAATTAGGCATAAAATAAAAATATACCCAACACATATTTTCCATTTTACTTCTCCAAACTTTCCTTTGCTGGGAAGTAACAAGGACATCATACTTTTCTTGTTGGGTTTTGCCTCTAAAAAGGTCTTAAATTTACCCCCAACATCCTATAAATCTACTCAAAACTTGTGTACTATTCCTGTGCCTTTCCTAGATAATAGTAGTATGTCATGAGCATGATTAGTATGTGTGTGGAGGAATATCAAACAAAAAAGAAAAACTGTCAAAAAAATAATGATACTCATCTCTTCACATTTTAAGGTTTGACATTTGCAATGCCGAGGTCTATTTGAATAAAAGAGAAATAAGCAATGAAGGCTACCAAGGAGCAAATTTGAACCCGAGGATAGTTCTTATTGGAATGCATCTGACAGCAGCTAGAATCTTTATTGACTAAATTTGAGTATGATCTACTTTAAGATTCCCAAGTTCTTAGAAGTTCATTTTTTAACAAATTAGAGGACATGGACACACAACTTTATGACTTGTCTCTAGTATGGAAGAATGACCTCTCCGAAAGAATAAAATCCTAGTGGTTATAAATGGGTCAAAAAGAATTATCTTTTTTATTTATACTTCAGAAATGTAATCAACTGAATGAAATGGTTTCATATACATTTTTACATCCAGCAGTAGTGACATACTGTTCGTACATCAATTCTATAGAAAAATGTACACCCTTCTTTTCTGCTAAGTAAGATTTGTCAAGTGTTCTTGGATGGAGGAAAAAAAAAAAGCTCTTTCATTGCAATCTGAATGAATGAAATAACAAGAGTAAGCCATGTTTCTTTTAATAGCTAATGTGTCAGTGAAGCTACTGTCCAGGTGTGTGTTAATACTGACATGAGTAATATGAGGTCTTACAATTTCTCAAAAATGTAAACACCCAATTTGAAAACTTTACAAAATAGTCTATTGAATTTTGCAACTGAATTTGTCCAGGGACATTAAAGTCCTGGAGCATTTGCTTTAAGTGTACTTCTGTTGCTCCATTCCTAGCTAGCTGTTCTTCGATTCCCTAATCACACAGAAATGCATTCTTATGAAGTTAAGCCGCTGAAGACAGAATGCTGATGACATTTCTCTTTATCTGACTTATCTAAAGAAACCCAGTTAGTGGTAATTCTACCAAATACTTTTAACAGTCACATAAAATTTTAATTGATTTTCAAACAATACAACGGTGCCATGAATCCAACCACATAGAATATAAGCCGTAAGCCCACTAGGTTTAAGCAGTTGTGTCTTTGTAGACTAAAACTATGTAAAATAGAATCTGATAACTCCCTGGTGTTAGAGGTAGACAGTTTTCTTTCAAATCCTAGGTTTGGTCCTTTATTTTATTCAGCAGTGAAAGCCATGAATACAGAACGAATAACAGCTGTTACAATTCTCAACCATGACTTCTAACGTCAGAGAATTCAAAGTATGAACATAGTACACAGTAATGAAAAGTATCAAAAATTAGTTTACCTCAAAGAAGATAAATAAAACAGGTATATCCCACCAATACATAAACAGATGTTTGTGCTACAGTTAAAATTTGCTGTATACAAAAGATCATAGTCCCCATAATCAGCTTATGGTAGAAGCAAGAATACATGAGCCATTTAAATTGTCAGACATTATGCTTTATAAGGTATGCACAGAAGTTCAAGCAATAAATACATACATTAGTTCAAAGCCTTACAATAGCTACGCAAAGCAGATGCAGAAAAGCAGGTTTGCTATTCCTAGCAAGCAATGATAGAAGAGTAAAAATCCATGAAATGCATTAAAGCAACATTTTTCTTAGAAAAAGTCTGGTCATTTATGGGTCCACCAACATTTTTACATAATATGCACAATTATCAAAATACAGACCAAGCATTTCAGAAAACTCCAAAAAACCTAAAATCTATTTTCAAAGCAATTGCAGTTTTGGAGGTTTTTCTGGTATAATGTGCAAGCAGCTATTTTTTAAAATTGTATTCATATAAAACCCATGCAAAACTCTACAGGTATATGCATTCTGTGGCTGAGACTTCCTTTCAAAAGTTTTGAAACTGAGGTATGCATACTTTAGCATTGTAGTCTTAGGCCACCCTCCCGATGGTACAACTCTCCAAGTTCCTTCCAGTCCATCAAAGCTTTTTGAACATGCACCCGAAAGACACATTTTCCTTTCAGATAATCCTTACAGCAGTATCTTAGACATCAGAGAATTATCCTTCAGAATACCAATCTCTCTTTTGATACCACGTCAATAACTTCCGGTTCATTGATCATGACCCAAAGACAAACATAATGAAAAGTAGCAGTTACTGTGACGATCTCATGTTTCATGCAATCTGCCATAATTGTTCTAACTTTTCTCTCTTTTTTTCCTTTTTTTTCTTTTTTTCTTTTTTTTTCTTTTTTTCTTTTTTGCAGAGGTAGAAGCTTTCAGAAAGCCTTTTGGGTAAGTGGGAAAACCCTTTTGAAAGCCGTTATGTCCTTTTATTTGGTGTGATAGATGACTGGGTATCTCTCTAACTCTATTTGCTGACTTCAGCAAAGGATAAACATTGAGCTTAGTTTGCAAGAACCGGCTCCACCACGTGGAACCGGGACATATGTTAAGCTCTAGCAGCCACCTTCTGTCAAAACTGTTTGTAAAGCAATAACCATAATCAGGTTATGAGGTCCCTTGGTTGGGGGAAAAAAGTATTATCAAGACTTGGCACAGCACATGAAAAGCAACACGGAAAGTCTCTAGGTTTTAAGCAAACATCTGACTATGCTATCTTCAACTACACCATAACGTATTATCATAGTTTTGGGGTTTAGAGTTGTCAAGAAAATCAGCATTCCAACAATTTGGCCTGCGCAAGTCTTTGAGGGGAGTGTGTTAGTGTTCATATCCCATATAAGAAGAGGCAGAAGTATATGTAACTTTGGTTTGACTGAAAATAAA